>NC_080546.1:21936019-22536019 GCF_028640845.1 Ahaetulla prasina
ATTGTTGATGTGACCCCACAGTCAAGCTGTGGGGAATCTATTTTTTTAAGTCCCAAATATGCAATTCTGCTTTTAGGCTATAGGTAACTATCGAAAAGACTAGTGGCACATTAAAACCTGGATGAAAGTATCACAATGTCAGAAAATTCAAAACATCTTTCTAATACATCACTGATTTTTTTAAAAAAAAATCACATTTTCTCTTTTTTTTGTGATTTATAGTAAGCTTCAGATTTGAGAACATCGCTGTTTTATGCATGCTGACAGAATTCAAGAAGTCTGCAATCTGTCAGAGAGCCCACGGCAGCTGTCCAAGTCAGATTTGTTCCTCCTGTTTCAAACATGGTGTGACATGAAAATCCAAACAGCCTCTGCTTTAGACAACTTTCAAGAACAAAACAACAATTAACAGCGACAGAACAAGCTGATACCTCAACATGCCTTGGATAGCTTGCTGGAATGTACTGAGATGAAGGATGAAATAAGAAAACCAAAGCCATCTTAAGCTCAATATTGAGGCATTGTATTTTTTGCCGTATGAACACCTTTCATGCATTATCAGCCTCCTTCCCTGGAGCCTATGCTCCCAAATGAAGTGACCGGGTGACCAGTGATGTGTTCTTTGATTGCCTTGAAGCCCTGTTGTCATTTGAATGTCTTTAATTTAAAGTTAATCTTAAATTTAAAGCATCGGGCACAATTCTTTTTTTCTACCAGTCTTTTAAAATACAACTGAGCTCTAATTGGTTTATAAGCGTGTGTGTGTGTGTGTGTGTGTGTGTATTCTTCGACGATCTCTTATTGTGCTGGTGTTTTCATTTTAGAATTGTGGTTTTGTGAAGTTGCTATCTGTTGGAGTTATTTTAGTTGGATTGTGAGCTGCCCTTCAAGCTTTTTGTTTGGTTTGATTTAATTTGGCTTGTACTGAAAGACCGGATAGAACTTCAACAAGCATATAGTTATCCATTAGGTGGGTGTTATGTATTTTCTCTGAGAGCTCAAGACAATGGTTATGGTTATAACCCTTCATTTTATCCAACAAACTCCTGTATGTAGGTTTGGGCTGAAAGTCCTCAATTTTCTATGAATAAGGCTGGATTAGAATCCAGGTCTGCCTGATCTATCTCATTATAATCCAGCATCTTAACTACTACACCATACTGACTTTATTGGATGTTCGAGTCCTTCACTTATTCCCAAATACAGTGCTATAAGGTAGGCCAGTATGATCATGTCCACAACACTTGTGAGGTGAGGCTGAATATAATCATCATCCACCTATTGTGTTCATAGTTTATTCTTCATTTATTCTAAATATCTAAATATTTATCCTCTAAATTTTCCAGTTTTATTGATTTTCACAATGCAGATGAGCAAACTGCAAAAACAATAATAGTAGGGTAGAATTTTCTATGGTCTTCTGTAGGAATCAGACCAGCTTTAGTGATCTTTTCACTTATATGTTTGTAATACATCCTTTCACTAAACCCCCTGTAATATTACATGCCAACCCATTGCTTCCCTCAGTAAGTCTTTCCCCAAAAAAACTGCCTATGTGACATAAATATGATGCAAACTTTTTCATGAACAGAAAATATTTTACTTATGTTTAAATAGACCAATATTACAATATTTAAATGCACTGATATGCTTAAATAGTTAGCCTTTGGATTCGTTATGTACATAGGCAATACCGTCTTAAAAGAAAATATCATGTTCTAAAAATACTTTTCTTTAACTCCTAATAGCACAGATGAACACCAATAGATGACCGAAGGATATCAGGTTCAATATATTCTGCCTAATGGAACTCAAAAGGTACATTTGAAAATGCTACTATTTTATTCTATCTTTCAGAAATGGCTTTCATGGAAAAAAGTGTGAGACAAATCACCAAGGGAACCATTCTCTCTCATTGTTTTATCTTCTTTAATCAAATTAAAAAGTTGCAATTGCTCCATGCTTTACTGGAATCTTAGTTGGTTTCTTTTCTTTTATTTTATCTTCCTTCCCTAGATTTGTTCTCCAAGTGGACTCTCTCTTAAACAAGCAAAGCATAACTCTGGAGAAGTTAAATCTCTCTTCCCCAATGGATATACAACCTAGTGGAAAGTAACTCTTGGATCAGCTAATCAGAATCCAAGCACATATTATCAAGCAACACTTACAAGAAAATCCATATTCATTCTGGGTTCTCTGTTCAGTTGAAATAGGGTAAATGAAACCTTTAAAAGAAAACAAAAATGGGAATAAAATCAAATTAACACAGGGAGCTTTTAAACACACACATTCACACATACACACAATTGCACCCAAATGTTTTAATTTAAAAATAAAAGGAATGGAAAAGGAAAAAAAGGAAGGAAAAGAAAAGGAAACTAATGGCATTTTAGAATTCAGATTCAGCACACTATTATAATTTTGCCTCTCCTGTCTGCTCAATAGTCTTACTCAGAATTAATAAGTAGACAGATTGAATTTCAAAGCCAAAAATTGGTCTCGAGTCACTAACTTTGGAGTGCTTAAAGTCTTTCTTTTATTGAGCATAAACTCTAATGGATCTAATTTATTTCAGACATCAAGGATCATTAGCATATGGAAAGTCTTCTTCCTCCCAATTCCTGCCATATGCTTTAATTCCCAGGATATATTCAGCAGAGCTCTGAATAGTTTTTTATTTAATTATAGAAGCTAAGCTGCTGGTCTAACAGAACTCCAAGAGGCTTGCCTTCAACGGTCAAAGGTTAAATATCCATTTACCAAGTGTTCAACCCATGGAAAAGCATCATTCCCTCCACTCTTCCTTTTCCCCTAGATTTTAGGGGAATGGTTTTTAACCTTCCCTTTAATAGAAATCCAATTCTGTTCTCCGGGGAGCAAGCAATTTGCCAGAGAGTTGGAAAAGGCATGTGTTCCATTTGAGATCATTAGAAAATCAATAGGAACCTTGACATCATAAAGTAATTTATTTCAGATTTTGAAGCTTTGTGTAATATTGACAAAACCATAACACAATTTTTTCCCCCTACAAGAAACAAATAGAAAGAAAAGTGACTTTCCCCTGATTTTTAGTGATAACGCAATTCTCAAGCAATCTATTTTTTTGTTCTTTTGAGCAATTTGCTTTGAAGCTGTGCAGTGAAAGAAAGAAAAAAGGTGTTGTTTTTTTGGTCTGTGCCAACGGAGAAACAGTTAGCTGGAACCAAATTTCCACTGTGATGAGTGGAAATTTTGCTTCTAAGTAAGCATGTTCAGACTCAAGGAAACAGCTGGGGTGAAAGCTGGCTTACTTTAAAAAAAAAAAGAAAGGAACCAAACCCCAAAGAAATCTGAAATGTTGGAATTTTTTTTTCATCTAAAATATTGCATTCCAGGCCTATCAGCAATTAAATTTTGAAGACATTTTAAAATACCATGAGAATGAGATTGAAAAACAGAAGACACTTTTGCAACAGAGAACTATTGAGAAGCCATAACACAAATTTCAACATAATATTACTTAGTGTTTGATGACTAAAAAAGGTTTTTCAATCAAGGTAGGCTACACTGATGAAGAGAAATGGCAACCAAGTTTATCTACCTTGTTACAGAATCCCCACAGCATGGATCTATTATCTTTAAGGCCCACATAGTTAAAAGTATGAAAACCGACAATTTTCATGCTTTAGTATGATTTTCAATAAGGAAAGCACAATTTATAATATTTTTACTTTCAAGTTTTCAATTTCTCTTGACCAAGTAGAGCAAGACTATTTTTACAGTTATCTTCATAAACTAGGGACAAGATACACATTAAGCAAGGGAATTCCGCTGCATATGTAATTGCTGATGTTCTAACCTTGCTCTACGGAAGAAGTGTCAAACTCGCGCGTCATGTCGTCAGGTGATGTATCACAACTTTTTTCTCCTTTGCTAATCCAGGATGGGCATGGCCAACGCATGATGCATCCAGCCCACAGGCTGCGAGTTTGTCACCCCTGCTTTACAAGTAGCATTTGGAAAGGCAGGATATGCTTCCCCAAGGCACCAACCTACAAAGAACTTTTTACAATTGTGGCTTCTTGCATATGGATTTCAACATCAGTATGTAAAACGATGACGCATATTGTGGTATCTTACATTAATTACAATAAGCTTGAAGAGATGTATCACTTTCTATTTAACCAAAAAAAAAAAAAAAGGAAGGTGGGAGAAACCTATGAATTGCTGAAATTGAATCAGCATTAGTTTTGAAAACATGGTATATCATTCTGAAAATCTGGTGGCCTGCTCCTTAATAAAAAAAATGATTTCAGCTGACAGCATTTGGAAATATCCAGTGCCTATTCCAATATACTTCTATTATAAAATGCTCCTAACTATATATTTTTTGGTTTCCCAATTTTGTCTGTTATGCCATTGATATTGGCATTGGCATTGGCATGCATTGCCACGTAGTTCCTCAGACACTCATTCTTCTCTCTCTCTCTCTCTCTCTTTCTCAGCTCAGCTGAGAAGTGTTGTTTTGCTCAAAAGTATGTGGAGTTGCCAGGGACAATCACAGTCAGCCCATCTCTCATTACAAGAATTGCTAAACGAATGTTACATTGCTATGCTGGCTTTACAGAACTGCTACTTCTATTGTGAGGTGCTAAGGTTTACTTTGACAGTACTTCCAGATAAGTCACCTTTCCCATACTCCAAAAGTCAATTTCTTGAATAAAGACAACAAATAAATCCACATTGGGAAGCCCCAAGCCATGCACTAATTCAAGATATAGCTACAAGCAGTCCTGGATTTAGTATTGTAATTATGCCCAGAATTATGGTCATAAACAAGACATCACATAACCGACATGATTTTAAATTTTTTTGCAGTGGTCATTAAGCAAACAAAGGGCTTGTTAAGTGAAGCAATTGTCCACAATGGGCATTTTTTGCAGGAAAACAGAAGTAAATGCTGGTTTTCGGCAAAAAATGCCATTAATGCAGACCTGTTGCTGAGTGCCCAAAGCATGATCACAGGGTAGCCATTGGACCTTTGAATCTAGATTGTATTGGGGGTGGTAGGCAGTACATCATAACTAAACCATGGATTATAAGTCAAGGACTATCTATAGTTATTAAATGGAATGTGTAAGGGGTTTTTAAAACCTTTTTTGTATGATCTTTTGAGATTTCAAAATGGTTCCCAGGTACAGAGGCATAAAGCAAGCATTGTGTACAGAAACCAGCACTAGTGCTGACGTAGTTGTATGGACGCTGTAGTTCATATCGTCTACATCAGGGGTCTCCAATCTTGGCAACTTTAAGGCTTGTGGACTTCAACTCCCAGAATTCAGCAAAGCTGACTGAGGAATTCTGGGAGTTGAAGTCCACAACTCTTAAAGTTGCCAAGGTTGGAGACCCCTGGTCTACATCACATTATTTTGTCTCAGCCCACTGAGAAGAGTATAACAACTATAGGTCTTTACTTCCTGGGCTGGGAAACCTACATAAGGGCTCACTTCTTCAGGATCCCAGGTCTAAATTGCAAAGTGGTAAAAAAACAATTGTACCTCTTTGTTGCCCTTTAATGATATTCAGATGTTTACAGTCCAATCTGAGAGCCCTATGTCTATATTGTTGTCATCAAAATGTATGTCAGTGTTGGATTTATGTTCCCTGCCTCCCCCCCCCCAATTTTATTGCAGATGTTTTCAGCAAGGGATATTTTAACTATTTAACTAACGGGAGGTTGAACAACTAGCCTCGTGGTGCAACTGGAATAATCTAGAACTGAAAACACTCAAAACCATAGAAATGGTAATAGACTTTAGAAGAAACCCTCCCATACTACCATCTCTTATAATACTAGACAACACAGTATCAACAATAGAGACCTTCAAATTTCTAGGTTCTACCATATCTCATGACCTAAAATGGACACCTAACATCAAAAATGTCATTAAAAAAGCACAACAAAGAATATTCTTTCTGCGCCAACTCCAACTGCTCAAGTAGCTGCTGATACAGTTCTACAGACGAATTATTGAGTCTGTCATCTGCACCTATATAACTGTCTGGTTTGGTTCTGCAACCCAACAAGACAGACACAGACTTCAGAGGATAATTAGAACTGCAGAAAAAACAATTGCTACCAACCTGCCTTCCATTGAGGACCTATATACTGCATGAGTCAAAAAGAAGGCTGTGAAAATATTTACAGACCCCTCACATCCTGTACACAAACTGCTTCAACTCCTACCCTCAAAACGACACTATAGAGCACTGCACACCAGAACAACTAGACACAAGAACAGTTTTTTCTCGAACGCCATCACTCTGTTAAACAAATAATTCCCTCAAAACTGTCAAACTAGTTAGATTCTGCATTACTATTAATCTTCTCAGTGTTCCTATCACCCATCTCCTCCCACTTATAACCTTGTTGCTGGTATCCTTAAGATTATATTGACTGTTTCCCTATGACTATCATTAAGTGTTGTACCTTATGATTCTTGAAGAATGTATCTTGTCTTTTATGTACACTGAGAGCATATGCACCAAGAGAAATTCCTTGTGTGTCCAATCACACTTGGCCAATAAAGAATTCTATTCTATTCTATTCTATTCTATTCTATTCTATTCTATTCTATTCTATTCTGTTCTGTTCTGTTCTGTTCTGTTCTGTTCTGTTCTGTTCTGTTCTATTCTATTCTATTCTATTCTATTCTATTCTATTCTATTCTATTTGCAGGATTTCCTGCTTTCTAGTGAATATAAATCGCGTGGCACAGCTGATTGTCAGAAATACCAGTTCGCCTGAATCGGTAGCATTTTTTTTTATTTATTACTATCAGTTTGGGCAAACCTGTCTGAACGGGTAGCATTTCACCCCTGGTATGTAGATAGTGTTTATGACTATGTGCCTATTGATGGCCAATGTGTCATCTTTAAGATGGTCTCTATAACATAAGAAGTTTTTCTTTGCCCATTTTAAACCAAAGCACTGGTCTGAAGTAAACAACCATTTTATGTTTTTTAAGGACACCTTTGTGGTTTCTGACATGGGTACTTTCTTTTCTTGAATAATAGTATTCATTTTCATTTTTTCCCTCTAAAAATAATGAAGTGGGGGAAAAAAGGCCGGCGAGTATGAAAGAGGTGACATCATGAATATGTATTACTCCAGGGGATCTTAGTTTCAATATCGCTACTGATAGATGACCTATGCCCAGAAGACTGCTACATATGTGCTTGAGTGATTTTTTTTTCTGCATGTAGATGCAACAGATAGAATCGGGAAGATGTAAGAGGTTATGTGATATGAATATCTAAAATCATTTTAGTTGACAGATTGACGATCACACAAAAATTCAAATTGCTGCTGATAAGTGCAAACCTGATTTTTGTAGCTCTGAGGGACTGGAGAAACAAAATGTCCTAAACCCCAGAAACTAAAACAGTTATTGCCTGTTTTATTAACTCTTCTGGGGGAAAATTAACTTAGCAAACTTGATTCTCTTCATTGCTGTTCCTGCACATATACACCTTGGAGAACAGGGACTGGTTTTAAGAATTTGTCACATATCAAAAATAATTTTTCCTAGAGCATTTAAAGAGATTTGGACCAGCAAAGAAAATATTATGAGGATACACATGATTGACAATTGACAATTGTTTCTGCTCAAATATGAGAATTTCAAAAGCTGCGTTTTCCCATCTTCTGATTCCCTATCTGATCTTTACATAATAAGAAAGGGAATTTTCCCCAAATAATGAGGCAAATCTGGTGAGATTAATACCTGTACTAACAGAAAAATGACTTTTTTCTGAGCTTCAAAGTGAGAGCAGTGCAAAGCAGGAATTTGTTCTTCTTCCTTGATCTATTTTGTTCATGGTCTCAGCACTGCTGCATGGTAAGTACTTGGGGTTCTTCTGATAACACTATCACATTAAAAAAAACCTCAGGTAAATATATAAAAAGCTGCTGCTTAATTTGACTCCACAATAATTTCTGAGACTTGAGCTGTTGAGTTACAGTCAGTAACTTGTCTTGAGAAAAAATGTAATTTAAATCAGGGGTCTCCAACCTTGGCAACTTTAAGACTTGTGGACTTCAACTCCCAGAGCTCCTCAGCCAGCTTTGCTGGCTGAAGAGCTCTGGGAGTTGAAGTCCACAAGTCTTAAAGTTGCCAAGGTTGGAGACCCCTGATTTAAAAAGGCTCAAGTGTTGTTTTTTTTAAAGCAACATATTTTCCACAGATTCTGTAATTTTTTTTCTTCAATTTCTTGTGTCTTTACTAAAGAGTAGTTATAGCACAGTCAGTACAATACTCACATTATCTCCTTGCATTTAAATTAATGAATTAAATTATTAAAATTAAATTAGCTAAAATCTGGGAAATTAATTCTTAGTTTCAAGGAGGAAAAGTGGGACAGAGTTAAATTTAAAAAGCTTTGTTAGAACTTCAGATATCATTTATATTTTTTCTTAAATTATAGTTAGATTTAAAACGCATTTCAGTTTTTGTTTTCCCATTCCTTATCAAAAGTCAATCCTTGGAGATCCCAATTGCTAAAGTCTGCCATTCTCCAACTTTTGAAATAAGGTCTCATAAATACATCCAGATGGATACAGTAAACTACAGACTCATCAGCTTGACATCAATAGCTTGGCAAAATCCTGGAAAAGTTAATCAAGCAATGGTCTTTATGAGCATCTAGAAATGAACTAGGTGATTACTAGAAGCCAGGGTGACTTTGTTAAGGACCGATTATGCCAGACAAACCTTCTTTGATAAAGTGACTAAATTAGTGGATCAGAAAACTGTGGTGGATATAATATACTTAGAATTCAGTAAGGCATTTGATAAAGTAGGCCATAGCCTGAGTGAGATAGAACAAAATGAGATTGTACCATCATCACTCAGCATGGAGTCTTAAATGGAACTACATCCATGTAGAGGGAAACATGCAGTGGAATACCTCAAGACTCTGTCTTGAACCCGGTGCTCTTCAACTTTCTAATTGAACTAGATGAGGGGATAGAACGGGAGCTCATCAAATCTGCAGATGATGCCAAGCTGGGGGGAATTGATAACAAGTTCCAAGACAGGGTCAAGATTCAGAAGGATTTTGATAGGCTTGATCCTTCGACCCTATCCAACAAGATGCAGTTTAGTGGAGAGAAAAGTAAGTCCTGCACTTAGGCAGAAAAACCAAATGCACAGGTACAGAATGGATGGTACCTTGACTCTGCAGTAGCAATTGTGAGAGGGATACAGGTGTCCTAGTGGGCCACCACTTAATATGAGCCAGCAGTGTGCTGTAATTGCTAAAAAGGCTAATGCAATCCTAGATTGCCTCAACAGAAGGATAACATCAACATCTCAAAATGTGACACTACCGCTTTATACTGCACTAATGAGGACACATTAGGAATTCTGAATCCAATTCTCATCACCAAGATACCAAAGGAAAAAAAAAAAGATGTTGAGGTCCTAGAAAAAGTGCGAAGAAGAGCAACAAAGATTATAAGAAGTCTGTAGGCTAAATTTTTCAAGGAATAGATAAGGGAACTAGGTAGGGTTAGCATAATGAAGAGAAGGTTTTGGGGTGGCATGATAGCTATCTCCTGGTACTTGAAGGGCTCTCACAGAGAAGAAAGGGTGACTTCTTCTTCAAAGCATCTGAGGACAGGACAAGAAGCAATTTGTGGAAGCCATCAAAGAGAGGTCCAACTTCTAACTAAGGACAAATTTCCTGACAGTTAAGAACTCTTAATCAATGGAAGAGCTTGCCTCCTGGAGTTGTAGGTGCTCCTGTTGTGGTCTGCCAGCAGCCTGCGAAGTTGGCAGCAGAGTTGGACAGTGAGGAGGCTGGAGAGGACAATGGGCCAGTCCTAGAGTCAGGGGAAGGCCCGGATGAGGGCTCTGCGTCAGAGGCAGAGATGGGGCCAGAGCCATCTGGGAGCGATGCACGGACTCTGGCATCTCCAGAGGCAGACAGCAGAGAGGCAGAGGAACAGGAAGAGCCTGTTCCTAGTGCCCACATGCAAAGAGCTGCCAGAAGGGAAGAGCAGCTAAAGCAAAAAGGACAACTCAGGAGTAAGGCCAGGAGCTGATTGGCCATTCCCATAAGCCTTAAAAGAGCAGCAATGGCTCTTGGGTTCTTTGTAGGAAAGCAACATTGCTACAATTGTTTCTTGTTTCCTGTTTCTGGACTTTGTGAGGTTCTTGCCAAGAAAAGCCATTGGCAGGGTGCCAAAGAAGACAAAGGTTTGTGATAAGGCCGAAGGATTTTTTCTGAAGAACTTTGTTTTGGAATTAATTTGGACTAAGGAAGGAAGGAGGTTGGAAGGAATCTGAGAGGTCTTCTAGTCAACCTCTTGCCAAAGGCAGGAAACCTTATACCACCCCAGACAAATGGATGTCCAAACTTCCAGCAATGGAGCTGTTGTGACCTAGGCCCACGTAGTTATTACCGAACACAATCAGTCCTAAGCAAACATATTTTATTAGAACAGCTGAGAATTACTTCATTCTATGAATAAAAGGCAAAGCATTCTACTTCCCAAGTAGAATGGAAAAGTATCCAGAAACCTTTGAAAAAGTATCCAGAAACTTCTGGAAAAGTATCCAGAAATTTCAACTGTCACAGAATGTGGCTACATGAGCCATACTGGAAGAAGGACACATTTAATACCTTTGCTCCATGAACTGCATGACAGTATGGGTGCTGGTTTGCTTCCGGGTCTAATTCATAGACCCAGGGTATCTACACAACTTGGAAGGGAGATGGGCAGTTAAAAAAATATAATAAATAAATAATAAACAGGGCACATTAGAAACTATCACCATCTGTTTAGCTAAATGTGTACTTTAAAAAAAAACACCTGATATCGATCTTTAAATTTAAAGTACATGAACTTTAAAACCAGGTTTCAAAGCACCATGAGGTTTGCATAATAATGATCAGGATCACTTCAGTCACGAAAGAGCGATTTCTGGAAAACGCTAAGGCAGGAGTGCCAAACTTGCGTCGTCACGTCGTTGTATCACGACTTTCCCCCCAGCAAGTGGGATAGATTCAATTATACAAGGAATGGGTGAACCACTGGAAGACCTGAAGGTCCAGGCTGAGGACAGAACATCCTAGAGAAAATCTATCTATTTATGTGATCACTAAGAGTCAACACTGACTTGAAGGTACATAATCACCATCAATCAGAAAGACTTTGGTTTGTACTAATGATGCCATAGGTCAGTGCTGACACTAGATATACTAGCAATAAATCATACATTTATCTTCTTTCTGAATAGCTAATTATTGCCAACTACAGGATGAGAGATCACCTTGGAATATGAGGCCCAGGAGATTCTCCAGCTACTTACTCATCTATTTGATACTCATTTCTTTTTTCCTGCGGGGTAAGCTTAAGTGAAGCCTGCCGTTCAAGAAGTGGAAATGACATCCCACACTTTAGAGACAAATAAATAAATAAAAATGCACATAGTTAGTCATATATTGTCTTTTGAAGTAACCACATAATAGCTATTAAACCTCCTCCCCCTAAAATTAAACTAAACATTACTATTATTTTTAAAATCTTTCTCTTGATCAAGGAATGATACATTTCTTTCTGGAGAAATACAAAGCATGCATATGTATAATATTGTAAAAATCCTCATGGCTGCTTTTCAACAGCAATCAGCTTTGATGCTTTGTGATTGACCACAGACTGGGTATTAAGGCAATTTGTATGTTCAAAAAAAAAAATAGAAGAAAGAAAGAAGTTCAAGGATTCCAAGAGCAAGATGAATAGGTTAAGACTATAAAGGAAAATGAAAGACAAGTTTGTTGAGCAGCCTTTAATTAAAAGTCATTTGGGAAGAGAATGAAATGCCCTTTTTCAAATGCCAGTAGGATATTAACGTCTCATCAAATAGGGTTAAATCTTTGTTCAAATCTCCATCCAATCACAAGACTCATAGACAGCTTTAAGAATAGTTATTAAACACAAAAGAGAGCTATGAAGATGAAAGAGAAAAGAAGAACTAGGTACGCTGACTTGGGCAACTTGGAAATGGACAAGATCTAGAAGTAGCAACACGAATGGGACTTTTCAGATATAAACGAATGTAATAGCAATAGCACTTAGACTTATATACCACTACACAGGGCTTTACAGCCCTCTCTAAGTGGTTTACAGAGTCGGCAGATTGCCCTCAACAATTTGGGTCCTCTTTTTACCCACCTCAGAAGGATGGAAGGCTAAGTCCACCTTTAGCTTGGTGAGATTTGAACTGCCAAATTTGCAGGCAGCCGGCAATCAGTAGAAGTAGCCTGCAGTACTGCACTCTAACCACTGCGCCACCACGGCTCATATACAAGGTGGCTCATCCTCAGGAGCAGCCATGACATGTGCATTCATATGCTCATACCCTCCATAAGTACTTATATACAGTGGATCTATATAGGACTTTAGCCTACCTATGTGAATTGATTTTATCTGGCTTTTGTGTTCATTAATTATTATATTTGCCATCTTTCTAACCCTTCTATCTCCTCATGATGTGTTGCTCCATTATCTTATTATAACATGATTTTTCTGGCCCTTGAAATTATTTTACCACTTCATCCTACTCTTTAAGTAGAAGCTGCAGAGAATGCTCCCTCTTGGCCCAGATTGATTGCAAGGAGACGGAAAGTGTGTTGCAACCTCCAAGTTCTTTGCTGTCGGCTCACTGCCTGTGGGAAACTGCTTCTATACATAATCAATCAATGACTTATCTGAGGAAATAGAAGAGGAACTTACCAAATTTGTGGATGATACTAAGCTGGCAGGAATAGCTAACACCCTAGATGATAGGCTCAAGATCCAGATGGATCTTGACAGACTTGAGCACTGGGTCCTATCTAACAAAATTAAATTCAGTGTAGTGAAAAGTAAAGTCTTGCACTTAGGCAGGAAAAACCAAAAGTATACATATAGACTGGGTGAAACCAGGCTTAATAGTAGTAACTGTAAGAGGGATCTTGGAGTGTTAGTGGACAATCAATTAAATATGAGCCAACAGTGTGTGGCAGCAGCCAAAAAAGCCAAAGCAATCCTAAATTGCATTAACAGAGAGATTCAAGATTGAGTGAGATACCAGTATAACTCCATAAATCCTTAGTAAGACCATAACTAGAATATTGCATCCTGTTTTGATCACCACACTATAAAAAAGATGTTGAGACTCCAGAAAGAGTCCAGAGAAGAGCAACCAAGATGATTAGGGAGGCTAAAACATATGAAGAACGGTTACAGGAACTGGGCATGGCTAGTCTGATGAAGAGAAGGACCCGGAAAGACATGATAGCAGTGTTACAATATTTTAGGGGCTGTCATAGAGAGGAGGGGGTCAACCTATTTGCCAAAGCACCTGAAGGCTGGACAAGGAATAATGGATGGGAACTGATCAAGTAGACTTTAACCTAGAAATAAGGAGAAGTTTTCTGACAGTGAGAACAATCAACCAATAGAACAGAAGTTGCCTTCAGAAATTATGGGAGCTTCATCACTGGAGGCTTTCAAGAAAAGAGTGGACTGCCCTCTGTCAGAAATGGTGTAGGGTCTCCTGCTTGGGCGGGAGGTTGGACTAGATGACCTACAAAGTGTCTTCCAACTCTATTAATCTGTTAATCCTGCTTCAAGCTTCTTGGGACAAGCCTTAAAGAATCATTGTTTGGGTATTGAAGTTGCTGCTGGCAAGGTCAGCATCAAAGGGGTACTCCGAGAGGGGCCATTCCTTTGGACTCTTGGCAGGGACAGAGCTGAAACAAATCTGGGTGGTGGCTGGAATCTTGTTTTGTCATGAAGTTTGTTAAAATCTGTGTTAGGAAACTAATGCAGAGTGGATCATGGGAAGTGGTGGCTGACTGAAATCAATGAAAAATCTGGTAGGGCAGAAATGGTGAAAAACCACAATTGAGCCATTAATAGAAAGGTTAGAGAAAGAGGAGTTACTCTATTTTTCCTGAATGAAACTTGTTGCTATTTTTTTTCTAGTCAGTCCTAAATATTTTAGCTACCATTTTGTTATCTCTTGACATCAATATTGGTATAAATGTAGTTTAATATAATGTTGTATTTATTAAACTTTACCCCCAAAAATCCCTTTATCCCTTTTACCACTAGCTCTTTCTATTGAGCTATACTGCATTGCTAAAGGTAAATGTAAAGGTTCCCCTGCACATACGTGCTAGTCGTTTCCGGCTCTAGGGGGGGGCTGCTCATCTCCGTTTCTAAGCCAAAGAACCAGCACTGTCTGAAGACATCTCTGTGATCATGTGGACGGCATGACTAAACACCGAAGGCACACGGAGCGCTGTTACCTTCCCACCAAAGGTGGCCCCTATTTTTCTACTTGCATTTTTTAGGTGCTTTTGAACTGATAGGTTGGCAGAAGCTGGGATATGTAACGGGAACTCACTCTGTTATGGGGCACTAGGGATTTGAACCGCTGAACTGCCGACCTTCTGATCGAAAAACTCAGACTCTTAGCTATTGAGCCACCACGTCCCTTACTGCATTGATACCCTGGTATTATTTGCAATAAAAAAAAAGTGCATAGTAAAATAAATTATTCTGGATGGCAACTGAATAGTTTTTAATTTGTTGGTCAACATACAATATGGGCAAAGTCTACTTACCGTATTTTTTGGTGTATAACACGCACCTTTTTCCCCAAAAAAAGAGGGTGACAATCTGGGTGCGTCTTATACTCCGAATGTAGCCCCACCCAGCTTCTCAAACGGAGGTTTCAGAGGCTGAAAGAAGCTTCAGAAAAGATGCCCCCAAACAGAGCTTCAGAAAAGAAGCCCCCAAACAGAGCTTCAGAGGTTTTTTTTTTTCCTGTAGTTCTGTTTGGAGGCTTTCAGAGGCAGAAAAAAGTTTTTTCTGAAATGGAGTTTCAGAGGCAACAAAAAAAGCAAAATTAAGCAAGGCACAGAGCTCACAACCAAGGAACCTGTTGCTAAAATTCACCTCTGGAAACAGTTGATTGGGCGTATTCCGGGAGGCCGATCCACCTGCCAATCAGCTTTTTTCTTATTTTCCTCCCCAAAACCCAAGGTGTATCTTATACTCCGGTGCGTCTTATACTCCAAAAAATACAGTAAATCCCTTATAACAATTAAATAATTTTAAGGGTTTCACTTTAATGTTGTTGTCTACTTAGGCGGCCTCCTCTAGTAATTGCACAACAGCTAGTTTTCTAATTCAGCCTCTGTGAAGGAATTGGCTTATTGACTATTCATCCTTTCACATTAGGGTGAAAATACTAACTACAGAATGAGAGAGTATGGGCAAGATCATTAGTCTGAATAAATGTGACAGCCAAGTTACACAAGAAATACCACAGTTAGCAGTAAGCAGAAACTACAGTTTTGGGTGAAAAATACAGCAATTACAAGCAATGGAGAGGGGAAAGGAAAGCTCCATATTTTTTTCTTTATTCTAAGAGAAATCAATACCAGTTCAAACTGCTATTTTACACAGGAATAGGGTTAGATGTGTGAAGGAGCTTATTGATTGGCTGAGTGATATAACTGTAGTGAATAATAAATTGCAAAGAAAATACTTGTAAATGTGACCAAGATTTACTAGGATCTCTTGTTTATATAGCAGCCCTTCTTGTTGATTGTGCAAGAAAGACAGTGACTGATTGTACAGAAAAGATGAGGCTGTTCAGTGATTCGTTTGCCAGTTCGTTTAAATTGGCTTGGATGATGATATGGTTACTCACGTTACTTCCTCAGTAATGGTTGCACACATATAAAAGTGCTGTCAGCATAGAGGTAAGCAGCTGTCACCATCACTGTAATTCAGATGATGCAGAAGGTAGCAAGGGTAGGTAAGAGAGGAATGGAAAATGACTGGAGAAGAGATAGTAGGAATTGGTGGGATCCATACTGTGCTGGTTCGAGTTGTTGGATTTTTAGAGATACCCAGTCATTCTAACTACTCCCTGTCCTATTTCCTTTCATATTAATATGAAATATGAATATCTAATAGGTTACATGAAGCAATAATATGAACCGTTTTGTATCACAACTTACATTAATCATTGATTATCTCGCGCAATCTCACAAGTAGCATACATTAATTTGAATGTAACTAGAAACTGAGGAAAAGTGTATGGTTTGATACCTCATATTAAAGTAGGCATTTGATAGCAATAGCACTCAGATTCATATACCGCTTCACAGTGCTTTACAGCCCTCTTTAAGCAGTTTACAGAGTCAGCTTATTGCCCTCAACAATTTGGGTCCTCATTTTACCAACCTCAAAAGGATGGAAGGCTGAGTCAACCTTGAGCTGGTGAGATTCGAACTGCCAAACTGGTGGCAGCCGGCAGTCAGCAGAAGTAGCCTGCAGTACTGCACTCTAACCATTGTACCACCACGGCTCATATACAAGGTTATCTTAAACCAAGATTATCTTTACTGGTTGCACAATTGGAAGAACTTCTCGGCACAATGGAACAGTAGAAATGTAACTGTGTGACAGAGGATGCTATCTAGGAAAGCACTGAGCCCTGTTGTATTGGATTTATTTAAACTGACACTGAAAAGCTAACCCTAAATGACTGCATTATTCTCTAATTCAGATGGGCAATCTAGGATGTAGACTTTTAAAACTTTGAAACAACATGGTTCATACTTAAAATGAACGGTTTAAGAGTCTGTTTGAATTAGTCAAGATAGCCAAGGAGAGGAATTAACAACTGCAGAAAAGAGGCAGGTATAGGAAAGATACTTGATGAAGCTGGAAGAACAAAGCGCACTAATTCTTTCTCTTGATTTGACTTGATTTGACAGGAGTTAGATGTTATCTAAACAAATCTAAATTCCTTGTTCTGCTTCTGTAAATTATACGAAAGATTCAATGCTGGTATTCAGCTGGTTCTATCTGGTTTGGGTGACCCAATAGTGGCAGCAGCGGGAGGCTCCACCCACCTGCCCGAATGTCATCACGCCCCGTTTTTGATGCTCTGCGCATGCGTGGAAGGTCCTGCGGAGGTGCGCGGAGGTGGCATGTGCGCTCACATTTGTGAATCAGTAGCGAAGATAAGTGAATACCACTCCTGGAAAGATTATAACTTGCAAAGTCTTTAACAACTGCATGCTTTTAAAAATTGGGGAGAAAATAGAGATGATCACATTATGTCCAACTACAGTTCTTGTAAGAGAGATTCTTGAAGGGAAAAAGAGGGAGGAATGTACAAGAAACCTGTTTCATTAAAGTTATTCGTTCTTCATCGTATCAATGGACCACTGATATTAATAGGCCATTTCCACCAGTGAAAAATGGTTGTTTGTTAAGAAATCTTAGCATATTTAGTATCCCGTAGTATAATTACTAGGTGGAATAATAAATAATTAGATAAATTCACAATCACCTAGTCATGCTGATATGTATGGCTTCTTGTTACATGTGAACATTAAGGCATTAAACAAACCATTGCTTAGCGCAAGATTATAATCTAGCTTTAGTTTGACTTTGATTAATCTAATAATAATGCATGCAGTGTGGCAAATTACATATTACTTTTAATGTACACTATTTAGCGAAATTTGTTTGGGAAACCGATGGGAGATGAAGTAGGCTGGTGCTTTATTCTGCAAGCAGAAAAGACCCCTTCATTTGCTTCAATGGGGGCTTTTGGTTTCTTATTCAGGAAAAAAGTCCCAGCATGCTGCGCATTAAAGGCAGTGTTTATTTTGTCTCTAGGCAGAATTGCACTCTGTGGCTGAAAAGAATAGCCTCTCTTTAGTTAATCACTTGTCTTAAAGAATATTGGTGGAACCAAACAACTGGAATACATTGGTAGATATGAAAAGTGGAAGGGGGATGTTTGTGAATGATCTGAAGCAATTGTGGGTGGCAAATCAAAACTTTTAGAGGTCTCATTAAGGTGTGATTAAAAAGTCAAGATTATAGCTGCAATGTTGCAACCAAGGGTGTCATATTCAAAGCCCAGGCGCCAGATCTGGCTCATGGGGTGTGTAGATATGGCCCGCGGGGCCATCCTGGAAAGGACTAGCCCGCTGTGACTCTGCCAGTGAAAACAGAGCTCGGGAGGGCTGCACGTGGCCCTCCCAAGCTCTATTTTCACTGGCAAAGGGTTGCAGGAGGCCGCCGCATCTGAAAATGGAGCTCAGGAGCCCGTTTTCGCTGGCAGAACGCTTGGGCCACCACAGGTGCCCCCAATACGAGTGATGTCGAGCTGGCCATGCCCATCCCAGCCATGCCTACCCCAGCCCCCCAAGGTCCAACACAACCCTAATGCATCCCTCAATGAAATCGAGTTTGATACACAATGTAAAATAGAATCCAAAACTTATTTATAGGCAAATATAAATATAACTTGTATGCAATTTGGGGATTTTCTTGGACTCATAGCTCCTGCTTGAAGAACAAGTGGCAGCTATGTATTGTGACCCAGACTCAAGAAGTTAGCAACAAACACAGTCCTTAGTAAAAATACACTTTATTCGAACAGCTGGGAACTAATTCATTCCCTGCGCCGGGTAACTCAAAACGAACCAAAGTCTTCACAAACAAACAGTCTTTGGTTATCTCAAACCTGGTTCAATCTGGATAACTGCCAGGGTCTTTTCTGATAAACGTCCAGAGCAGAGAACAGAGCAAAGAGCGCAGCTGCAACGTTGCTTTCCGGCAACTGACACACTGGTGCTGGTCTCCTTTTAAACCTTAGGGGAGAGGCCAATTATGTTTTGGCCCTACTCCCGAGGTGACCTCTCTACTTGAGCTGCTCCTGCCTTCTGGCAGCTCGTCTCATGCAGGCATTAGGAACAGGCTCATCGCAGTCCGATTCCGCCGACAGCTCTGCAGGCTGCTGACAGATCATAGCACTATGTATGCCAATTGTATCCATTCTTGGATCACGAGGCCCGTCTCATTAGTCACTTGTCATCTGGGTTACTAGAATATCCTGTACTTGGGGTGGTTTTTGAAGACCACTCAGAAGTTTCAGCTTATCCAAAACATGGTAGCAAGACATGCCAGAGTGTGTTTATCTACAGCTTTTGGTACATTCAATTCAAGATACTGCTTGTCATGTACTGTACATTCTCCACCGTATGCAGCCATATTATTTAAAGTATCACCTTTCTCCTATGGTTTTGCCTATCCTATAAGATCTGATAGAGTTTGGCATGCTTCAGGTCCCATATTTGGATCTCAGAGATGGCATGCTTCAGTATTTGCCTTTTGAAACAGACTTCTCCAAGATAGCTGAACAGTTCTAACCCTAATTTCTTTCAGAAATGACTCTTTCCCCAGACATTGGGCTAAGGAATGCTGTGAGCTCATTACATGGTGGTTTTCACGTTACAGAATTTGTTTTTTCCCCCCTCCATTGTCTCGTCTTTAGTTTTGATTGTTATTGATTTTTATGTTTTAATCTGCACGCTTCTCAGAGTTGTTCTAAGCGGTGAGCCGGCAAATATTATTAACAAGTAAAATAAATACAATTTTATTCAAGTTCTTTCGAGGGAAGTACACAGACTCACCAAGTGCAACTGTATGCATGTTTTCAAATTCTATGTTTACTATTGTTGATTCCCCAGTATTTTATGTAAAGACACAACTAATTAAGAAGAAAAAAACTTAACAAGACTATACTAACATAATCATGATATTTCCTTTAAAAAATCCATATGCACCTATTTGTTTAAGCAAAAACTAACTCTTTTTCAATGAAATTTGTTATCTTTTCTATTTAAAGGATTGTTATCCTGATTTCCATCACAAACTAATGTGTAAAATAGATATAATAATACTATACATTTCATACTGCTCAGACATTTTGGGATGTTGCTCTTGTTATCCCCTGCCTCTGGCCCCAAATATCTAAGATAGATAGATAGATAGATAGATAGATAGATAGATAGATAGATAGATATAGAGATATAGATAGATATACCCTGTTTCCCCTAAAATAAGCCGCCCCCCCCAAAATAAGCCCTTCCTGAAAATATTTAAACACATGCGCAGCTGGTCCCCGCCATTTCCTCTGGATAGGATTAGGGTGACAGAGCTGTAAATCAGGTAAGATGGCAAGAGGAGCCACATCTTGCTCCATGCACCCCAATGTAATAAGACATCCACGAAAATAAGGCCAAGCACTTATTTCAGGGTTCAAAAAATATAAGACAGGGTCTTATTTTCGGGGAAACATGGATTAGGTAGTTAGGTAGGTAGGTAGATAGATATAGATATATAAAATATGTGCTGAAGAATAAGGGTGCTAAACATGTGCAATTCATCTTCAGAATGAAACTGTATTTACTACGGAACAGATTTGCAATAGGACTGTAGTATCAGAAAGGTTTATGTTTTCCTTCATTTTAAAAATATGGAACAGAACAATGAGAAAAATGATAATATGGACTTATGAATGAACACATGCAAAGCCACAGAGCCACCTATTCACAATACAGCTAGTACTTTTTTGTCAGGTGCCAACTACAGTCAAGAACAACAAGATAAAGAGGATATTTTGCTCCTCATAAAAGCATATCTCCTAGCTTAAATGCCAGGCTGAGTAAATCAATAGATGAAGAGCTTTAATGTCATGACCCAACACGAACGATTGACTGTACTAATTCTGTTGGAATTTTGAGGGACATCTAAAGGTCAATTCCTTCCATACTCAAATTAACAGGAAGCTATAATCCAAACACACCGAAAAAGGGATTAGAAGAGCACAGGACATGACTTGTTTCTGCCAAGCTATGCCAAACCTTTTAAAGGTGAGTTTGTTCCTCTGCTGATGGAGAATTTCGTTTGAATTTATTCCAGTACAGAGTTACATGAATTAAATCTTTCTTCAAGTATCAAGAAAAGGCTAGAGCTCTAAACTGTTTCACTCTGTCTGTCCGTCCCAAATGGCAATGTCAACAAAGCAGCATTAGGGTACTTCCACTTACTCTGCATACACAGCCCATCTGTGCAGTTCTTGGACTGCAAGACAAGGCCCTCACAGTCTCTGCCGCCGTTCCTGGGTGCTGGTGCGGTGCAGCCCCTCCTGCGCCAGTGGGTACATTCTGTTCCACAGGTAGACCATTTACTCCATGCTGTCCACCTCCCATCCACTGTCATGAGAAAATGGAAAAATGTAAAGGCAAAATATAAAGACAAAATGAGGTGGGAGTGGAAGAAATAGAAAATACCCAGTTTTAAAAAAAAATGATTTTACATGAGACTCTATAAGGAGTCTGCTTACTGAAAATACAGATAATAAAAGTGCCATCCTTTCCTTTCCTTTCCTTTCCTTTCCTTTCCTTTCCTTTCCTTTCCTTTCCTTTCCTTTCCCATCCCACCCCCTTCCTTTCCTTATTTTCTTCCCTCTCCTCTCCTCTCCTCTCCTCTCCTCTCAGCCAAAGTGATAAATTTCAACTAAACTCTGGTCAGATCGTTTGTATATAAGTAGTAGCTTCATTTATTGGAATGCAATGTTGAAATCCTAGGATGAAACCTGCCTATAGAGTCTATGTAAGATGAAATCCTTTTTAGCTTACTGCCAATCACAGAACTGCAGAAAAACCGTAAGAATTATCTAGTCCAATTCTTTGCAATATGCAGTAAACATAGTTTTTTAACCACCCACCAGAGGAAGCTATAGAGCTTCTGTTTTAAAACCCTTCAGAAATGCAGAATTGATCCAAATTTCTGTTTTTGGTTCTGGTGCACTTACTGAAAGAAGAATGAGTGAAAGATGTTCAGTTTTTGATTTGGTTTTCTCCTTAAATCATTCCTCTAGCATGCAGCAGAAGCAGAGATGCAGTGAATTGAAGAACTGATGCTGTCGTTAGAAATGGTGCCACTAGTAGATCATATAAGGCTTACTAATCCAAACTGTATACACCAGTGTTTCTCTGCCTCAGGAATGTTAAGACATGTGGACTTTCAACTGAGGAATTCTGGGATTTGAAGTCAACACATTGCTGAGGTTGAGAAAACACTGCTATACATAATAACAATCAATAAATTGCCATGCAAATGTTTTAGTTCACTAAATGTGAGTAGGGATGGAAATTCTGATTCTCCTATTTTCTTCAGGGGCATCAGGAAATGCTGTAATTAAGCAAATTAGGAATGTCCTATTGTGCCAGTAAAGATTCGTAAGATTTTCCTAATGCTACGTATTCCACATGAAGAAATGACAACAGAATGTCTGCAGCTTAATATTGTGTTCTAATCAAAATACTGCATTAAATCATATCATTTCTTAAAATAAAGAATTATACTTCTCCATTCTTGGTCAGCAATAGTTATACTTTATGGCAGAAGCAATATTCTTTCCTATGTTCAAATCTATGTGTCAACTTTATAGGAGTTCCCTTTAGCAAAATCAAGGAGAATCCTGCATGTATGATAGTCAAAAAGAAATGATACTACCGTAGTAATAGAAAGCTATGAGTCCAACATACTGCAGTATGACCAATGCAGAACTCATACTTGAAAAGGAGATTATTTCAGATCTTAGAGTAATCTTCAGAGTATTCTGTTTCACTAATCATATGGAGATGGAGAGTCTAACAAAAATATTAACAAGTTTCACAAAGTAAAAAAAATGCTGTCAGTTTGTTGAAACCCTACTTTGATTTTAAACTTACTGATTTATTCTCCATTGTCTGATCTGTGCAGGAAAAATACTATCTCAGCAACTCTAGTTGATTTTTATTGCCACCAAAAAGCACCCTTTCCCTACAATGCATGTTAATGTCTCTACCTCCTGAAGAAGCTTCTTGGATGACAAGTGAAACAATTTCAAAGAAAAAAAAACCCAAGAAAGTTCAGTTATCTTTTGGAAAAGTTCTTTGGGACAACCATGACCTAGATAACTGAGAAACTCCATGGATACCTGCACCTTCTTGTCCTAGTAGTATTTTGCATGGTAGTACGCAATGAAAGAAGCTTTCATGGGAAATTTGTATATAAACAAGAGGAAGAATAGTGTAGCTATAAGCAAAGAGAGCTGTGACACTGAGATTAATAGAATAATTGGGTAGAAGAGCTGTTAGATAGCTTCTGCTTTTCTTCCACCCACATCACTGCTGGTATGCCAACAAGTTGAATTGTGTTTGATGGTGCTCCTGTATTCCCAAAACCCTTAATTAAGAGAAAATAAGAGAGGAAGAAAATCTTCTCTTTAGGATTCCAAAAACCAGAGGACATATTCTTGCTGACTCCACCTGGCTCATACATAAAAAGTTACCTAAAATTGCTCTAAGAATGTTCTGAAAAGTCCTTCTTCAAGTGTATCCTTCAGAAGAAGTTTTAGATAGGGAGTCGCTAGGCATTTGGATTTCTCACATTTTGGCTCTATGAACTCTCCCAACATGGTGTTTCGGTTTGACATTGGGCTAGGGAGGTGCTATCCAGCCACCTATTTCTCTTCAGATCTGATACAGATACATAAAATAAATATATGCTTACTGAATTTCTATTAACTTATTTATTTCCCAAAATATTCCCTACTAAAATAATAGGTTCAGAGAGAATTCAACAGAGCTGCAACAAATTTACAAATAGACAGAAATTTTGAAGTTGTTTGCACTGTTAGATGCTTTTGTCCTTTAAAATCTATATTTTATCTCTTACTTCGATGTAATGTTGTATTGTTGAGAAGCATGCAGTAAAATGGAACCTTGAATTGTAATGTTTCAAGGGAAAGTTTAATTGATGACAAGTGCAATAGCAAGATAGGGAGGGGGAACAAAATAGGCTTTCTTTCAATCATTATATTAATACTATTTAGATCTATTTAGATCAAATAGAAAAAAGGAACGTAGCTGACGATAAAGAAAATATTTTGTTGGTTGAAAGGTCGAATCAGGTTTTGAACTAGAGAAATCAGGCATGAGCTTTATTTGAACTTTTTGTCCTTGGAAGGAACTAAAATAATTTTCTAATCTATCTAAAATAAATAGGATAGATTTTACCCATCTTAGTGAATAAGAAGGCAGGCAAAAACATTCTGAAACATATTCTTAAGAGACTGTGCATGGTTTTTGTTTGTAATGTGAAACTTGTGTTATTTTACAACAATGATAATAACATGATAATTTTATGTATGTATTCATTCATGTATTCATTACATTTATATGCCAACCGTCTTCATAGTGACTGGGCAGTTTACAATAAATACAATAATCCATCTCCTTCAGATAATATTTTTACTTTTAGTAAAAAAAATCTTATCTTTGCCTTAATAAGTGTAAGCTTACTAATATATAAAATCATGTTATTATTTAAATGCAGAGTTTTTAACAGATCCAAGGTTTAGGGTCCCAAGGGTCTAAATCTTGACTCATTATGTAAGTGTTCAGAATAACAGCTGCAATGAGAGGCAAACATTGCCTAACAATAGTGCTAATTATTCATCTTATTTGTATCTGAATGGCATAATAGAGTTCACTTTAAAATCAAAAGGAAGGAGTCATCATTTTCATCCCCACTACCACAAATGAAAAGAAAAGAAGACTTATTCTAGATAATATCGTAGTGATACAACATACCTGGACATAATGTGGTACAAGCTATTTTCTGCAAATTTTGGCCTTCACAGAAGGTTCCTCCATTGAGTGGTGCTGGATTTGTACATGTTCTTGTACGCTTCTGAAAGCCTTTTCCGCAACGGCTATTACATACTGACCACTCTGTCCAAGTTGACCATCCGCCATTGACTGAGAAGTAAAGAAGGTAGGAAAATGACTTAAACAAAGGACTGACAATTTATGAAGCCTACAGGCTTCCAAGCGTTTCTGTGAACTAAACATTTTTGTGTGTGTGAAAAAGGGAAGGTATTTCTTTTATGCTTGCTTAGATTTCAAAAGTGGACAATAAAAGAAAAGTAATATCACAACAAAGGTACTCCCTTCGCCCTTAATATGTAACCAAATGAGACTAAAATCTGGACAAAACTAGTTTCTGCATGTTGAAAATTCAGGAATCTTTGGCTCTCTTAGGAAGGAGATGCCTCTTAGAAAAGCCTGCCCTATTTGGATAACCAGACAGAGCCTGCACAGGATATCCACCTACTAGGAGGTACAATAAGTGGTGTCCTGAGTATATTCTATTGGAGTTCTCTTCCTATGGAAGGCTTATTCTTCAAGTTACGTGGAAAGTTGTACAGATTGGCTTTTGCAAAAGTCTTTCAGGATTGAATCCAGAAACATCAGTACAAAATTTAGTTTACTGATGAATTGCTGTCTATATTATTGCAGACATATACACAAACATAAATACACACACACATACATACAAACAAACAAATATACACATTGCCTATAATCAAATTGTACAGAGGCGGTATCAGGGGTGAAATCCAGCAGGTTCTGACAGGTTCTGGAGAATCAGCAGCAGAAATTTTGAGTAGTTCAGAGAACCGGCAAATACCACCTCTGGCTGGCCCCCGAGTAGGGTGGGAATGGAGATTTTGCAATATCCTTCTCCCAAGAGTGGGGAGGGAATGGGGATTTTGAATATCCTCCCCTGCCAAACCCACCAAGCTTTACTACAGAACTGGTAGTAAAAAAATTGGATTTCACCACTGGGCAGTATACACATTTAATAAGGGTTCTTCTTTATACCCATTAGTATAGAGTTGTCTTTCTAATAAGTTATCTGAAAAAAAAAAGAGTAGGAGGGGATACTTTATTTAAATAAACTATCCCCAAGATAAAAAAAATAAATAGTATTTTTAAATGGGTTTGGGAGAAATGGAAAGCCAATGTAGTTGGTTCAAATGATACAGCTAATGCTGAGTTTCTGGAATGCTGGCAAGACAATACTGTGATCAATAATTCCTGTACTTGCTGAAGTCTTCAAATATTCTTCAGGGAGAGCTTCACCTAGTGCATATTACAATTATCTGAAAGATTGTTATGAAAAATAAGGCTCGTGATGGCAGATCAACTTTCTCCTGGATGGATAAAACTGACATACAATTTGTCTGTATTGCCTGCTCTCACTATACAATTTCAGGGCTTCTGTATAGGTTGAAGTAAAATAAATACATATTTTAATGAGACCCAGCTAAAAAATTTGGATGACCTCCACACCAACTAAATAATATACGAGCACTAACTTTAATAATAGAGACTCAAAAATATAAACTGCCAAGGAACCAGACCCTGATATATGAATGAAATCTTATTTATCGTAAGTAATCAAATGAGTTTAGGAAAAGAAAGTGCAGGTTCGTAGGAATTTCTCCAGCATGGAACATATCAAGAGGGGCATTGCTTGGGCAATTGGCAAGGCTATGGGCACTTCATTCACTTTTCTTGACATGCCACTGGCCAATTCAGAGTATACATCATTCTCAAAACAAATATTAAAAATTATTGCATATTAGCAGATGATTTCAGGTCTAAGGAAAAGATACATATAACCAATAAGAGCCTTTCCTTACTTCCCAAGTGAGATATACTTTCACTCAGATAGTCACTTCATAATGGCCATTAAGACTGTTCAATTTCCACTGATATACTCCTTAGGAAGGCCACTAATAGAATCCCCTTTTTCTATGAAGCTTCTTTAAGCTTCAGGGTATTCTTACACCAAGAAGGTATACATTTATACTTACACCAGCTGATGAAGCTGAAAATTAAGTCCTCCAAATTATACTGATAAATCGGAATTTACTCTCTCTTGAATTCAATGTTGCAAGTGATTCTGAACAACTATATCAGCAAAGTTATATGATAAGTAGTCACATAAAATTTCTAAGATTTCCTAACCCTTACTATTGTAGGGGACAATATAGGTTTTTTCCCACCCAAATAACTCCATGGACAGTATTGTGTAGACACTAACCTATTCTTTGCTCTTGCTACTACAGTATGGAGGAAGATACAGAATATTCCCCAAAAGTCAATATGTGCTTTATTGGTTATAGAAGACCCTTGACATGTGGTTACCGTGTCAAGCTATGGAATATACTTAGGAAACCGACTGGATAGGAAACAATAATCAGGCTGAACATAGTGAAACGGATTGTCTCCAGGTAGTCAAAGGAGTAAGACAAAGTTATCCATTCTCTCTTTATTTGTTTAACTTATAAATTGGATCAGAATTAGACAAACACAATTTAAAAACTGGAGGAAGAAACATCAACATTCTGGCTTATGTTAGTAACACTATGCTGTTAGCTAAAAATATAAATAAGTTGCAACTTCTAGTAAAGAATCTCAAGGGCCCAAGTGGAAAAATAGGACAAAGATTACATTCAAAGAAGGCCAAATTAATGACAGCAAGTACAATAATGGTCCTTAAAACTGACAATAAAGATATTGAAGTGGTGGATGATTTCTGTCTTTTAGGATCAAATGTCAATACTAAAAGAATCAGTAGTCAAGAACTATGTCACATATGGGGGTGTGTTTGGGGATTGTTATGTGTGTTGGGCCTGGTCTTTGGGTTATGTGAATTTTGTTGTATGGGTATACTATGTATATACGTACAATGACAATAAAGTTCTAATAATATTAGCATTTGGTTTAGTATCAATGAATCCTGGAAAATATACAGTAAAACCTCTGGTCACAACCCTAATTTGTTCCATAACTTTGGTCGCAAATTGATTTTGTCGTGACCCAAACCTAATTTTGGAAATTTGGCGCTTTCAAAAAAAAATGGTGCGGAAGGGGAAATAGGCTGTGAAAAAAATCAAATCTGAATTTTTTTTTGGTCAGAACCCGATTTGGTTGTGGTCAGAAGCATTCGTGACCAGAGGTTCTACTGTATTCAGATGCCATCATCTTAATTTAGAAAAGCCAAATTAGTGCAGGCAATGGTTTTACTTTTACTTTTCATTCTATGAAACTTGGCCTTGGAAAAAGCACAGAAAGAATATTTATGCTTTTGAACTTTGTTGTTCAAAAATGCTTAAGAATAAAGGGAAAAACCAATTCACCCCATAATAACCCAAAATAATGGATCATGGAACAAATCAACTCAAATGAACATGCAAGGAACAAATGACCAGGCTCAAAAGTCTATAAAATTGGAAAAGATGAAAGGAAAGGAAAGAGAGAGAAAAAAATAGGACAACCAGAAACAAAATGGACTCAACCACAGGGATAATGGGTTGAAGGGCAACTTCTTGGATGAGAAGCGAAATTTCTTCAAAGAAAAACCAGAAAGTTCAGATGCCTCTTGAAAAAAAACATCTTTGGGACGATCCTGGAGAAAAAAAAAATCTATCTACGACTAACTATTGACTTGGTGGCAAGTCAGCCAATAAATATTTTGATGCTAAGGGCCATATACTAACTTCTTAAATATTTAGAAACCAAAGAGAGTATGGTATGTGTCAAAAGAGAGTTACCTAGTCAATTTTCTGTTTCATAGATTAATCTGGAATAATCTCTAAAACTTTATGAATTCTCCTGGATCAATTACTATTTGATGATATTCCACTTTATACGGTAGATGGAATCTCCTCAAATGAAATTCAAAGTTTCACTTTTTGTGGCAGTAACCCATTAAATTCTATTCATTAAATCAGTTTCACAGGTTTACATTTTGGAAAATAACACCTACAATTTATCTGCACAAGGATTACAGCTTCCCAAATCTATTACCCCCTGCATTTCATAGAATTTCCCTTCTGCATTTTTACATCCAGGCCAATTCCTCAGCTAAATGCATGCAATTAATGTGGTTAGCCAATTGATTTAGGTTCTTTCAGCAGAGTGTTTTATTTCCATCTCAGGTGATATATGCAGTAATATAATTCATACATTTTGCACCAATTTAATGACTGAAAAAATATAGAAAAAATGCCATGTTATTACAGAACGCATCTGATGAAGCTTTTACTCTGAAATTTAAAATGTCAAATATATTATTTTTTAAAAAAGATGTATAGTTTAGGAAAACAGCTTTATGTATCAAGCATTTGTCTAAAAGATAAAAAGACTTTGAAGCTCTTGAGATGACTCTTTATCAGTTGTGGGATTCAATTTTTTTTATTACCGGTTCTGTGGGCATGGCTTGGTGGGCGTGGCAAGGGAAGGATACTGTAAAATCTCCATTCCCTCCCACTCCAGGGGAAGGTTACTGGAAAATCCCCATTTCCTCCCAATCAGCTGGGACTCGGGAGGCAGAGAATAGATGGGGGCGGGGCCAGTAAGAGGTGGTATTTACTGGTTCTCCAAACTACTCAAAATGTCCGCTACTGGTCAGAACCTGCTGAATACCTCCTCTGCTCTTTATCATCGTTGGTGATGGGGAAGAATACCACTGCTGCTCTTGCTTTCTACACTTTCATTTGGAAGGATTCCGTGGCTATCTACCCTGTCCAAAGTAAAAAAAAAAAAAGGGGGGGGGAGAAATTCTTTCTTTATAGGGATTTAATTGAAGCTAGGAAGCTAATAGTTACAGACTGCTGGAAAAATACTTGATCACTGAAAGATGGAAGACATACACTTCCTACATACAGGTTCTTGTAACAAAATAAGTGCAAGTACCCAATGATGAAATTCTGTTCTCCTTTGAAAGAAATATTGAAAGCCTATTCTTTATCACGAAATTGAATGAAAAGTGATGGGAAATGCAGGAATAATCATTCTTTATGGCACTGCAACAAATTGAGAACTTTGGATGTTCTTTGTGGACAGAGAAAATGAGAATGAGTGCAATCAGGCAACAGTTATTTATCTCCTTTTTCCTACCTCCATCTCTCTCTTGTTTTCCTGCTCTACCTACAACTCAACAGGAAGAATGCCAAACCGATCTCAAAAGCTAAGTATAATATATGTTCTGTTTCTAATTTCAGGCAGATTGAAAACTGTAAGGCTGTATTGTTTAAGCTACCTTGGTTTTAAGCTTTTGATAAACACAGTGAAATTTGAAAGCATGGACAGGGGAGGTTGGGCTAACATTCCAGTAAAGCAAGGGGAACAAAACTCAGAAGTCTGTGGAGGTTTTTTTCCCCCTCAGACCAACTTGTTTTAATTAACTACAAAAAGAAGGACATTCTACTTTCACTATAAATTGCCTATATATTGTTTCTAGGCTTCAACTAAATATACAGAGCAGAATAAAGTAGAATTCAACCCACTTTAGAAGTCCACGGATTAAATTTCTCATGCCTGCATGGATTAAATTTAGTTTATACGTAGACTAAAATCTATAAATAACCCAAATATGTAACCTGGTAACTTTCTTACCATAGACAATGACAGCAGCAGTGGTGCTCTTCCTTTTTGCCACAATATTTTTGGCAACACAAGTATAATTGGCTGTATCAGAGAGACGTGCCTGCTTTATGATCAGGTTGTGGTCAATAGTGATATAAAAATTTCGATCTTCAACAGGATCTATCACCTCTTCGTTTTTCAGCCACTCAACCTGTTGAGAGATTCACAAATGTGATCAGATACAGCATTTTCATATCAAGCACACAGGTGAACTGTATTTTTAATTACATGTATTTATATTCTTTGACAGATTAATGTTTTAACAGTAACAGAGTTGGAAGGGACCTTGGAGGTCATCTAGTCCAACCCCCTGCTCATGCAGGAGACCTGTACTAGGGATTCGAACCGCCAAACTGCCAACCTTTCCGACTGACAAGCTCAGTGTCTTAGCCACTGAGCCACCTTAATTCGCTCAAAGCACTTTGCAAGTTACATATACAAAATAAGTAAATAAATATAAACAAAAATACCTTTTAAATACAAATACAACCAATTGTCAATAATTACCTTCTCCTATGACAGCTGATAGGTCTCGATTTAGACGACAATTGAGCCAATTTTTTTTACTGCTAAGCAATACAGTTGTTAAGTGAGTTGTGTCCCATTTCACAACCTTTTTGTCACAGTTGATAAGTGAATCACTGCAGTCATTAAGTGAATCATGTGGTCCTTAACCAAATCTGGCTTTCCACATTTGACTTTGCTTATCGGAAGCCAGCTGAGAAGATTACAATGGTGATAGGATAGGATAGGATAGGATAGGATAGGATAGGATAGGATAGGATAGGATAGGATAGAACAGAGTAGAATTTTTTATTGGCCAAGTGTGATTGGACACACAAGGAATTTGCCTTGGTGCATATGCTTTCAGTGTACAAAAAAGAAAAGATATATTCATCAAGAATCATAAGGTACAACACTTAACGATAGTCATAGGGTAGAAATAAGCAAACAGGAAACAATATCAATATAAATCGTAAGGATACAAGCAACAAAGTTACAGTCATACAGTCATAAGTGGAAGGAGATGGGTGATGGGAGCGATGAGAACATTAATAGTAGTGCAGACTTAATAAATAGTTTGAGGGAATTATTTGTTTAGCAGAGTGATGGCGTTTGGGAAAAAACTGTTCTTGTGTCTAATTGTTCTGGTGTGCAGTGCTCTATAGCGTCATTTTGAGTGTAGGAGTTGAAACAGTTTGTGTCCAAGATGCAAGGGATCTGTAAATATTGTCACAGCCCTCTTTTTGACTCATGCAGTATACAGGTCCTCAATGGAAGGCAGGTTGGTAGCAATTGTTTTTTCTGCAGTTCTAATTATCTAATTATTAAACAAATAGTTGCAAGTTGAGGACATAGATTAAACATATTTCACCAAAATATACTGGATACAGGAAAAATGTCCATCTGAAAAGACCTGTAAGGTGGTTGGTACCTTTACACTTCTTTTTATTTCAGGAATCCTTTCCTGAATTCATTGTGACAACTATCAGTGGTCAATAGCCTTAGGGACATGAGGAGACCATGTACTGCAAAGGCAAATCTAGATTTCCTACCAAGAGCACTCAATTATATTCTGAACTGTAATTATTTTTATCCTACTTTTCAATTGGGGTGCGGTGGCTCAGTGGTTAAAGATGCTGAGTTTGTCAGCTGGAAAACTGAGCGCCTGGGTTTGAGACCCGAGTGCTGCAGGATGGGGTGAGCACCTACAATTTGCCCCAGCTCCTGCCCAACTAGCAGTTCGAAAGCATGCAAATGTGGGTAAATCAATACCACTTCAATGAGAAGGTACAGCATTCCGTGAGCCTCATCATACAATCATGTTGGTCATATTTACCACGGAAATGTCTTCAGACAATGCTGGCTCCCTCAGCTAAGAAACAGAGATGAGCACTACCCCCTAAGGCCGGACACAACTGGACAGTGGAAACATTTACCTTTTACTTTACCTTTCAGTAATGTTCTTTGGAAACTGAACAATGAGTTTTTAAATTAAAAACAGCAACAACACAGCATTCGGTGACCTCTTTATGCAAAGTGATTCTCTGCCCCTTCCAATTTTTAAGAATTATTAAGAATAACAAGTACGGTTGTAGAGAACTCTGGGGAATCTATGTGGGTCACGATTTTTTGAAACAAATGATTTGTGTTGACTTAAAATAAGATACTGTTTGCCGTATGTGGATCAATGTGACTCTATATGACTTGCTTATATACCATCACACCCTGTATTCATACAAATATTTGATGTTTTCTTTTTTTAAAGGCGTTTAGAAAGGCTGGAATGGTTAAAGACCTAAAAACCATATTCCTCAAGCTATATAATATTCCATTCATTTCTATCATAAAGAAGCACTCCAGTCTCTTGGAGCTGCCTGAGGTAAGCTAGTCTACATAAATTGGCTGAACATTCAGTAGCTTATTTGCTTTTGAACTGAGCATGTTTTACAGCCTGGGATGGATCAAAGAAGTGCCTTCATGTCACCAGATCACTGGGATTTATGCCCAGCACTTTAATCAAATAATAATAAAAAAATCCTGCCCCTGGCCAACCCAATGGAATACAGAGAATTCTCACAACAAAGAAAGACCTGGTCTGTCCAGACAAACGTGCCCTTTAAACAGTTTGAACACTTGCCCAAAGAAATGGAAAGCCAAGAATTTGCTTCTGTTTTTTTAAAAAATCCCAGAAATGACTGCAATCAATCATTCATCTAGGCAGTTGGGCCTTCCTCTATTTTTGTTAACATAAAGTTTGATTCTTTTCTTAGATGAATCATTGAATTTTTTTAAGTAACAATTTTATTAGTTTATAGTGTAGCATACAAAGAAAATGTATTTTCCCCACTTTTCTCTTTCCTTTCCCCCCCTATTATTTACTTTTGTATTTTCTTTGTATGCCACGCATCACTGAAATTATGCTTAACACAATCCATCCCATTTAAGATAGGAACATGAATATTCTAACTGGATATTTCATTTTATCACCTAAAATAAAACTTGGTTGCAAGTATGCAACTCTCTGTTCTCAGATCCATACATTAATGTTCATCAACTTAATAATTTGCAATATAGAATTACTAATGATTCTATGCACTGCATAAATGAATTATTTCTAGTGGAAACTATTGCATTTAAAATAGTGTGAAATTACATGTATTTTCTGTGATAAAATACCAAGTGCAATCATGCACTAATGAATCTACAACCTTAGATTTTTCTTACTCCGAAATTATAACTCATGACAAAATGTTAGGCAAAGAATATTTCTTCATGGAAACAATCATCACAACTTGACAGAGCGACGGTACATCACACACATTTATCCTATATTTTAAGATAGTCCTTTCTATGCTTCTTTAAACAACTGCATAATTTGCACAATAGAACCAAAGGCAATGGTAGTATCCCTTATTGCACTCCTGCACTCATATATTTTCCCTAATACCATACAGAATGTAATTCTCAAAATAACATGATTACATTTAGTCAGCTTTAATATAATCTAATATATATATATTAGGTACTATCAAATAGTTCTTACTGAAACTAGATTCTGCCAGAGTACAGAACTAAGATTCACTTTTCTGGTGTGTTTTAGATAATGTCGAAATATCTCATAGCACCTGCCTGCAACTTTATAAACCAAATGTTTGTTGTTATCATAATTACCTAAGAAGGATACACCATTTGCAGAAGATAACAAGCTCACCCTTGACATAATCATAGTCATTTGTTCCTTGCCCTATTTTCGTACAGTTCTCTAGCATCACACAGAGAACATGGACAATATGTATAAAGATACTCCCATGTTTGCCTCTCCACCAAGAGGTAATGGTAATACAAGCCACACAATAGATATACCCTGTGGCAACACTAGGCAACCTTGACTAGACTAGAGGCAAGATCTGGCTGGCACTTGGAGGTGGGATTACACTGTTGCTCTATGATGCCCAAGGAAAGGCACAACTGTTTGAAAGTGTTGCAGATAGGTGCTATGTTTGTGTTTTCCCATGTTCCAAGTGTTTTTTCTGTTGATTGAAAATTGCACAGCTTTATGTATTGCATGAATGAAGGCAAATATATGTGTCGTTTATTTACTTCCATGTACAAATGTCGGTCAGTGAGGCTATGTATAAATGCTCGATGGCGATCAGTGAGGCAGAATTTGTCTTAGTTTACTTCCTTAGGTTACAAAGAAAAATCTTACTGCATTTTATTATATGAGCTCCCATACAATCTGATGGTAAAGGAAAGAGAATTATAGATGGCAAAGTGAATTTGCTTTGAATTTGTTATGTAGAATCTTAAGAAATGGATAAAGTTGAGAACTTCTCTAAGATACTTAAGAAATTAAGAAGTAAAGGCAGTTAGTAAGTACATCTTTGTTTTTTGACTTTTTAAGGCAACCTTCTTTCAAAGAGCACTTGCTTTTTCCTCTTTCATAACATTTTTCAAAGCTAAAGCCTTTTTCAGAGAGCTGCTAATATTTTCCTCTCAAACTCATTGCATACTTTCAGAGAATGAGCATTCAAGTCTTTTCCAATGTTTGATGTGCCTAATTTATCAAAGAAGACAAGATGTTGCACTTAAAGCTCCTTAGGTTGTTGATCAAAACCACAGGTCTCATTTGCAGGGCCTTTTAGTAATGAGTCACTTATAATGTCCTTGGTAATAGTACTAAATGTCAAATTAAAATTGCTTCAGCTATAAACATATAACAATTGCTTTGGAATAAATTTTCTTTTCAGTAAGGCATTTTTCCTTTAAAGCTTTTATATGAAATGCCACTATAATTTGGAACTCCAAAAATACTAAAGCTTACTGAACTAAGCTAAAAAGTTTTATTCAAAGAATGCACCAAATCACAATGTCAGATCACAGTTTAGCGTAGCATGCAGTGTGAACCCAGTCAATTGTATAGTAATATTCAGAGTGTTTTGCCAAGTTGTAAAACAGAGTTAATTGAGCAAACCACAGTTAAACATGGATAACCATGTAATTCATATTAGGTTAATCTTTCTTATACAAGCTACATACAGTAAACCATTTTTCAGCCTCTATTCTGGAATAACTCCCAGAGCATAAAATTTGTCCTTCATTCTTACTCTCCCCCAAGACATTACTTCTTTCATTTTATTTTTTAACACAACTTTCTAGGCTAGAATGATATGCAGATTTTATTAATAGTAATAGCACTTAGACTTATATACCGCTTCATAGTGCTTTACAGCCCCCTCTAAGCGATTTTCAGCATATTGTCCCCAACAATCTGGGTCTTTTACCAACCTTGGAAGGATGGAAGGATGAGTTAACCTTGAGCTGGTCAGGATCGAACTCCTGGCAGTAGACTGCAGAGTTAGCTTGCAATACCGCATTCTAACCACTGCATCAACATGGCAAAAAGATATGTGTCTTCATACATTGTTTTTACTGATCTCTTTTATGATGGCTCTTCTGTAAAGCCAAAGGACTATCAGTCACTAAACAAGAGATACATTAAATAAGAGTGGTTTTAAACCCTTTCCTCACTGCCAGGATGAAGTTCAATCACATCCTTGAGTTGGCAAAAAACCTGCAGGCCAGTCCTGAACTCTGTCCAGTCATTGTTGCAGTCACCAATTTTGCCTGCAAAGTAGAGATTTTATATCCCCCTTTTACAAATCATTTTACTTTTACTATGGTATACACTATACCAGATCTATTTCTCTGTTACTAATTCAGCAAATGGTGGGATTCCCTTGAATCCTGTTTGCTATCAGTAATGGGCTGGATTGAAGGACTACAGTATGTCAGACTATTCATGAACTGGAATAGGGCTTAGTAGCAAGGTCAGCCAATGTATAGGCATAGCAACTAAATCAGCCAATGGGAGCTGATTGGTGACTAAAACAGTTTTGGAGCCTGGGCGTGGCTTAGCTCTGTGCTCAGCTCTGAAACTGAAACTAGTCTGCCCCGCTGACTGAAACTGAAAACTTCTCTCCTCTACCTGTGTTTGCTTGTAACTACTACCATGTTGGAAAAACCTGCCATAAGTATTGTACATTTACTTATATGTTATATTATATATAAAGAGAAGTTAATGAATCCTGCTGAATCAGTTACCTGTGTGTGCTTTCTGGATGTAATTGCTGCTGCAAAATCTGACAGATTAATATTCACAAATGAAGGCAAATATATGGGTCACAGGATAATGTTGCAGGATCCAATCTAGGTAAGCTACCAGGACCAGAGGTTTAGTCTTTTGAGCTTTCGGCCTCATGCTGGAGCCCATCTTCAGGGAACTGAAGTCCAGGGAAGTTTCCTGAGGATGGGTTCCAGCAGGATTCTGAAAGCTCAGAAGATAAAACCTCTGGTGCCAGTGACCGACCCAGATTGGATCCTGTGACTAATATTATTTACTTTTAAATAGCTACTTACTTTTACTTTAGTTACCCAATAAAGTAACCCAATAGTTTTATCTCTAAAGTTAAGAGTAACTTTAAAAGTAAAGTAAACTTTTAATGTCTTGATTTAATATTTTTGCTAAAATATTATTTATTAAAATAAAATGCTCAGGGTCTTCACAGTTAATTATATTTTAGAATAAATCAAACAAAAATATAATGTATAGTTTACACATTTAAAAGTTGTTCATGATATTGTGCATTCATATTTGAAAAAAAAATGCGCAATCCAATGTGGCAGCAATTTAGAGAGCTTTGCACTTTGTTCTTCTATCTTTTTTTATCCCATTCCCTTAGCGGGAGACAGATGTGTTGTCTCTAATTATTCACTGATTGGCATCAGGAGATATATTAACATAATTGGGACATTTGTTCTAATTAGAAAAGAGAACCTGCCACATGTCACCCAACGTGAAATGTTAGGCCAACTGCCTCAACAAGAAAGAAAAATAACAATTGTCACAATGACTTTTTGTTACAGTCCTAAACATTATCCTCAAAAATTAAGTGCTAAAACACATTCTATGTACAAATAGTAGCAGACAAATAGATAATTTTTTTTAGATACAAGTTTTGGCTTCAAATATTAATTGATCAATTACTTAAATACCTGAAATTATTAAAGTTTAAGGAACATTAAGATAGTTTAAGTTCACACAAGGCAGAATGGAGGAGTAGGAGAGTAATAAAAAAAAACAAATGGTTCATAGCAATTAATATTTATTAAATTCATAAAACTTAATTTATGAATGCATTAATGCAATTTTAAAATGAATGCATTACAACTGTACATGCTTCAAAAGTAATTTGGAAGAAGTGCTTGGTCAAGCATATGACCTCTCTGCTCTTCATTAAAGCAGCCCCCTTTTTTTATTTTGCAAGCTTCCATGTCAGCCTGAAAAAATGATGCACCTGCTTAAACAGTGACTGAAATTTGAAGCGGTAGATTCCTTAAAGTATTTAAGGAGTGGACTGCTTAATGCAGGGCTGCCAAGCTCCTGGCCCGCAGGCCGGATGTGTCATGCACTGGCCAAGCCCACGCCCAGTTCAGTGAAGGGGGAAAACGTCCCGATATGTCACGCGACACCGCCATGACGACGTGACTTTGACATCCCTGGCTTAATGTATTTACATATTTTTTCACGAATGTAATCAAAAGCAATAGCAAAGAACTGTTGTGTTAGAGAGAGGTTCAAAGTACTTCTGGACTATTTGCAAAAAGTTTTCAGACCTAGAATTTATCACACAGGTGATAAAAAAAATAAGGCTGTTTTTTGAGGGAGAGAAAATGCAGAAATACCAGAGGTGAGAGGGAGAAGGAAACTGGAGAAAACAGAACAAGGAAGAGTCCTAATCCAATCATCCAACCAATGCAGGCAAGGAATCAGCTATATACAAAACCAAGCCTAAGAGTGAATAAATACAAAGAAAGAAAAGAAGGTAGGCTATTTTCAAGCAAGAAAAATGGAAGCTGGCATTCTGCCTAGATGTTCAATCGCAATCCATCTCTATAGCAGACTTCATATGTTTTCCCAATCTGACTATTTAAATGCACTTAATTTGTCTTATGATCGTCTCTTTTTTCAACCTTTCAGATACCTTCCAGAAGATAAATCACACCACAAAGCGCTGAGAGTGACTATGTCTCTTCTTGGTATGCATAGCCATTCTCCTTCTTCAGCTCTCTATTCTTGCTATATAAAAGGTTCCCTTTCCTGAACAGAATGCAAAATGCTGTCAGGTCGATAAGGTACCTGCAAGGAAATAGGTATACACAGGAGTTCCAATTAAAGGCAACGGCTGCAAAAATCAGGAACTACTCTCGCTAAACAAAGCAAACAGCGGTTATATTAACAATCAATTAGATGCAGCGGCCACCTGATGCTACATGTTTGTATAGGTCCCATGCGCTCTGTACATTTTGCCCAGCTGAGTAGCGTTTGTGTCACATTATTTTTGAGTTGGCAAGCATAATGTAATCACTTGGTAGCAGAGTAACAATCTCTTTACTTAGCTTCCCCTAGCCCCAGTTGGTACCTAGCTTGATTGAAGTTAATACAACGTTTTTTAAGCTCAACTGGGTCATCAAATGTTATAGCTGATGCTGTTGAATTGAATTCTTAGAAACTTCCTTCTATACTTAGCAAGGCTAATTGTTCAACCTCTTATAGCTTATTAAGTAATCTCAGATATCACTGATGGTTGATCTATAACCTTAGAGTGAGAAGTTAATTTGATGAGGCTGCCTCGGTCTGAGATCATTTCTCCTAACGATAGTGGGGAATCTTTGAAAACAGCAGAAGCCATGAGGGAAAAAAAACCATTAACTACCAATAATTGTCTTTTCTTTACTACAGGAGAATCGCAGTAACCACCATACAGATGCTTTATTAAATTTTTACAGATATCTTAAAATGTTTTATGACTCAAGGAAAAAGAATGTATTACAGCCGATTGTGATGTACTGTCAGTACACAAAGCTTCTTCTCCATACATTGCATATTCCTAACATGATTTATGATAATTCAAGAGCTTATCTAGAACTGCAAAAACTAACTACAAATGTGATTTTTTTTAAAAAAAAAAGCCATATCCACTGACAGCTGTATGAGTCACATCCATCCTTGACTCAGCAGGAAGCTATACTAGCATGAAATTGCTGTCCCCCATCGTCAATTCCTATCCTGCCGCTATAGCTTTTCTTTTAGGTCCCTGCAGACATCTTACTTCCCTCCAAAATAATGGCTAACAATGCTTAACTGATTTTGTGCACTGAGGCTGCTCTTGGAGCGTGTTAGAATAGAATTTTTTTTTAGAATAGAATTTTTTTTTTTTTATTGGCCAAGTGTGATTGGACACACAAGGAATTTGTCTTGGTGCATATGCTCTCAGTGTACATAAAAGAAAAGATACGTTCATCAAGGTACAACATTTACAACACAATTGATGATCAATATATCAATATAAATCATAAGGATTGCCAGCAACAAGTTATAGTCATACAGTCATAAGTGGAAAGAGATTGGTGATGGGAGCTATGAAACGATTAATAGTAGTGCAGATTCAGTAAATAGTCTGACAGTGTTGAGGGAATTATTTGTTTAGCAGAGTGATGGCTTTCGGGAAAAAACTGTTCTTGTGTCTAGTTGTTCTGGTGTGCAGTGCTCTATAGCGTCGTTTTGAGGGTAGGAGTTGAAACAGTTTATGTCCAGGATGCGAGGGATCTGCAAATATTTTCACGGCCCTCTTCTTGATTAGTGCAGTATACAGGTCCTCAATGGAAGGCAAGTTGGTAGCAATTATTTTTTCTGCAGTTCTAATTATCCTCTGAAGTCTGTGTTTTAAGTTAGAACTTAACCTTGACTGAATCATGGGTTGGGATCAAACGAAGGCAACATCTTGGGGACACAGCAGTGTGTTTGTGCCAAAAGGTTCTGAAGCATCTAAAATAATTGTACTCTGAATTATTCTTATTTGATTTCTACAGCCATCCATTTCAAGTGATAAGTGTATATCATAAATCATAAAAAAATGATTTGAAATAAAATAGACATGGTTACCAAATGAAACTATTGCCATATATGTTCACAAAGGTGCTGTTTCACCTTTTTGACAACCATGACCTGGACAACTGAGAATCTCCACAGACATTTAGCTATACACTACAGAGCTGAAGAAGCTTCTTGGATGAGAAGCGAAACGTCTTCAAAGAAAAACCAGAAAGTCCAGTTGCCTCTTGAAAAAGCACCTCTGGGACAACCATGATCTGGATGACTGAGAAGCTCCATAGACATATTGCCATAGATGTTAGTATAGCCAAGAAACTGGACTTTTAATACATTCAGGACCCAGGCTACAACTCCTAACCAGGTCTTCATGGTGTTACAGGAAGCCAGCATGATCAGGGTCATTCTAAGCTCTGAAGAAAGAATGTTCCAGAGGACATGGGCTACGGCAAAGAAGGTTTATCTTCTAGTTTCTTCCAGCTGACTTTTTTGGCTGATGAATCTATAACATATCCAACCCAGATTGTATTGGATTGGATGGATTAAAAACAACTGGGTGAAGACAGTCCCTTAGGTAGTTCAATCCTGCATCATGAAGTGCTTTAAAAGTGATCTTTGAATTCCACTTGAAAGCACATTGGCAACCAATGAAGTTTCATTTATTTATTTATTTATGTATTTATTAATCGCATTTGTATACCGCCCTATCTCCCGAAGGACTCAGGGCGGTTAACAGGCACATAAAAACACATAAATACAGAGTAAAAACAATTAAAAAACTTATTCTAAAAGCCGAATATTTAAAACAATATAAAAATAAAACCCATTTAAAACCCATAAATTTAAAATCTAATTCAGTCCTGCGCAAATAAATAAGTGTGTTTTAAGCTCGCGGCGGAAGGTCCGGAGGTCCGGAAGTTGACGAAGTCCTGGGGGTAGTTCGTTCCAGAGGGTGGGGGCCCCCACAGAGAAGGCCCTTCCCCTTGGCGTCGCCAGACGACATTGCCTCGCTGACGGCACCCTGAGGAGTCCCTCTCTGTGAGAGCGCACGGGTCGGTGAGAGGTATTCGGTAGCAGTAGGCGGTCCCGTAAGTAACCCGGCCCTATGCCATGGAGCGCTTTAAAGGTGGTTACCAAAACCTTGATGCAGTGGCATTACATAGGTAAAGGTAAAGGTTCCCCTCGCACATATGTGCTAGTTGTTCCCGACTCTAGGGGGCGGTGCTCATCTCCATTTCAAAACCAAAGAACCAGCGCTGTCCAAAGACGTCTCTGTGGTCATGTGGCCGGCATGACTCAACGCCAAAGGTGCAGGGAACGCTGTTACCTTCCCACCAAAGGTGGACCCTATTTTTCTACTTACATTTTTTACTTGCTTTTGAACTGCTAGGTTGGCAGAAGCTAGGACAAGTAACGGGAGCTCACCCCATTACGCGGCACTAGGGATTCGAACCGCTGAACTGCCAACCTTTTCGATCGACAAGCTCACTAAGCCACCACGTCCCTTTTGGCATTAAATACTGTATATTAAATATCTGACACTATTTGGTACCCATGTAGCCACATAGTGCACCAATTGAAGGTTCTGAATGCTCTTCAAGGACAGCCCCATATAGAACAAATTGCAGTAATCAAAACCAGAGGTGACAATGGCATTTCTAATGCAACTGGTGATTGTAATCTGTAAAATATGTGTTGGGAACTGTAGATAACTCGAAGAATCAAAGATAAATTGAATTCTTCTTCTTCTTGGGAAGAAAAATGTTTCAAACATCAAAATGCTCATGATCTCAATTACGTTGAAATATAACAAGAAGTCCTAAGAGAACTACAAATGTTGCCAATACAAAGAGTTATATCGGAACTGGTCCACTTTGAGTTATACTTCCAACCAGATTCTGGGAATTACATCTTTAGCTACTACTAGAACATGGATGCTCATGCCACTTTTTTGAAAGAAAAATGAGTTCCCAAATGTTCAACTATTGGTTGAAATTAAAAAGGACCAAATTAAAATTACAGACTTTCCTATAGCAGCATAACAAAAGCTAATTTATCATGTAAACATAAGAGCTTCTAGAATTTAGGAATAAAAAAGAAACTTCCTAGTGCTAGTGGTTTCTTTTAAAGCCTCACCAGGATGCCATTGTTTAATGCAGAAATTCTTTGTTAAACTGTTATCAGACACACACATAGACACCTTAATTTTCACATACAGTTTTGGGTTCAAATGCCTGAGACTTTGTTAAAATGGTAATTTGGGAGGAAGGTGAAAGAAAATTAATAAATTCCCACCTATGATGTTGTGCCAGACTAGAAGCATAGTGTGGGAACATAGGCAGTTGACTTTTTAATATTTTTATACCTACCTCTATTTTCAAGTTACGACAACACTTGGAAGCTTTTAGATTTAGGAAATATTGGAATTTTGGATTGGACATTAGAATAGAATAGAATAGAATTTTTTATTGGCCAAGTGTAATTGGCCACACAAGGAATTTGTCTTGGTGCATATGCTCTCAGTGTACATTAAACTTTGGGACAGAAAGTGCTGTTACATTTATAATAAAAGATGGCAGAATAACTCCAAATGGGAATTAGCAGTTAGTATTAAGGTGAGTGTAATGGTTAGGGTTAATTCTAAGATTCATTTAGTATTGTTAAATACCAGTTGCATTAGAAAAGCAAATACTATTGGAAGCTCATGCTTCTTTTGTTACAGGTAGTCCTCAACTTACAACTGTTCGTTTAGAGATCATTCAAAGTTACAATGGCACTGAAACATGTGACCTGTGGCCATTTTTCATAGTTGCAACCTTTGTAGAATCCCCATGATCATGTGATCAAAGTTCAGATGCTTGGCAACTGGTTCATATTTATGATTTTTGCTGGGTCCCAAGATTGTGTGATCACCTTTTGTGACCATCTGATAAGCAAAGTCAATCGGGAAGCCAGATTCAGTTAACAGCTGGGTTACTAACTTATCAACTGCAGTGATTCACTTAACAACTGTGGCAAGAAAAGTCGTAAAATGAAGCAAAACTCACTTATCAAATGTCTCACTTAACAACAGAAATTTTGGGCTCAATTGTGGTTGTAAGTCGAAGACCACCTGTATTTTGCTATTCAGTTTCTTGCTGTATTTATACATTTCCATCCATCAAGTGCTGGACCACATCTTTTTAATAGTGTTTGAAAAGATAATGATTTGGTTTTGAAACCAATTCGAAATTTAAGGGGCTACATTTCCATGATTCAAATCTCCAAGAAAAAGGTATCTAGTTTTTTTTTTTTTGCTTTAGGTTTTACTAACTGCATGGTGTGACCTATAACAAACAAACATGGTTTGTTTGACTATTTCCTACTAAGGCGGCTCCCAATCTTTTGGACAGCAGGGACTGGTTTTTGGAGGAATATTTTTCCATGCATTGGAGGGGCATAGTTTTCATATGCTGCCCCAAGGGTAGTCAACCTTTTTATACCTACCACCCACTTTTGTATCTCTGTTAGTAGTAAAATTTTCTAACCGCCCACCGGTTCCACATTAATGGTGATTTATAAAATAGGTTGGGAGCGGGCACTGGCTACCAGCTCTGCTTGTCTGTTGCAGCTGGGTGGTGTGGGGGGAGATGTGCGAGCTATTCTGGGACGAGGGTCTTTTGTTTGCGATTGCACTATGGCGCCATTTAGTTTCACTTACTAGTTCACTCATGAACTAAACTTATGCGCGGGTGATACAAATAGTATATTTTCAGAAATTTAAATTGTCACAGGGAATTTTATGAAAACATAATGAAAATGTTTTTAAGTAATGCTATGAAAATTTTTTTAAAAGTCAAATTTGTAATGTATTACTGTAAGTTTTGGCGGGAGTTTTAGGCGGGAAGTATCTCGCTTCTGATTGGATGCAGCCTCTGGCTGAAGTGTATATAAGGAGAGGTTTTTCTCCAGAGTTTTGCTGGGTCACACTATATTAAAGAGCTGTTGTCACTAACCTGGTCTCCTGCCTCGTCAATACCCAAACTTAACATTGGCGACGAAGGTGGGATCTTGAGGCAGAGCACCAGAACAGAGCTGAACTCACTACGAGAATCAAACCCAGCAAGGTGATAGCGAATGCAGCGATGACCGGCTACACGCCACCCACTCCGTTTGACCCTGCCCAGGAGACATGGGGAATATATATGACCCGTTTCGAAAGTTTCCTGGAGGCAAACGAGCTACAGGGAGTCTCCGACAACCGCAAACGGGCTTACTTCCTAAGCCACGGTGGGTCTGCAGTCATCGCCGCCAGAGAAGCCCTAGCGGAGCCAACACCGCTACACTCCGTATCGTGGCAGACCCTTCAGACCCTCCTGAAGAATCACTACGCACCAGCCCCGTCCAAATACGTTCGACGGTACGAGTTTGGGGAGCGCAGGCAACAAGAAGGCGAGTCTATCAGCGACTACATGGCAGCCCTGAGACAAGCCTCCAAGCATTGCGAGTACCGCGATCTGGACGAAGAGCTGCTGGAACAACTTATACGGGGGTCAGAGACATCCGTTTGAGGAGACGGTTACAGCCAAGAGCAACCTGACATTGGCAAACGCCTGGACGAAGCCAGAGCCCATGAGATGTCCAACCATGCAGCAGACACCTTACAAAGCGACTCACGCCGATGGCGGGCGCAAAGCCGAGCACAGTCCACCACGAAGAAACCTATCGTGAGTCAACCAGCGAAGAGGAGGAAGAAGTCCACTACACCGAAAATCGACAAGGGAAGACCCGGAGGAATGCGGAAGTTGCGGGCGACATCAGCGCCAAAGATGTAAGTTCAGGGACGCCATTTGCGGCGGTGTGAAAGGAAGGGCACCTGGCTCAAGTCTGCCGAGCACCCCAACCTTCCGCCGAAAATTCAAATCGCCAATCAGAGCGGCTCTGAGTCAGAGATGCAAACCCCACATTCCCGCCGAATTTCAAACCAGCCAATCAGAGCGCGAGATCGGCGAGGCGACCCGCGATTGGCCAGGAAAGAAAGAGCGCAAGTCAAACCGAATGACTGTTACCATAGACCACGCAGCTACCCGCATCAAGAAAAGATCTTCACAAACCCGACAATTGAAGGCGTACCGTGCCGACTGGAAGTAGACACAGGATCAGCTATCACAATCATGTCCTGGGACACTTTTGTGAAAGCCTTGCCGCACATCGCAAAGCGCAAGCTACAGAAACAACGGCCCGGGTGCAGGATTACCAGGGCAACCGCATCCCTGTTCGAGGGACAACGACCGTCGAGGTCAAGCACGGGACATACGAAAAGACCCTGCCCATCACGTTAGTCGAGGGAACCTTGCCAAGCTTGCTGGGGCTAGACTGGTTCCGGGCGTTGGGAATGGGGTGACTGGCGCCCACCGGAGCGGATGCAACCTGCAAACGCCCTAATGGAGGAATTCGCAGACGTATTCGAGGACCGTTTAGGCAAGTACAAGGGGACCCCTATCTCCTTCAATTTAGACCCCCAAATAGCTCCCATTAGGTTAAAGGCAAGGAGGGTTCCTTTTGCACTCAAACCTAAAATCGACAAAGAGTTAGATAAATTAGTCAGCCAGGGGATACTAGTGCCAGTTGACCATGCCAAATGGGAGACGCCAATCGTCACCCCTATAAAACCAGACGGGTCCATAAGAATTTGCGCTGATTACAAGGCTACCTTGAACAAAGCATTGCAAAAGAGCGCCTACCCAGTTCCAGTAGTGCAACACTTATTGCACTCACTAGGGCACGGACAAGTTTTCGCCAAATTAGACTTGGCACAAGCGTACCAACAGCTACCCGTAGATGCTAGCACAGCTGAAGCCCAGACCATTGTAACGCACCGGGGTGCCTTTAAGTGCACCCGGTTACAGTTCGGGGTGAGTGTGGCCCCGGGGCTATTCCAAAATTTGATGGAGCGGCTCCTACAAGGGTTACCGGGAGTCGTACCCTATTTCGATGATGTGTTGGTATCAGGGGAAGATTTAAGAGAACTGGGGAAGCGATTAAGGAAAGTTTTGGCCATTTTTAGGTCGGCAGGATTAAAAGTCAAAGCAAGCAAGTGTCAGATAGGGGTCGAATCTGTTGAATTTTTGGGCTATAGAATAGACAAAAAAGGGATTCACCCCACTGAGAGCAAAGTCAAGGCGATAAAGAGAGCCCCAGCACCCAAAAACAAGACAGAACTCCAGGCTTTCCTGGGTCTGGTAAACTCTTACGCCGTGTTTTTAAAAGACAAGGCAACCGTTGCTGAACCGCTGCATAAATTGCTTGGAAAAAACACTGCTTGGTCGTGGGGGAAGTCAGAGAATAGGGCATTTGAGGCAGTAAAAAGTTTGCTATCAAGCGATAGCCTGTTAATACAATACAACAACAGACTGCCGTTAGTATTGGTTTGTGATGCGTCCCCCTATGGAGTAGGAGCTGTACTTAGCCACAGACTCCCAAACGGCACTGAAGCCCCTATAGCGTTCTATTCACGAACGATGTCCCCGGCTGAGAGGAATTACAGCCAGCTAGATAGGAGGCTCGCAATAGTGTCAGGGTGAAAAATTTCACGAATACGTTTTGGGAGAGACTTTGAAATTATCACTGACCACAGACCGCTATTGGGATTACTGGCTGGCGACGCCCAACGCCAGTGGCACTATCACCCGGCTGACCAGATGGACTATTTTTCTGGCCGCCTACTCTACAAACTGCAGCATCGACCTGGAAAGAGCTGGGGCATGCGGACGATTGAGCAGATGCCCATTGCCGGGAAATCGAGGACCCTACTCCGGGCACCCCGTTCTACTAATTGACTCTTGGGACTCTGGCCCAGTCACATCGCAGGAAGTGGCTCGGCCTCCTACCGGGACGTTGTTTTAAGAACTGTAATCGGTTGGGTTCAAGGGATGGCCGCTGCCGCAACGTTTTAGAGAGTTTGTAAAGAAAAAGGGGAATTGTCTGTGCAAGGGGTGCCTGCTCTGGGGGATAGGGTGGTAGTTCCAGAGAAGCTGAGAAAAAGTCCTGAACTACTGCATGAGGGTCACCCAGGAATTGTAAGGATGAAGGGCTAGCCAGGAGCTATGTCTGGTGGCCCCTAATGGACAGGGAAATCAGTGACAGGGTTGGCCGATGCCAGGTATGTCAGGAATCCAGACCACTACCACCCACGGCCCCAGTGTTGGAGTGGGAGAAACCCCAAGGCCCTTGGTCCCGCACACATTGATTTTGCCGGCCCCTTCCACGGCCAAACATTTCTAATTGTGGTGGATGCATTCTCCAAATGGCTGGAGATCATCCTAATGAAATCCACAACCGCGGGAGCTGTCATCTCAGCACTAAAACACCTTTTCGCCACGCACGGGCTACCGGACACCCTCGTGTCCGATAACGGCCCACAGTTCACCGCAGCATTATTTGAAGGGTACCTGGCTGAAGAGGGCATCCGACATGCCCTCTCAGCGCCGTTCCACCCTGCGTCGAACGGCCTTGCTGAACGTTTTGTTCGGAGTGCGAAAGAAGCGCTATCACGAAGCGGCCCCGGCGATTGGCAGGCACAAATCGACGCATTCCTAACCGTCCAACACAGGACCCCCTGTGTGGCCACCGGCCGCAGCCCAGCCGAGCTATTAATGGGGCGGAAGCTACGGTGCCCGCTAGACCGGCTACACCCGAACTACGTGCAGGACGGGTTCAAAACAAAACCAGATAGAATCCGGGAATTAAACATAGGAGACTCAGTGTGGGCACATAATTACAGCGACGGCCCAAGCTGGAAGAGGGGGATAGTCATAGACAAAACGGGCCCCAAATCTTACCTAGTGGAAATAGACGATGGCAGAGTTTGGAGGCGCCACATAGATCAATTAAGAAACAGATTGAGCGATAAGGCAGAATTAGGCGAGACCAGCCCTGACTATGATTTAATTAACCCCACAGCTGACTGGAGCCGAGAACAAACAGAAAGCGTAGAACCAAACAGAGACTTATCTGAGTCAGGCGAAGTCCAGCGACACCCTCCGGTCCCTCTAGAGGACAGCAGGTCCGAGCCGCAATAATCCAGGGCCGGATGGCCGGGAGGAGGAGCTCAGAGGAACGAAAAGTCCCTCCGCAAGCTCGACTCAACTCCAGAAAGTGAAGTGCGCAGGTCCGGGAGAGTCAGGAGACGCCCCACGTACCTGCGGGACTACGTAGAGAAGTAATATGTAAATATTGGCAAAGTGCCTTCTGGGAGGGAAGGAGTGTAATGTATTACTGTAAGTTTTGGCGGGAGTTTTAGGCGGGAAGTATCTCGCTTCTGATTGGATGCAGCCTCTGGCTGAAGTGTATATAAGGAGAGGTTTTTCTCCAGAGTTTTGCTGGGTCACACTATATTAAAGAGCTGTTGTCACTAACCTGGTCTCCTGCCTCGTCAATACCCAAACTTAACAAAATTAAATTAAAAAAAAGAAAAGTGCTTCAGTATTGGACAAAACCCCTATCGCCCACCATGAAAGCTGGAGCGCCCACTAGTGGGCGGTAGGGACCAGATTGACTACCACTGTGGTGCCCTGTCCTAAGGCTTCTAATACAATCTGACACCACAAATGTAATCACCACTAAAGTTGAAACATTTAAAATCAGTGCTTTTAAATTTCTTGTTCTACTCAATTTCTAATCTGTTGAACCAGGCTGATAACTTGCATACCATTAAGCTATCCAGCTATATATAGTCTTAAGTAGGCAGCTAAATTTGTAGATGATGGACAGCTTTCCGTGTGGTAGGTTAAAACAGTGCTCCTCCTGCTGAGGACAAACAACATAGCAAATATCCTTTCTATGCCAAAAAATATTCCAAATAAACAAAATGATCTTATTATTCATCTGCAGTGATTGCCTGCCACTAATCAGTCATAAGATCCTAAAATCTAGGAGGAGTTGCAAATTCATTTGTAAAAAATGACTGTATCCACATTTTCAAACTAATGTGCACAGAGCATGTGTAGATTTCACACGCTCTGAACCATAGGCTGTAAAATGTTGATGAGATTATTTTCTCATAGAGGTTTTAAATGTAAATACATACTTGCATATTTCAAGGGAAAAAAATCTTTAAAAAGGCTGGATATGGCTTATTTTTCTTTTAAACAGAGCAATTACAAGCACTTTCAAGCTTGCTTGTTTTATTTGTATTAAACAACTTGACTTGGAAAGTTGCAGCCAACTTTCTAACTTCCAGTCTGGCAATTATAATACCTTTCAAGCACAAGGAATCTAAACAAAGAATACACACATCTTCAAATTAAAATAATAATCTAATCCTTCAACTGACTTATTTTATATTGGTTTGTCTTCCCTCCCCTCCCCAATATTTTATATCTTGTTTCTTGCTGATAGTGACAACAATAAAATACTAGAGTAAGTTATTCACACTCATTAATTTTCTGTATTTTGTTCTTCTAACAATGTAGGAAGGAGTCTATACAGAAGCTGTTTTAGGCTAATCTCCCCTCTTGAATGTTTGATCTCCCTCCTGATTTTAAGATAAATAAAAAAAAGTAAAAAAGGCAATTGGGAATTGTGCGGAGTGGAAGACATTAAACAGCTTTATGGATAGGATTCTTGGACCTGCCAAGTGTTAATTGGTGTCTGCCCCGACGGCAGTACAAATAGGCTTCACAGCAAATTAGCTTGCGGTCATCAATCTTTTCTGCTTGACAAAGTGAATTAATATGTTTCAGTCTTCAAAGCACAATAGTTACTAACAGACCAAGTTGTGGATGACAGCGTTATCAAAGCTGAACTGCAAAAATTTGCTTTTTGAATGGCATCAAAATGTTAACATTTTCTGAATGCCGTTGATGCTATCAAGGGATAGCCAAAATATTAATATGCCAAGGAGGATGACATTCCAGAAGCTGAGATAGTGTGTGTTATTTCCTTAGTGATGTAAACCTTCACAATATCATCCACCTCTTGTTGAAGTAACACAAAGCCTGTCCTATCTACTGTAGGCAGAAAGATTTGCTGCCCAGAGTCTATTGGAGTTAGGAAGCTAGTAAATTCAAATATATAAACACAACTTAGAAGATGCTAGAGAAGGTACCGTAAGAATTGACTTAGGGACTGTAAAAAGTAATCACCCCCCCACCCCCCCAAAAGAATGAAATATTTTGGGGGATATTAAAAGACGCAGAATATTATATTTGCCCAAAGGAGAAATGAAGAAAAATCTTAAAAAGGCAGAAAGCAGCCCCAACAGCCTCCAGCAGATGCCTGAAATATTTAGACATGGAGATCTTGTACCCATTAAGAAATCCAGGCCAACCTATTCACAAACAAAACACCTTCAGGTTCGATGATGGGATTAAGAATGTACCTCCCCCCCAATTCTAACAGCAGAACAGGACCTTTAGGACATAAGAAGATTTTTTTTTTTGGTTTACATTTATACCCCGCCCTTCTCCGAAGACTCAGGGTGGCTTACAATGTATAAGGCAATAGTCTCATTCTATTTGTATATTTTTTACAAAGTCAACTTATTGCCCCCCCAACAATCTGGGTCCTCATTTTATCTACCTTATAAAGGGTGGAAGGCTGAGTCAACCTTGGGCCGGGCTTGAACCTGCAGTAATTGCAGGCTTTGTGTTCTAATAACAGGCTTCTCTATTGCCTGAGCTATCCCGGATTAACCCACCACCATTAGAATATCAAAAGACACGAGGCTCACTACATTACACAACCCTCTAGCAGCATCCCAGAACCCTATAAAAATCCATGTAGTCATCAAATCAATTTGTCAGCTGCCCCAGAACTACATGCTGTTGTTGGTTCTGCTCATCAATAAACAGAGTCCTTCTTTCCAAGCAGCCTCCATTTTATTTCCAGCACCTTTCTTCTGCTTGGAACCAGACTGGATTTTTCTTCCAGCACGACAAAAAAGAGAGAAGTCCAGTTTCCCCATCAAGAATGTACCCTGAAACTTCACCATTTAACCCTAGATGTGAAATCTGAAAACCAGCCTTAAACTGCTAAGCAATTATGGAAACAGTGTGTAATACTGAATGACCTCAGTGACCTCATGCTTTGACAGCATTTTAAACATTTCTATAATGGATAGATGCTCCAATTATTATGAACTTTTTAATTAATACTTCTTCAAGTATTTTTCATAATAAAGAAAATCCAAATCCTGACTTGTCATATTTATCCTAAAATATTTACACAAAATTTGATGCTGATGAAAAAAAAGAGGAGGAAAGAGTAAGGGCTTTGCATTGTCCTAATATATAGCATCTTCAACTTAATGAAATATGGTGTTTTTTAAATGACAATATAGTGAAATAAAAGATAAAATTCCTCTTCTAGAAGGCGTTGAAAAGCTGGTTCTGCCAGCAGGCCTGGGGAACTCAGAGAGGGGTGGAAAAAGCTCATGTGAGGTGCTGTCACTGCGGCGGGGGATGGAGGTGATTTTATTATATTAATTTATTATATGACACTTCTTTTATCAGTTTTATTGGTTTTATATGAGGTTTTATATTCTGTAAACTGCCTTGAACCACCATGTGTGAATAGGTGGCAATATAAATTCCATAAATAAATAAATAAATAAATAAATAAATAAATAAATAAATAAATAAATAAATAAATAAATAAATAAATAAATACAAGCATACAAATATTTTTCTCGTTTTTTTTACTCAGTTAGAAAGCAATCATTGAAACAATATTATTAACAGTACTGAAAATCTTTATGTCAACAAATGCCTCCCTTTTGCTGTAAACATTGTTTGCTAAAATTAAATATTTTTTTATTGATAAGTATATATGTTGAAAGATTATTTGTGTAAAGAGACGAGGCAAAGCAACTGGCATTTAATAAATTTTCATGCACCTATGATACATACTGTATGTGAACACATACATAGTCTCTATATATAGAAATATTGGAGCAAGTAATCATATTACTCTAAATCAGGCGTTTCCAATCTTTTGGCTTGCCTGGGCATCCACTGAGTGAAGAGGAATAGTCATGGTGCTGAATATAAAATATAACTATATAACATAAAAATGACATAATAATATTAAAAGTTTATGATATTCTGAGGCCATGTTCCAAGCTGTTCAGGGTCGCATGTAGCTCATGGGCCATTGGTTGAATATGCCTGATCTAAATAATTATCTTGTTTAGCTCATCTGTAGCTTCCCATATTTATGGCTGAGTGTGTTGTCCGATTTTTTATAAACCATTGTTAAAGTAAACCATGGTTCAATTCAAGGGGATCCCAGTCACTATATAAAAGTTAGATAATACTTATAAACTTAGATTTAAAGAAAGTGTGAAATAAACTTACAGGTATTTCCGAATATTTTATGTATAGTTGTGTTAGTTTTTCCACAAACATGTTGCCTGCTTTTATAAAAACAAATAAGACTCTTTCTAATTAGAAATTAAATGTTTCATATTATAATGGAATGTGTTTAGGACTATTGAAAAAAAAAGCACAGCCAGAAATATCAACAACAAAATGTATGTTTAAATAAAAATATCCTTTTTCGTCTATGTGTGCAACTCTTAGACTGTTCGATTTAAGAGAGCAGTATTTACAAAGATGATTTTAAAAAACATTTCTGATTTATAATCTTTTTTCTTTTGTGGTCTTATAGAATATTTTAAACCATTTGCTTTTAATTACCTTTTTTTCCCCATCAAAAAATTAGTGTTTTGTAACTGGTTGAGTATGACATACAAAAAAACTCTCTTTCTATTAATTGTGTTTCTTCTCCCTTTGCCTGGCACACAATCATTTCCGCTTTGGGGACAAAACTATTAAAACATTGGGAGGGACGATCCGTGTCTTGTGCATAATTTAGAACCCAGTCAATCTGCCAGTCATGAATAATCTCAGCTTCTAGCAAAGGTAATGAAGTCCCTAAATACCATCATGCAATTGCGATATGACGCGCCCTGTTATAAATATTCTTGTCACTATGCAACAGCTGGTTGTTAGGCAATTCAGAAGCAAGGAAACTGATAAGTTCTTCTTGAGAACAGTAGTTGATTAATTCTACCGTTATCACAACGCTGGCTTCCAACCTATCTCTGCATTAAATTATTAATCTCATTGCACCAGTCTATAAAATAAAAATGAAAAAGGAGTAAAATACATTAACCATGTAATTATATTTATCTGCTGTTTTAAGAAATCAGGGTAAGCTTTGAGATATGCTTTGTACAGACTGGCTCAGCTAACTTACAGAATCCCTCACAAATCGGTCAGCAAAGAGAATGACAAGCATCTTGTTACCAAAATGATGGCAATACATTTGGATTTACTTATCTGGAAGGTAGACTGTGAAAATATGAGGTGTGATTAAGAATAAACAATGTTTTATTACTAGGTTGTAAAAATGCCTTCTATCTTTTGGAAAATACATTGTGAAGGAAAAATCTTCTTGCATTCCCCCTTGTCTAGCTATTAAGTTTATATCCTGCTTTTCCTTCAGGAGCTCGAGCGGGTGTTTATAGCGCTCACTCCTGAGCCCTGCTATTTCCCTTCACAATGATCCTGTGAGGTAGGTTGTGCTAAGAGAAGGAGAGAGCGAGCGAAAGGGGGGGGAGGGAGGGAAGGAGGGAGGAAGAGAGAGAGAGAGAGAGACTGACTGGCCCCAAGTCCTCAATGAAGCTTTCATGGCTGAGAAGAGATTTTATTTTATATCTATTGTTCTGATCCAAAACAGTTGTTGAGACTCTGGAAAGAGTGCAGAGAAGAATTACAATGATGGTAACGGGTCCTGAGGCTAAACCCTACAATGAATGGTGGTGGGAACTGAGTATGCTTATTACAATGAAGAGTAGAACTAGGGGGTGATATGATAGCAGTTTTTCACTATGTGAGGGGCTATCACAGAGAAGAGAGAGATCAACCTATTCTCCAAAGGACCTGAAGGCAGGACAAGAAGTAATGAACAGAAACTTTTCAAGGAAACCCAACACAGAACTAAGGTAAAATTTCCTGTCAATTAGAATAATTAATTAGTGGAATAACTTACCTTCAGAAATTGTGGGTGCTCCATTATTGGAGATTTTTAAGAAGAGATTGGACAGCCATTTGTATGCAATATTATAGGGTCTCCTGCTTGAGCAGGAGGTTGGACTAGAAGTCCTCAAAGGTTCCTTCCAACTCTGCTATTCTGTATTCTTAATTTTGTGACTGGTGTGTAGTTTCTAACTATACACCTTCTTTTGTGCTGCTATTGTAATAACAGCATGTCTTAATATATGCAAATGCAATCCACCTGTAGTCACTCACTTCAACCGCCACTGAACTCAACTCAGTATTGTTATAATTATAACCCTCCTATTTTCCTGCTACACCCAAAAACAGACCACATAAGGTAGGAGAACATGCATATATTTTAATACAATTGAGCAACATCCGTTTCAATCACAGAGGCAAGCTAGGTTCATCTTAGTTTTAGAAAGAGTTTGTTAGGAGATAAAATGATAGAGGATCCCTCTCTTGATCTCTTTCTCTACTAGAGAAAAATTGATATCCAATAAACATCTTCCACACAGTAGTGGGTTTCACTTACCTTCGCTAACGGTTCGAAACTGTGAGAGTGTGTATGCGCGCTTGCTTCGCTCACATGCGGCGCCCCTGTGTATCTGCAGAACCTTCTGCACATGCGCAGAACGTCCATGATAACATCCGGGCAGGTGGGCGGAGCCTCCCTCTGCCACTACCGGTTTGCCTAAACCTGGGCAAAGCGGTAGAAACCTGTTGTGACTCATCCTCCCTCCTCTCCTCAGCGGGGCCCCTCCCGTCTCCAACCGGGCCTTTTATCAGACTCTGAGTCTAATAATGAAGATGTACGGCCTGTCATGCCTCCAGCCCCTGGCCCTGGCCCCATGCCTGGAGAGGATTCCAGGAGTGAAAGGACAAGCCCTATAAACCTCACTCATACAGCGTGTGTTCCTTTGGCTCAGCCTTCAGAGCAGGAAGCCAGCCAGGTGCTGGAATTACCCGGGCCTGCTCCCTCTGATCCCTCCCTTTTCCAGACGCTGACAGCAGATCCAGCTGAAGACAATTAAGAGTAGGAGGACCCTCGCTTCCGGAGATCTGAGAGGCAACGCCAGCAGAAGGAGGGGTAGGGCAGGCCTGGATAAATGCTGAGTCATGGAGCCACACCCACAGCCTATATTAAGGATCTGCTTTTGGCATTCCAACCTTGAGTCAAGCAAAGTCTTATCTAGTTTCTGATATCGGACTCTTTCGCTGAAGTCACAACTTGGACTCCTGCCTGCCCTGCTAAACCTCGAAGGAACTTGGCAAGCTGCAAAGGCTTTGTTGCCAAGTTTGTTACGGACTTCCTTGACTTGTTCATCGGAGTGGGAGTGGGACACGACAAAACCACTGATTCCACAGAATAACAGATGCTATATTCCAAGGTGAATTTACTTTGGGAAGAATTTCAGGAAATTCAATGGAAGCCTCAATAAAAGCCAAGTGCATTCGTAGACTTAAATCTCCCTCCCCGCTACATTTTTTGTAACTCTAATGCTAATACCACTTTACAAATGCATAACTTTTCCTACATAGCCGAAAAAAGAAATGTGAAATATCTATTATAGTTATATCATAATTTTTTGTTTGTTTGTTTGTTTACATTTATACCCCGCCCTTCTCCGAAGACTCAGGGCGGCTTACAGTGTATAAGGCAATAGTCTCATTCTATTTGTATATTTTTACAAAGTCAACTTATTGCCCCCCCAACAATCTGGGTCCTCATTTTACCTACCTTATAAAGGATGGAAGGCTGAGTCAACCTTGGGCCGGGCTTGAACCTGCAGTAATTGCAGGCTTTGTGTTCTTAATAACAGGCTTTACCAGCCTGAGCTATAGTATTTGTTTTTACTATAATTTGGCATATCCGGAAGAACTTTTATCTTTATCTGGAATTAGATTAGCTGATGGATGGATCCATTATGTAATATGGCAATAAATGTATTTTCATTTTAATATGTAAATCTTTTTTACATATTTTAGGCTTTCTAAATCTTGCCTTGAAGCAAAGGTTTCAAATGTCATTTGGTGCAGCATCCCACCAAATAGTGTTAACCAACAGAAAGTTTTTACCACGAACTGTATATATAAATATATAACAAGTACTACATACGTCTACTCAACAAGTAGATGAAATGGAAGTCTTTCCATCCAATTTAAAAGAAACTCCACAAGCAGTTTTAAAAGCAGCACGACCTCCAAGTTTGGAGGATAGGTTTTTCTTAACAGATGGGCTCCCTAGTCAGAACATTTATAGTTTTTTTTCCCTTTACTCAGTAGGTCACTTCATCAAGATAGATATCAAGATACTTATTTCATGTGTTTTTAATTGCTGTTAAGTAAAACAGACATGGAACATTAAAAGATGGATTATAGTTTTCCTTTGTTCCAGATCCTTATCAGACCACAGCAGGTGCATACTTATCATGATGCAGTTTAAATGAGTCACCATATGTATAATCATAGCTGTAAAAGTAAATGCAGCATTAAAATTATTTTAATAATATACATGAAAGCTGGTTAGCTCAGTATTAGAATGTTGGCATGGCCTGGTGGGGGGGAAAAAAGAGTTATATTCATATGTTCTTCATGGTGCCTGTCTTAAGGAGACTGATGTTAGCTGTGTTCTTGTTTCATCAGAGGAAGCATAAGAATGGAAGGAAGCAACCCAATGTAACTCTGCCTGGTGGGGCATTCTAATTGACTCTGAAGTCATTAATCAGCTCCCAATCAATCTATTCTACCAACAGCAGGCAGTTAGATGTCCATTACTTTCCATTTATCATGCCATCACCTAATTCACTGCACCATTAGCCACAGATTAGGTCTCAGGATAACAGCGTCAGCTCCCCACCCTTCAGAGACTCCTGTCACTCACCTCAGCCACTGGGATTCCTTCAGGTGGGCGACACTGAAGTAGGACTTCTTGCTCCAAAGATACTTCCTTTCCTAATGGTTCCTGTTCAAACGTTTTCCGTAAATCTAGGATGGGAGGAAAAAAATATTTAAATGTACTATTTGCTAAAGACCGTTTTTCCCCCCCCGAAATTGTATCTCCAGGACTAATACATGGATTGCAGTTCTTTAAGTTTTGTGAGGCTGCTTCTAAGGTATACAAATATTGTATACAAAAAGAAAAGGAAAGGAAAGGAAAGGAAAGGAAAGGAAAGGAAAGGAAAGGAAAGGAAAGGAAAGAAGGAAGGAAGGAAGGAAGGAAGGAAGGAAGGAAGGAAGGATTTGTTACAAAAATAAACGGAATGGAATTGTGGTTCAGTAGATTGAACTAGCATAGACCGGAATGTGATTGATTCAGCCTTTTCTAATTAGAATACCAGTAAAGCACCAAGCATTAAGGTGATGTGATGGCCATGTACCAAGAAAATGTATAAGTAGCATTTTTAATGAAAGATCCCCATTATACTCTGCTATGACTATCTTATTAATAATGGAGAGTGGAATCTTAGACAATATGTTTTGCTCCTACTGCTCTGCACTTAGCTTTATAGGAATGAATTCCAGTTATTACTTGTACCAAATGAAGTAAGAGAAGGGGAGGGAAGGTATAAGGTCCAAGGCAGTTTGAGGATAAATTGCTCTTTTTTTTTAAAACGGGAGGTGTTTATAACTGCTTATCTTATTATATCTGTCTTTTGTTCACTTGAGAATGTGACAAGTGAGACTGGATTGCTATATACAGATGAACACGGAATATGTGAGGCCCTTACAATCAGGTATTTATTTTATTGTTTGCTTTTCCAACTTGTTTGTTAACTGAAAATAATTTCTTAGCCAGTCATTTGTTGAAATGGCACACTGTCATTTTGCTTTGTGTGCATGAATCCAGAAGGCACTGAACAGGCTAGAAACGGCCCATTTCCTGACTTCCGGTTTCCTACTTCCCATTTCCTGGAAGTCAGCTGGAGCTGAGCTAGGGCAATGCTCACGTCCCCACAGATATGGCTCCATGTGCCACCTGTGGCACATGTGCCATAGGTTCACCATCACAGACCTAAGGTTTCTTAAAATGTTGATTACTTCTGTCAAGGAAGTTCCATGGTAAACCCTTGAAACTGGAGGATCTTTTAGGTTACCCTATAAAACATTTTTTATAGAAACATAAATATCAAATTCAGTTGTAATCAAATGTAACATAACTGACTGCTAACATTTTATACAATCACTTATTCTCCTTATTATTCCTTTACTTCTTAGGAATTGGCATCCATTATTTTATTTAATAAAATAGTATACCTAGCATCGGTTAGCAATAATATTACTAGTTGAGATGGTTCTTTTATTTTCATGCTTCCCAAACTTGGTCAATAACCTTTTATACACACACACACACACACACACACAGAGAGAGAGAGAGAGAGAGAGAGAGAGAGAAATTATATTAATTTGCAAGTTTGGACGATTCGGAGTAACATTGAAAAATGCACCACTTTATGGTCAGTTGTCGATAGGATTCAGTGATATGTGGACAGTATTCAAAGTTGAGTTCAAGCCATCCCATTGGTTAGAAGTGGCCCAACCATCACAAAGAATAAAGCAATTGCCTTGGGTTGCAAATGACATCGTAGACAGAGTCCCATCCTATGCCCCTGACAATCACCTCCATTTTTAATATTCCCTTTTTCAATCAGTGCTTAGCTAGCAGCAATTTTACTTTCTCCAGATACTTTCCTTCATGATATTATTGACGGCATTTTTCTGTATGTATGAGTCGAGAGGCACAAATGCACCAGCAGGACAAATATCTACAGTATGTGTTGTTCTGTTCCCATGATACATCTTGGTGCACTGCGGCATTCGTTGCTATAACCAGCCAGCAGTGCCAACATAGAAATGAACAACCAGCAAGAAATTAGACTGCAGAGCAATTAGCCTGTTGCCTTAAAGTGTGTAGTTGGATCGGTCCTGTATTAGCTTAATCTGCTGTTTAATTTATGTTCTGCTGCCAGCCATCTTGGGTTAAAGGGCTGGATAGAAACTAATCAAGGAAAGAACCAACCTAGAACTAAGAAGAAATTTCCTGACCGTGTAATTAATCAGTGGAACGGCTTCAGAAGTTGTGGGTGTTGCATCAGTGCATTTTTAAGAAGAGACTGGACAGACATATGCCTGAAATGGTGTAGTGTTTCCTGTTTGAGCAGGGAGTTCGACTAGAAGACCTTCAAGGTCCCCTCAAAATCTCTTATTCTGGACTGAGAACTTGTGAATTTAATTACACAATCATTGACTTGGATGAATCTCTTTTTAAGCTTAGTTTATGACACTGTTATTTAAGAAATAAATTGATGAGAGATAATCCCCTCCCCTTATATGAATTTGTGTCTCAGGGAGAAAGGTAGAATTACATGAAATAAAATGAACTTTTTATTCAGGCACAAAATATGCTAAAAACCCTTCACCGCTTCACACAGCTTGCATTTCTCTCTCTCTCTATAAAGATTATTAGGGCACTGTGCCATTTTAAACTTAGGATGACAAAGAGAAAAATACAGCAATAATTGCAGTAGCATACATAGATATAGTGATAAAGAACGTCAATATAATAAACTAGGAACATTTATATTTACTGCAGGGAAAGAAAAGGGAATATACTTGAAATAGATAAAAATCTAAGCTAGTTCCTGGAGTCTGGTTTTGGCTCTCTAAAGCATTAATTCAAACTTGAATTTAGAGTACAAGTTTTTAATCTTCTCCGTTCCTAACACACTATGTTTATGAAAAAATCATTCTAAAAACAGCTTTATTAACTTGTAATAGTGACAATTTGTTGTTACTGCTTCCTTACAACCTAAACCCTACTTTGCCTGCTGAAAAAAGTGACACAGGCAGCCACAAGTAATATTTTTTTTCCTCGCACACACTTTGGAATTAGTTTCTTTTCTTTTTGTTTATTTCCATCAGCATGGAACGATGTGGTGTAACACTTGAAATGACACCATTACTCTCCACCAGGTCAGTGATCTACAAACTAAAAGGACTTCTAATATCGACTGGCATAATAAGCTGTAATGTCCTTAAAGTACCAACTGGAGATTATCAAGTGAATAATATCCTTTTTAAGGAAAGGGCATAATTGCGTATTTACAAGGCAGCTTGTTGCTTCCTTTTGTACTTAGTCCACTATTCCACTACACTAACAGACACTGATTAGCTGTGAAATGTGCTTATTGGAGTAAATTCCATTAGTGAACTAATCAGGAGAGGGAGGGGGAGGGGAGGGGGAGGGGAAGAGAGGGGGGGGAGAGGAAGGGAGATTAGTAAATCTATTGTTGATATACAACTACAATGTCTATGTGGTTTCCTATGCAGAAGTCATATTCTCACTGTGATTCCAGTCTTTTGCCTACCGTGTGTTAACAAAACCTCTTTTTGTGTAAAAGAAAGCTTTGATTCCCCCCCTCACCCCCCACACAATTTATCTAATGAAAGAATTGCTTACAGCGTAGAAATCAGTATTGGAAGCTGATTTCCATCCCCTGTTCAATTTTCTGTTGGAACTTTTAAAATCCAGATCCAATGTTGTCCTACAGGGTTCATGTGGTCTGTTATGATTATTGCACTGAATGTATTTGCATATCTAATGTACTCTTTCCTAAACTAGTACCCTCCAGTTGTGTTGGGAAATAGCTGTCGGAGATGCTATTGAGAATTCTAGGAACTTTCGTGCAAAACTCTTGCATGGTACACCAGCTTGCAGATAGCAAGTTCAGAATAAGTTTCTGTAAATACAAGTCTGTGCCTGAAAAACTCCCCAAAAACAGTGAGATTCAAGTCACTGTTTATAGCTTAAATTAAAAACAACCCAAAGTTCCCTTTTAAAAAAATATGCAGTTCCATCTCACCTTGCTTGTATTTACTTTCTCAGATAATGCATCCACAGTTCTTACATTAATTTTCATTAAAATAAGTTTAATAATTTAAAAATATCCTTGCATTAAATTCATTAAAATCAAGGGGGTTGACTAAATGCAAAGTCATTTCACATACAAAAATTTTCCTATTAAAATATTAATCCAGTGCATCTTAATAGTTCCCTAGTTTGGTTCCCTCAAAATATGTTTGACATGGTCTCCCTAAACAGCATGCCACTCATGACAACGACTGAAAAGGACACATCTCCAGGCCCTAAAGTTAGGAACAGCTATTCCATATGTAATGTATTTTGAACTTTGAGAGGGAATTTTGGGCGGGAAAATTGCACGTTGCTGATTGGTTGAAGCCTCAACCAAAAGAGTATTTAAAGAGGGGTTTTTGCCAGTTGTCTTTGCTGGGGTCACAATAAACTAAAGAGCTGTTGTCACTCACTGGTCTCCTGCCTCTTCATTGCCCGAACTTAACATTGGCGACGAGGGTGGGATGTTGAGGCAGTGAGATCGTTAAAGAGCTAAAGGAACCAGGAATTCGCGAACCCAGCCAGTTCTCAAAGGCGGAAAATAGCGATGTCCAGCTACACGCCGCCAGCGCCATTTGACCCAGCAAAGGAGAAATGGGGGTCATACATGGCTCGCTTTGAGTGTTTCCTCGAAACAAACGAACTACAGGGAGTCTCGGATAATCGGAAGCGAACGTACTTCTTGAGCCACTGGGGTCCAGAGGTCTTCGATACGGCGGAGTCACTCTCAGAGCCAACGCCGGTACAATCGGTACCGTGGCAGACACTACAAACAACACTTCGAGCGCACTATGCACCGGTACCCTCAAAGTTCGTCCAACGGTTCGAGTTGAGGCAACGGGTACAGCAAGAGGGCGAATCAATAAGCGTGTACATGGCCACGTTGAGGAAAGCCGCAAACCACTGTGAGTACAGAGATTTGGAGGATTCCTTACTCGAACAACTCATTTGTGGGGTCAGGGACATCAGACTACAAAGGCGGCTGCTGGCTAAAAGCAACCTGACTTTAGCGATAGCCCTGGACGAAGCCAGAGCTCACGAGATGTCCACCAAGGCGGCGGAAACCTTGCAAAAGCCAAATGCGCAGGGTGCCGGGACAAAGACTACACCGGTCCACAGCGAGGAAGTCCAGGCCGAATCGGAAGGTGAGGAAGGGGAAGAGGTGTTCCACACCGGGAGGCTGGAGAGAGGTGACTGGGACGAATGTGTGAGTTGTGGGGGCCAACACCAACGGCAAAACTGCAGATTCAAGGACGCGGTTTGTCGGCGGTGTGAAAAAAAAGGACACATAGCTCGGGCCTGCCGAGTCCCCCAACCTTCCCACCAAAAATTCAAACCGACCAATCAGAGCACGGGAGCAGCGAAGCGGCCCGGGATTGGTCCATTTAAAAAGGGCGTGAAGTTAAACCAGACCACTGTGAGAGTGGGCCACGGATCGACACGACTTGAGAAGAAAATATTTACCCAAGTCTAGATTGAAGGGGTGCAGTGCCAAATGGAAGTAGACACTGGGTCGTCAATCACAATTATGTCCTGGGACACCATCGTGAGAGACTTGCCAGCCATCGCAAAACGTCAGCTACAAACCCAGAAGCTGAGAGTGCAAGACTACCAAGGGAATCGGATCCCTGTTCGAGGAGTCACATCCGTCCAAGTCAAATATGGACAATTCAAAAAGACTCTGCCAATCACCATAGTAAACGGAACTCTACCGAGTTTGCTAGGGCTGGACTGGTTCCGAGTTTTGGGCATGGGAGTGACCGGAGTCCACAGGAACGACGTCATCCTCAAAGACGAACTACTGAAGGAGTTCAAGGACGTTTTCAAGGATTGCCTGGGCAAGTACGTGGGGACCCCTATTTCTTTCAACCTTGACCCCCAAGTCGCCCCCATCCGCCCTAAAGCCCAAAATTGACCGAGAATTAGACAAGCTAGTAAGCCAGGGAATACTAGTCCCCGTCGATCATGCAAAATGGGAGACACCCATAGTAACCCCAGTCAAACCGGACGGATCAGTCCGGATTTGCGCTGACTACAAAGCAACACTTAACAAAGCGTTGCAGAAAAGTGCATACCCCGTTCCAGTGGTGCAACATTTGCTGCACTCATTAGGGCAAGGGCAGGTCTTCGCCAAACTCGATTTGGCCCAAGCCTACCAGCAGCTACCAGTAGATAGCAGCACAGCTGAGGCACAGACAATTGTCACGCACTGCGGGGCTTTCAAATGTACACGACTCCAGTTCGGAGTTAGCGTGGCCCCAGGGCTCTTCCAGAACCTAATGGAGCGATTATTACAGGGCCTACCAGGAGTGGTACCATACTTCGACGATGTATTGGTATCAGCTGAAAACTTAGAGGAACTCGGGGTAAAACTAAGGAAGGTATTGGGCATTTTTAGGTCTGCTGGGCTTAAAGTTAAGCTCAACAAATGCCACATTGGGGTGAAATCTGTAGAATTCCTAGGATACCGAATAGACAGGGAAGGGATCCACCCCACGGAGAGCAAGGTACGGGCCATTAGAAAGGCCCCAGCCCCCAAAAATAAAACAGAATTACAGGCATTCTTGGGGCTTGTTAATTTCTATGCGGTATTCTTAAAGAATAAAGCAACAGTAGCCGAACCGGCTACATAAGTTGCTAGCAAAGAAAGCTGTGTGGTCCTAGGGCAGAGAAGAGGCTAGGGCATTTGAGGGGGTAAAAAACCTTTTGTCCAGCGATAGCCTCCTCATCCAGTACAATGGCACGTTGCCACTAGTACTAGTTTGCGATGCTTCACCATATGGGGTGGGGGCTGTGCTCAGCCATAGGTTACCGAATGGAACAGAAGCCCCTATAGCGTATTATTCCCGGGCAATGTCCTCTGCGGAAAGGAACTACAGCCAGCTAGATAGGGAGGCATTGGCCATAGTCTCCGGGGTTAAGAAATTCCACGAATACTTGTTCGGGCGAGATTTCGAGATAGTCACGGACCACAGACCCCTTCTAGGACTCTTAGCGGGTGACCGCCCAACACCCGTGGCACTTTCTCCCAGGCTGACCCGATGGACTATTTTCCTAGCGGCATACTCCTACAAATTGCTCCACCGCCCAGGAAAAGACTAAGGGCATGCGGACGCTCTGAGCAGATGCCCTTTACCAGAGACAATTGAAGACCCAACCCCGGGGACACCCGTCTTGCTAATTGACTCTTTGGACTCTGGCCCAGTCACATCCAAGCAAGTGGCTAGGGCATCTTACAGGGACATTACAATACGGACTGTAATCGGTTGGGTGCAAAGGGGTTGGCCCGCTGCGCCAGGCGAGCGTTTCAAAGACTTTGCGAAAAAATGATCAGAACTGTCGGTTCAAGGGGGGTGTCTGTTATGGGGGGATAGGGTAGTTATCCCAGAAAAATTGCGCGAAAATGTGTTGGAACTGTTGCATGTGGGCCACCCAGGGATTGTGAGGATGAAGAGTTTAGCGAGGAGTTATGTATGGTGGCCCTTAATGGATAAGGACATCAGCGACAGGGTAGGGAAATGCCAACCCTGCCAAGAGTCGAGGTCGCTATCCCCTACAGCCCCAGTTAGATAGTGGGAGAAACCCCAGGGGCCATGGTCCAGGATTCACATAGATTTTGCGGGACCGTTCCATGGGCAGACCTTTTTAATTGTAGTAGATGCCTACTCAAAATGGTTAGAAATCATCCTCATGAAAAGCACAACGGCCGAAGCAGTAATCACAGTCCTAAGGCATCTATTCATAACACACGGCCTGCCCGACACTCTAGTCTCTGACAACGGCCCGCAATTCACGGCAAACCAGTTTGAGGGGTATTTAGCGGGAGAGGGCATCAGACATGTCCTCTCGGCGCCTTTCCACCCGGCGACGAACGGACTTGCAGAACGTTTCGTTTGGAGCACCAAGGAAGCGCTATCTAGGATAAGTCCAGCGACTGGCAAACGAAAATAGACACTTTCCTGGCCGTCCAACATAGGACCCCTTGTGTAACAACTGGCCGCAGCCCAGCGGAACTCTTAATGGGCAGGAAACTCAGGTGCCCACTAGACTGACTAAACCCAACTTATACCCCAGACGGGTACAAGGGTATTCAAGGAAAAACCAGGGAAATGACAGTGGGTGACCCAGTATGGGCACACAACTATAGCGAGGGCCCAACATGGTTAAAGGGGGAAATTCTGGGCATAACCAGACCCAAATCATACGTAGTAGACATGGAGGACGGCCGGGTATGGAAACGCCACATAGACCAGTTAAGAAAACAAACTAGAAACCAAACAACCAGGCCCTGACTACCAATTGTTTGAATCTGCCGCTGACTCAAACCCGAGGCGAGCGGAGGACTTATCTGATTCCGATGAAGTCCAGCGACGCCAACCGGTTCCTCCTGAAGGCAACAGGGACGACCCAGCCAATAATCCAGGGCCGGACGGCCTAGAGGAGGAGCTGGGAGGAACAAACAGTCCCTCCGACCAGCTCGACTCTCTCCCAGAGAATGAACTGCGCAGGTCAGAAAGAGTTAGGAGACGCCCTGTCTACCTGCGTGACTACGTAGAGAAATAGCATGCAAATATTATGTAAATAGGGGTACAAAGCGTTCTGGGAGCGAAGGAGTGTAATGTATTTTGAACTTTGAGAGGGAATTTTGGGCGGGAAAATTGCACGTTGCTGAAGCCTCAACCAAAAGAGTATTTAAAGAGGGGTTTTTGCCGGTTGTCTTTGCTGGGGTCACAATAAACTAAAGAGCTGTTGTCACTCACTGGTCTCCTGCCTCTTCATTGCCCGAACTTAACACCATAGTAATCTTGAGACGCACAAAATGCAGTCATATTTCCGAGTTAATCTATTCCATTTAGTAATAGACTCACTGGAGAAGAGCCTAATGCTGGTAAAGATTGAGGGCAAAAGAAGAATGGGACGACAGAGAACGAAGTGGCTGGATGGAGTCACTGAAGCAGTAGGCATGAGTTTAAATGGACTCCAGAGGATAGTACAGGACAGGAAGGCCTGGAGGAATGTTGTCCATGGGGTCGCGATGGGTCGGACACGACTTCACAACTAACAACAAAAATAGTCTATTATGAAATGGAATAGATTAACTCAGAAATATGATTTCCTATATCACTATAGGAAGTCTCAATCTTACAAAAACACACCGGTATATTTCTGAGAACCACAGGAAGTAAAACTGAAGTTTTATCAAATAAAATAATGTAGTGTGTTGCTAACAAGTAGCCACTCTTTTTCTTTCAGGTTATCTATTTACTTTTCTATTTGAAACATTAACACTTTCTAATAAGCACGGCATTTCTTTGCCAGTTAAGATCAGATTTTTGCTTTACCACTTCTACTTTATATTAATAATTCATAGCGATTTTTTTTCCTAAAAAAAAATGGTCACCTAATCTCCTTCTAGTACCTTTACTGGGCTTTACTATGATGGAAGTTGTTTATGGGTAAAGTGAAAGGATATCTTTTATCATGTTCTGCAAAATGTGATAAGAGGGGCCCTCAAGGCAGTGGTAATACAAGGGTGACTAATAAATAAGCATGAAAAACAGGCACTTGTCCATCAGGAATTAAATATAAACTAGGAACATACTACACTACGTTGTATTACTATCAAAAAAGCAGATGGATTTCTGCCCTTGGTAGACGTTAAGGACTTATTTCGTTCTCATGTACTTGTCAGTAATTCTAGCTAAGACTTCTAAAACAAACACAGCAGAATTCTATGACAAACCGGAATAGCTAGTAGTTATATTTTCATGAAGCAGAAATCTTGATTTTGAGATGTGTAAGCACCATCTTCAATACATAATTTCAAATTATTCAACTTTAAAGACCGTGGAAACCATTCACTTGAGTTTTCAAATTCAGATGTGGACACGTACATAATGGCAGTTAAGATTCCAAGATAAGAGTAAAAATGAGAAATCTGGTAGCCCTTTTTCTGAATAACAGATTTTACTAAATGCATAAGTTAGTCGGAAAAGTTGTCACCAGATTTCTGGTTTTATGATTAGTTACCATGAAGTAACATGTCTCTCTTCCTATAAGACAATAAGATATTTAAAATGTATATATATGATGATATGAAGATACATATAGCCCATTATTTTTAGACAAAGGTTTATTCTGTAACACAGACAGGTACAACTATGATAGAAGGAGTATCACTAGATTTACATGAACATTGGAAACACAGATTGATTCCTGCTTCAATTAAACATTCCCCACCAAATTATATCATAATTTATATATATTAAAAAACCTCCTAAACATTCAGATTGAAAACTTCACCAGTAGTATCTTAGAGAAACCAGTGAGGGATATATCTGGAAAACTATCTATGGGATAAAGGTAAAGGTTCCCCTCGCACGTATGTGCTAGTCATTCCCGACTCCAGGGGTGGTACTCATCTCCATTTCAAAGCCAAAGAGCCAGTGCTGTCCGAAGATGTCTCCATGATCATGTGGCCAGCATGACTAAATGCCAAAGGCACATGGAACACTGTTACCTTCCCACCAAATGTGGTCCCTATTTGCATTTTTTACGTGCTTTCGAACTGCTAGGTCGACAGAAGTTGGGACAAGTAATGGGAGCTCACCCCGTTATGCAGCTCTCGGGATTTGAACCGCTGAACTGCCAACCTTTCGATCGACAAGCTCACCGTCCTATCCACTGAGCCACCATGTCCCCTATATATCCTATACATATACATATATACACAAGAAAGAAGAGGAAGAAGAGGAGGAGGAAGAAGAAGAAAATGTCAATTAATTTCAACATTTAATGTAATTTATATAATAATTGTATATGGGGTCTGCTTTTATTTAAGGGACCTCACTTTTGGTAAAAGTTACTCTCACTAAAAGTAAGAGTAATTGATATAGGCAAACATTGGTAGATTTGCTGTAATTTATTTAGTGTAAGAAATTATTCTCAAATGATGATATTTTTCACAAGATTCCCACAGAATCGTTTTCAACAGAACGAAATCTCTATTGAATCTCTGATTCTCTGCTAGTTTTCACAAGCTGAAGATAACTGAATAAGTATTAATTTGAATCAATAATTTCATGGGAAATGGGTGGCTATATAAATATGATATATAAATAGGTTAGGCTAGAGTGACATTCTAGGAAAATTATTTTAACAACTTTAAACAGGTAAGTCATCACAGATATATTCACTAGTTTTTCCAAATCTTCCAGAGTCTTTCTAGATGGTCATTCATTATAATAATTTCTAGATGGTTATTCATTCAAATAATAAACATGTCTCGTCCAATCAATGTATGATTATTTTATCATAAAAATGTAAGTAATTTTAAAATATTCAAGCAATAACACTATAATATATTGTAATATCCATTGTCTGTTCTAAAGTTTTAAGGTAATGGCTGAGGAATCACAAAAATACTTGGAGGGAAGGACTTAGAACTGTGTGAAAATATTTTCTTACTTTAAAACAATTATGTGTCTTTTCCCGAAAGTATTATTCAGCATTGTTATTGTTTCTATTTTGTTTGATTTGTTTTCATGTTTGTGTGTTTGTCACAAACTTCGGAGTTTCTGAAATCACATTTCATGAGGCTTTGGTATTTAAATATTTTAACCACTGGATCAGGCGAATTGATTTTTTTTTTTACATGTTTGCATGCATGCCACAATCAAGGGTTTGTGCATATTTGGATTTGGCTAACAAATTATATTGCAACTTTCTAAGTTCTCATTAGAAATAATAACTTAAATACCTTGTCGTAATTACTTTCTGAAGTCACATTTCATCAGGCTTTGGTATTTAAATATTTTAACCACTGGATCATGCTTATTTATTATTATTAATCTTTATTCATTAAACATGAAACTCAGTCAATTGAACATTCAAAAATGCAACGTAAATACCATTGACTGGTGCTAATGGTTGATACGGGTTGCTGCCAGTATCCTAGGTATCAACCAAGTACCTTCTTAAGATGTATGATGTTCCAAGTAGCACAGTTTTTTGCAGTTCTGCTAATGTTATTGCAGGAAGCTGCAATTTGTTGATGTTTCTTATAAAATTCTTGGACATGGTACCAAGTGCCCGGATGACAATGGGTATCATTGTTACATGTTTCATCCATAGCCGTCTAGTTTCGATGGCCAGGTCACGAAATTTCATGATTTTTTCCAATTCTTTTTCTTCAACTCTGGCATCTCCTGGTACTGCAATGTCAATAAATTGCACATTTCGGTTTTCTACAACTGTGATATCTGGTGTGTTGTGTTCCAAGTGACGATCCGTCTGTATTCTAAACTCCCACAAGATCTTCACCTTCTCATTTTCTATAACTTTTTCCACTTTATGTTCCCATGACTTTTTGGATACAGGCAAGTCGTATTTTTTACATAATGACCATTATTATTATAATTATAATTATTATAATTATTATTATTCTTTATTCATTAAAATGAAACTCAGTCAACTGAACATTCAAAAAGGCATCATAAATACCATTGACTGGTTGATACGGGTTGCTGCCAGTGTCCTAGGTATCAACCAAGTACTTTCTTAAGATGTACGATGTTCCAAGTAGCACAGTTTTTTGCAGTTCTGCTGATGTTATTGCAGGAAGCTGCAATTTGCTGATGTATCTTATAAAATTCTTGGACCAAGTGCCCCGATGACAATAGGTATCACTGTTACATGTTTCATCCATAGCCATGTAGTTTCGATGGCCAGGTCGCGATATTTCATGATATTTTCCAGTTCTTTTTCTTCGACTCTGGCATCTCCTGGTACCGCGATGTTAATAAATTGTTGTTGTTGTTGTTGTTGTTGTTGTTGTTGTTGTTGTTATTATTTTACAAATCCTTGATTTATTATCTAGATTGAATGTGAACAGAATAGTGATAAAATCATGAAATTTTGGACATAATGGAGGCAGTGAAGGTGTCCCTGTTATCCTGTAGATTCTGCAGGCCCAGACTTTTCCTTTTTCCTTCTCCACCCAACATAAGCTTAGAAAGGGCACTCTGTATTTATAAGAAATCTATCCTTGTTGTAATTTAAATGTTGTGAATGACCTGTGGTGAACATTCTGCATATTTCACTAAGATTAAGTTTTCAGCACTAAGCCTACCACTGCTACTGTTTCATTTCAGGCCAAGAGTTTGATCATTTAACAGTAATTATTCTGCCAACATAAATTAGAGGATTTTCACATTGCCTAACTCTCCAAAATAACCAGTGTAGATATTTACCTAAAAATAGAAGTCCGAAAGCATATATTTAAAAATTCAAAACTGCTGCTTCTAAAAGCACTTTGTAGTATTTTTATTTGGATTATTGTAGCAATTTTTCTCCAATCTTCCTTTTTAAAAAAAAAATTTCAAAGATTTCTCATTTTAGTCAGAATGACATTGCTGCTCTTGTTTTTTGCTGTTATTATTGTTGTTGTTGAAAATATTAATTATAAACCATGATACTAGGAAGTTGTATAAAAGGTTCAACATTGCATGAAAGTCCATGAATTGATAGTTGCATACTGATCAAGTGAAATGAAGAGCTAGTGTGTCCCAATTAGCTAATAAGCCACAATTTTTTGATATATTCCTGGTTGGCTTGAATCAATCCATCACACTTAAGTGAAGTATTTGAAGAACTTCAACATAGAGAGGAGGAGATATTATCCATAAATCTTGTTGTAGATAGCTAATTACAATCACACCAACTACCCTGATACATTAGATAACAATAACTTCAATTAAAAATCTAAATATGATATGCTGGCAATCTGTCATGAGAACCCGGGCAAAAAATTAAATACATACCATAATTTAACATAGTTTTTTTTAAAAAAAAAATCATTTCAGCATTTAAAACAACGTATGCAGCATTTGTCTTGGACTCATTACTAGTACTTTAAATGAATAGTTATTTTGACATTTAATAGTCAGAAAGCTCCCCAGAGGCTAAATATATGCTTGTTGCCAAAAACATACTCTCAGTAAAATGCTAGAGCTTGCACCTTTTACTTAATAAATACTTATATAATTGTAACTGGGAGATATGGAAGCATAGTTAACATGCAGATGTTTATCCATTTGAGCTTTAAATATCACAGAAGCATTACATATATACATCCAGCAACAAGCCCTACTAAATTCATGGCAGCACAGTTTTAATAGACAAGATGATCGATTTACTGAACATGAGGTAAATCATGCAGATTTGTTCTGTGAAGTCTCTTTCTGTTCTATAAAATTTGTTCTCTGTTCTATGAAAAATCTGTAAAAAGCACTTTTTTATATCAGTGCAGATATTCCTAGCCAGCCTTCTGCTTTTTATAAGTGCTATAAAATAATAATGGAAAAACTCAGGCCCCAGAAGCTACTGAGATAGAGCACTGAGCTGCAGTACTCCTTTCAAATGTATTCAGTAATAGCAACTTATAACAAATGCTGATTGCTAATGCTGTCTCTTCATTAAAAAAATCATATTCTATCCATAACTTTAGATCCACAAAAAGAAACATGTGTTATACCACCCTAGTCTAGTTTCACCTATAAAATAAGTATGTTAAATCTGGAAACTATATGGTTAACAGAAGACAAAAAAATGCACTGCTGATTCAGGTTTTTAGTTGGAAAAATGAGATGTGTTAAACATATGCTGTGTTGAATAGCACCAGGACAACTTGTCAAGTTAACATATTTTAATTTAAATATGGTTGACTTCCATTTACTAGAAGTAGGATAGAATGGATGAGATGCAACTCTTATGCAACTGATGGACTAAAAATGCTCCAATAATAACAAACATGATGGTTTTAATCAGTGGTGGAATTCAAAGTTTTTTACTACCGGTTCTGTGGGCGTGGCTTGGTGGGCGGGGTATGGCTTGGTGGATATGGCAGGGGAAGGATACTGCAAAATCTCTATTCCCTCCCCACTCCTGGGGGAAGGATTTTGCAAAATCTCCATTCCAACCCCACTCCGGGGCCAGCCAGAGGTGGTATTTGCTGGTTCTCCGAACTATTCAAAATTTCTGCTACCGGTTCTCCAGAACCTGTCAGAACCTGCTGAATAATACCACATTCATCTGTGAATGTTATTTCTAGATGTGGCAGTCAAGTGATAAAACACGTAGGTCTGGCTTTTAAATTTAGGATTTTTGAAAAAAAAATTGTGCACTTTGGTATTGGGGAAAAAAAACCTTGGTAATCACTTGTTTACCTTAATTTCCTGCACTGGTAATCAGTTGTAAACATCACCCAAAAAATCAATCAAACCTATACACGAAACTAAAGAAATAACAAAACCCCCAACCTTACGCATTAATTAGAAATTTGAAATTAGGATTTAGTAGATGATACTGAAACAAAATATATTTCTGTTTGAAGACTCTTTAAGGGTCTTAAGAATTCTTGTTCAGGAATTATTTTAATAGCTTTTATAGTGCTTCATGGAAAAATTGCACATTCTGATAAAAGGGTTCTGGAATTTATTCATAGAGGTGCGATTCTCTTTCACTAAAATGTCAGGCTAAATTCCAGACTGATAGACACTTTCTAGTGAGCATTCACCAAAACTTGTTTATTTCACTTCCCCAAAGGCTGACTCTGAGTAATGGCCTGGCTTTCATTGTTAAGTCAGAGTAAACTCATTTTATCCACATGATGGTAGAATGAGAATCTCCAGTGCAAATACTGCTTTAGAAGAGAGTCTTCTCTTTGAAAATTAATGGAAATTAAATATTTGCACAGTAGGGTGAGTATCTGTGTTTCTATTCGCCTTGAATAATGTCCGGGAAAGTAAGGAAGAACAGAGTAGAAGAAATAATATACTATTAAGATTGATATAAGTTAAGGACCTTTTTGCAATCTTATTCTCTTCTCTATTTAAAGCAAAATAGACTGTTATCCATTCTTTCTTCAACCTATTAAAAGCAGTGGAATGAAATGATTACACAGATCTAATCTACTACCATGGATTGTATTTATCTTGTCAAAAGCTTTATTTAGATAAAATAACTATTTGTTTGACTGCAGACAGTTTCTCTAGATGGAAGGCCATTAGTCGCAGCACACTTCAGTTCTGACAGATTAATGGATCTACATGGTGCAACTCTAAAGTTCATGAATCCATCAAGGGAAATAAATATTCAAAGTTGAATTGTGAATATGAGAAAAATAAAACCTTATTCATTTTCATTTAATCTTCAGCACCAAAAGAAGTATTCACAAGATGTTTAACAATCAGACTTATTCCCACTTTTTGCAATTTATGTTCAGCAAAGTAAATAAATATGGAGAATCAAGTGTCTAAACTTAAGAGGTTTTATTGCCAAGTGGTGCAATGCTTTTCAGAACTGGAACAACATTTATCTTTTGAATGACTTGAGAATCCTACATATGTCAGTAGAGTCAGCACAAAAAAGCATCAGAAATTGCTTCCAATATTGTTAACACAATAAATTCTACGCATTTCATACGCATTTCACCTTTGTCACATTAATAATTCAATTCAGCTAAAATTTTTGGAGGAGCTCTGGAGACCATGCTTGGTTTTGAGGTCACAACTTTTATAACTTAACTCTTCTATTTTCTTGATGACAGTTTCATTGGCAATTGATGTACTACACTATATTTGAGAAACCATTGTGCTGAAGTTGCAATTACCGATGTTAATAACTAGAAATATTCATTCAGCTGCCAGGTCATAATCTTTCTGTTAATTTCAATGTACTGAACTATTATTTACTCTTTTGGCTTTCCAATGTCACATATTTATTTATTTCTCAATCAATTTATTTATTTATCAATAATCAATAAATGTTGTTCCTTGATGAATGTATCTTTTCTTTTATGTACACTGAGAGCATATGCACCAAGATAAATTCCTTGTGCGTCCAATCACACTTGGCCAATAAAAAATTCTATTCTATTCTATTCTATTTTTTCTTTTCTTTTTACTACACCTTAATTCCTTTGTTTTGGGTAGAGTCAGGGCAACTTGAGTGAAACTGAGCGTTTACTGGCTGGATGTCCTTCCTGACACCTATGCGGAGTTCACAGAAGATATTTTCTCTTTGCACCCTTATAGAGAAAAATCTGCCACTGCCTAGGATCGAACTGTCAACCTTCTGAGCGGGAGAAGAGTGCCTTCACTTCTGAGCCATGGCTCTAGTCATTATTAATCAAATTTATATAGCCACCTATCTCCCCATTCACACTAAAATGTAGAATGTATACTTTTTGAAGTATGGTTTTCCTTTTCACTTAGATTTGAATTGCTTTGTGCTGTTGATGAAATTTTGATCTTAAAAGAAATTTCAAAAAAGTACTGGCTACATATATTATTACTTTAAAAAGAATAACAAAACTGGATGCACTAGCAATAAAAGTGTATTATAGTAGCCTTTTTTTCTAACTTCAAAAATAACGCTTGTCAAAAATAGACAACAAACAAGAAGACTTACTGGCTGATGAGTGGAGTATTAATCCTTTTGAAAGAAGAGATAAGTCTGTGCCAATTGGTCTAGTGGTTAATACGCTGGCCCAGAAACCAGAAGACTATGAGTTCTATTCCTGTCTCAGGCATGAAATTTGCCTGTCTTAGGCATGGGTCATTGGATATGAGATTGGTGGCAAATAAATTTCATAATAAATAAATAAATTATTCATTTCACTCTCTCTCAGCCCAACCTATCTCACAGAATTGTTCTTGTGCAGAAAATAGGAGGAGGAAGGAGTTTTATGTATGTTCATCACTTTGAATTGCTTCTAAAGTAATAAAGGCAGAATTTTAAAAAAAACCTGATAATTTCACTTATTTTTCAGGAAGAAACACTTTAAACACTTTAAAGTAAATATCTGTATGTACAAAAAGTATATCTATGATGCAACAACAGAATAGCTATTATAGTATACATGCTACACTGATCAAACGTAATTTGGGATACAATTTTTTTTAGAACTCTACACAAACATAAATGCTAACACAAATAAAAGTTTAATGAAATTCCACTGAGTCAGATTCTGTCACAAAGCAAAATAATGAAAGAACTTTAATTTCGTTAGAGTATTTAAAAAAGCTTTCTAGCAAAGTAAAGAAGGAAATACTTACACGCAATACGGACATAGGCCTTTCTACTCTTGGTTGTGCCTGCAGAACTCCAAGCCACACACTGGCACCAGTAATCTTCGGGTCCAAAAAGTTCTTCAACTTGTTGCCGTGAAATCTCAATGCTTACCTCTCGAACAATGAGTCCTACCAAAACATAATCAATATATCTATATGGATTTCAGAATTTGACATTTTTTAGCAGTATGTAAGTAACTCATTGGTATGGAAAAGAGAGCACTTGCATAACAAGGAAGCATTTTTAAGACACCTTTGAAACACATATATCATATTTTTGGTATAAGAGGCACCTTTTTCTCCCCTAAAAGAGGGTGAAAATTTGGGTGTGTCTTATATATTGAATGTAGCCCCACCCAGCCTCTTAAACGGAGGTTTCAGAAACTGAAAAAAGGCTCTTAAAGGGAGATTTTAGAGGCTGAAAAAAAAGTCTCTTAAAGGGAGATTTCAGAGGCTGAAAAAAAAGCAAGCCGAAGAGCTCACAATCAACAAACCTGTTGCTAGAGTTCACCTCTGAAAACAGCTGATTGGGGGTATTCCGGGAGGCTGATCCACCCGCCATTCAATTTTTTTCTTATTTTCCTCTCCAAAAACTAAGGTGCGTCTTATACTCTGGTGCGTCTTACAGTTCTAAAAATACGGTACTTTTTAAAAATATAAGTAAGTAGGGCTTGCTTATTTTGGGGATAGGGCTTATATTGGGCACATGCACAGAAAACATACTAGGGCTTATTTTCAGGTTATGTCTTATTTTCAGGGAAACACGGTACCTTACTGAGGAAATGACAAAGGTAAGAAGAAGGGGAAAATATGCATTTTAATAAAAGATGTATTTTACATAGTTAGGCACATAATCATAAATCAAAGTTAAAATAAGCAGTAGATTATTGCCAGTGACATAAAATTAATCAAGTTATGCTCACTTACATTAGTTGGGCATCAAATAACTTTTAAACTGGATCATGTTTTCTCATCCTTAAAAAAATATATATATTTTTCACCTAGTGTAAAGCCATGCTACTGATTGCAAAGATCATAGATATCTAATATAATATACCCCAAGCTTGCAATTTAATTATAACTTCTAGAACCTACACAAGATTTACAACATGCTGAGTAGCCTTCATTTACTGATCCATACTGTGATTTTAAATTACAGTGGGATACTGAGTGACAAAGAAAAAACACAGCGCTTCCATTGTTGATAAAATATTTATTCATACATTTCACATCCAGGGGTTTGCTATAGGGGTTTCTATGGTTTCAGATATTAGATTTGAGTCTATTTTTTATTATATTTATATATAGATCTACAATATTTGCTTTAAAATGCCTATGCCAATTTGAACTTCCTTTTTCTATTCTTGGGCTTTCTCTTATGAAATGATCTGTTGTAATTGCTATTGCTTAGTTTATATTCTTGTGACCTTCTTGAATTGCCCTCAACAGTTGCTAACATCCTGTCTTCTCTGTAAGTGAGGGGTTACAAGTAGCTTAGAGCCTGGATAATGTCAACAAAGCTAATGGAATAAGGAAGAATGGAATAAGGAATAAAGGGCCTCTGGTGGCTCAACGGACTAAGTCTGTCTGTTATTAACACAGCTGCTTGCAATTAGGGGCCTCTGGTGGCGCAACAGGCTAATGCAGCCTATTATTAACAGCAACTGCTTGCAATATTGCAGGTTCAAGTCCCACCAGGCCCAAGGTTGACTCAGCCTTCCATCCTTTATAAGGTAGGTAAAATGAGGACCCAGATTGTTGGGGGCAATTAAGTTGACTTTGTATATAATATACAAATGGATGAAGACTATTGCTTAACACATTGTAAGCCGCCCTGAGTCTTCGGAGAAGGGCGGAATATAAATTCAAAAAAAAAAAAGAAAAGAGGGGGCATGGATACAGCATCTTGTCTGCCAATCTGAAAAACACCCTAAGTGTTTGGAGAGTTTGGAGAGTTGCCTGAATGAAGCCGAACTGTGTGTGTCCTTTCTGAAGCCTAAATGAGGGTCCAGGTGTGAGTCTACACTCTAAACCAGGGGTCACCAACCTTTCGGACCTCAGGGATCACTAAATTCATAATTTTAAATCCTGTGGACCACTAATATGATCTGCCTAATGACCAGATGGGTGGGCGTGGCAAGGTTTTCATGTGACTGGGTAGACGTGACCAACTCGATGTCACTCACTTCGAGGGGCACTTTGCAAGCCTCTATTCGCTACTTCTCGCCTGCCCGCCTGTCTGCCTGGGCTCCTTAGGGTCCCAACAGGAAGCAGTTGCTGGAGCTAAGTAGCCACCATGAGAAAGAGTTGGCAAAACAGCTCAGTTCAAATTGGATCTGATCAAGAATGAGGCTCAGCAGAAGCACCTCACTGAGGACTACAAGCATAGGCTTTCCAAGCAGAGGGAAGACCTGTGGGAGTGCAAGGCCAGGTACCGGCGTCTGGAGGCTCAGTGGGCTGAGATGGTCAGATAGTTCCAGGCCATGATGCAGTCCCACTGAAACAAGGCCCTCCGGGTCTTTGCCACCAGCGGCACTTCCCTCCAACCTTCACCCAAAGCCCAGCACCAGGAGGCTGAAGCAGACCCCAAGTCAGTATTTCTTTCCCCCTCTGACCCACACAAAGAGACCCCAAAGGGGGAGACTCTCTGCAGCAACACAAATGTTCATTGCACGTATCCAGCCCAATGGCTGTACTTCGAGGACCCCTGATTTAGTGCAATATAAAACGTGCAAATAATTTTGCTGTGGACCACCAAAATTTTCTCACGGACCATTAACTAGTTGGTGACTGCTGCTCTAAACCAACGTGATGAGAGTCTTCAAAAGCATTCCCTTCCTTTGAGGGAATGGAAGAATTTCATTTTTACTTGCTTCGTGGAAGGGATCTTATCATATGTTTTCTGACATGTGGCCCAGTGGTGAAATGTACAATTTGTTACTACCGGTTTTGTGGGTGTGGCTTGGTGAGGAGTAATGTGACTGGATGGGCGCGGCCAACTTTTTTTTTTAACTTTTAAAAGCATTTTTTCTACTACCTCTTCGGCCAAAGAGGTTGTAAAGAAATGCTTTTAAAAGGCTCTTCTGACCATTCCAGCAAAGTTGCCTGATCGTCAGAGGCTTTTCTTTTCTTTTAAAAGCATTTTTTGTCTTTAAAAGAAAAAAAAAAGCCTCTGACAATCAGGCAACTCAGCTGGGATCGTCAGAGGAGCCTTTTAAAAGCATTTTTTCTACAACCTCTTTGACCGAAGAGGTTGTAAAAAAAAATGCTTTTAAAAGCCTCTGATGATCCTAGCTAAACCGCGCGATCATCAGAGGGTTTTTTTACTTTTAAAAACATTTTTTCGGCTGGAGAAAAAATGCTTTTAAAAGTAAAAAAAACCAACCCTCTGATGATTGCGCGGCTCAGCTGGGCAGGTTGGGGGCAGGGATTTTTGCTACCGGTTCTCTGAACCACCTGCCGCCGTCGCTACCGGATTAGGCAATCCGGTCCGAACTGGGAGTATTTCACCCCTGATGTGGCCCTTCCTTTCAGCCAATAACAACAACAACAGCAACAACAACAGAGTTGGAAGGGACCTTGGAGGCCTTCTAGTCCAACCCCCTGCCCAGGCAGGAAACCCTACACCACTTCAGACAAATGGTTATCCAACATCTTCTTAAAAATTTCCAGTGTTGGAACATACACAACTTGCGCAGGCAAATTGTTCCACTTATTAATTGTTCTAACTGTCAGGAAATTTTTCCTTAGTTCTAAGTTGCTTCTCTTCTTGATTAGTTTCCACCCATTGCTTCTTGCTCTACCCTCAGGTGCTGTGGAGAACAGCCCGACTCCCTCTTCTTTGTGGCAACCCCTGAGATATTGGAACGCTGCTATCATGTCTCCCCTAGTCCTTCTTTTTATTAAACTAGACATACCCAGTTCCTGCAACCGTTCTTTATGTTTTAGCCTCCAGTCCCCTAATCATCTTTGTTGCTCTTCTCTGCATTCTTTCTAGAATCTCTAGATCTTAATGTATACCTTTTATTTTTTAGCAATAGTCTTTTTAACCTACTTCATCTTTCCATATAAGGTGTACTTGATGAACACAGAGCAGATTAGACATACAACTCTTGTATCTGCATCTAGGAATATTCTTATTCTAACAATTCTTATCACTTTTACTGCCAGTACAGTAAATTCTTCAAATTAACACTTGCAAAGTTCTTAAAATAAAGCTAAGTAAATATATATTTAAATGTATTATTTGCTTGCTCTCATATTATATAAAGCAGCGGTTCTCAACCTGTGGGTCGGGACTTTGTTGGGGGTCGAATGAGGATTTGCCAGGGGTCGCCTAAGACCATCGGAAATATGGGAAGTATACTTGCGAGTCAAAGAATCGCGCTCCAATGGTTGACTCCACAAGCCAGCTGCAGGCTCTTCAAATCGCCAGCCGAATTCGGCTTCAGGCGCGATGAATTAAAAAAGAGAGAAATCTTTGCTCTGATGTCTCCCTCTCAAGCCAGCTGCAATCACTCCCAATCGCTAGCCTAATCTGGCTTCAGGCGCGATAAACTTAATAGGGGTGGAGTCTCCGCTTTAATGCCTCCGTCCACAAGGCAATCGCAAGCAGTTCAGATCGCTAGCCAATACGGCTTCAAGCGCGATAAATTCAAAATGAAAATAATTTTACGGTTGGGGTCGCCACATCGTGGGAAATTGTATTAAAGGGGTCACCACATCGTGGGGAATTGTATTAAAGGGGTCGCAGCACTATAAATGTTGAGAACCACTGATATAAAGCAAGCAAGGTATTTATGAAGGAAATACTGTGCTTGCTTGTGTATTATGTTGCATGCATGAGTGAGTGTGCCAGATGATAATTCGTAGTCCCTAGATAGATGATACAAGCCAGAAGTACTTGGACATATGCTCTGGATCCTGCGAATCAAATGTTTTAGGTCACAATTTAACCTTAAGCTATTTTTGTCTGTGTTAGCAATTTTTTCCTCCTCTTTTGTACAAGGGTTTCTTATTCAGAGTTCAGGAGTCAAGTTTTGTTGCCCCTGGCTCCAAAGACAAAGAGGCCTAAAGTCTGTCTTTACAGTGGAAAATTGTGTTCTGCAAAAGCACTGATTACAGAAAGCACACAGTGTGAAGTAGACTATTGGAGAATTGTTAAAAGCATCAAAACCCACATAAATGTGTCTCTGGTTCATAGGCTACGGTAGCCACAAAAGTGGAAATAAAGATTATTACAGTTGACAAAAGAGAGAGAGAAAAGCAAGAATGCCACTTCCAATAGGACAACACACACACACACACACACACACACAAGTTATAATATAAGTTTGGCTAGTCACCTTCCTAACAACTAAGTCCAAAAATCTAGATGAAATGTCAGGAAAAAAATAGGGGAATAAAGCAATTAATGTAGCAAACTTCCCACAAAATCTTTACCAGAATCTGAAATCTTATGATTTTCTTAAGACAGCCTTGTAAAATACTGTCGTCCATTGGCATCTGTTTCATGTAAGTTGCATGGAAGAAGTTTTAGGAGTAAGGTTAGAAACACATTTTAGAGAGTTATTCACGTTCAAAAAGATATGTTTATCAGTAAAAATAAAGAACTAATGGGGTGGGAGGGATGGCAAGAAAATTTATTGCTAGATTCTAATGTCTGAAGTATGATTGAAAGTAGGGAGAATTTTCCGGTACTAGATTTTTGTTCCCCAGGAAAATACTGAATGTCATTTTGGTTAAAGTAGATGTAAAAATAGATGTAAAAGTACACAAAAAGGGTATATTTATCTTTTTGTTATATTCCTCTACATCAGAAATGTAGACGTTTTATGTATCATCTACCAATAGCCTCCCATCGACCCGTGCGCTCCCATAGAGAGGGTCTCCTCAGGGTGCCGTTGGTCAAACAATGTAGACTGGCAACCCCCAAGGGGAGAGCCTTCTCTGTGGGGGCTCCTGCCCTCTGGAATGAGCTGACTCCGAGGATACGTCAACTTCCTGACCTCCAGACCTTCCGCCGCGAGCTAAAGACCTTTCTATTTCATCGTGCAGGGCTGGCTTAATGAAGTTTTTATTGGGGTTTTATTATAGTCTTATATTCCTTCAGCCTTTAACTTAAGTAGTCTTTAAATGTTTTTAACTTTTCTGTATTGTGCTTTTACCCTGGCTGTAAACCGCCCTGAGTCCTTCAGGAGAAGGGCGGTATATAAATTAAATAAATAAATAAATAAATAAATAAATAAATAAATAAATAAATAAATCTAAGAAATGAATAATTACGAATCAGTTGCCATTTGAACAAAAGACCAGACCCAGGTACTGATACAAAAAAACCCTCTTATTCTATAGGGTAGTAGTTTAATTCATCTATTTTTCAAGAACGTTAATCTAAAATAGCCTTAATTTTACTATAATTCATACCTGTTGAGTTTTTCAGGGAAATATTTGTTAATGTTGATTATTTTGGTTCGATGATACACCAGATCATGAGATTTCCTTTCTTTGCAGAACAACTGTATTGTGAAAATTGCTGGCAGCACGTAACACAGTTAACATTATTAGGCAGACCACACTTTTGTGTAAATCACAGACACCTTTATTTTATACTGCTTAACTTAATTGCTAGATTTGAACTTAACAGAAAATTTTCTCAGGCACTTGATACAATACAACTAGGTAACCATTTCTTTATTTAAAATTAGGCTCTACTCCAAGCTGACTCTGGGCAATTCACAATATAACAAGCAATAATTTATGCAAAACAAAACAAGATGGGATCCAGGTTTTTTTTTTACAGCCCTGTAATCCTTTTTTATTGGGGTGGAGTCAGAGCAACTGAATGGAGCTGAACATTTATTGGCCGGATGCTTTTCCTGATGCCTATGTAGAGTTCACAGCAGATATTTTCTCTTTGCGCCCTGATAGAGAAACATCTGTCACTGACTAAGATTGAACTCTCAACCTTTTGAACGGGAGGCAAACATCTTCATCTCTAGGCCACTACGCTATCTCTTACTTCGGCTTCTAGGCTCACCAAATTTTAAGGACATACACAATTAATTGTTATATTTATACAATTTCACAATACACTAATATTGTAAGTCAGTATAAACTCTGTTAAAAACAGTAACAATTTCAAACTGTAACACTGAAACAAACAGAAAGACAGCTTTCCGCAACAACTTGCGGAATCATCAGATAGTGCCTAGGCTCACACAATGTGATACAACACAGTATTCATTGTTCGGACTCGGACTTATTGTGTTGCTGAAGCCAGCCATTATGTTTTTTAAAGACCTTTTTATGGCTTACCACACTGCAGCAATAAAGTTCATTATGGTTTATTCAATTGACTTAATACAAATTGTGTGAACACAGCTTGTAACATCTTGTTCGGTTGCGGCTTTTGTTGCATTTCATTTCCCTTTTCTTAAAACAAACAAATAAATCAACAAAATTTATTATTCTTGGCATTTTATCCTTCAAGCTGTGAACTATTTTGCATAAATAATACTTCATAACAGCATTTTGTGAAATTAAAACACTCAAAGCGTACTGCTGTGATTTAAAGGAAGCAACTCAAGAAAAACTAAAGGAATATATATTTGAAAAACCTAAGAAGGTGTGGTGTTATACCCAGCTTTCCTCTCAAAAGCTACTTTGACTCCAAAAAAGCTCCCAGATATGTTCTTTCTTCTTTTCAGAGTATGGTTTTATTTAGAACTGCAGTTGTCTCTCAGTTAATCCTTTTACCTATTTTCCCAGAATTACCTTTAAAAGGTGAGAGCAACAATTCAGTAAGAACCATCTTATGGCTACAAACCTAACCCCTAACTATGCTTGGAAATGGCCTTGCTATTCTTCCTATGCAGACTGCAGTTTCTAATTATTTGCTCAAGACAAGAAACAGACGGACAGATGGTCCATAATAACAGCATTATGATGTCTTAAATGTTCCACTATCAGCTTTTTGTTGGGCTTATTTCAGATCATTACAACAAGAAACAGCTTTTTAGTGTTTTTAAGCACTAGTTGCCTTCTAGCTGTTATAAATTATCTCTCTTCTCTTCCTTGGTGGGCTCTTTCTTGTTAGAAATTTTCAAACAATCATTGCATAAAGTTGTCCTTAATACCCTGCCTAAACTGGAATATATGCCCTATGAGAATCTCTTTGGTTGTACAATCTTCAATTGTGCAACGTATCATCCTGCCATCATCAGTTGTTTTTAACAAGATGTGTAGTGCTACTACTTTAGAAGCCTATCCACTTGCATGTTTGCTACATTTCCAAAAACCAGCTTTCATTTTGACAAAAAGCCAAATTTCAATAGTAATTAAGACCTTCAGCTCCAATCAGTATAAAGTAGTCAGTGCATCCAATGCTGTGGCTCAGTTATCATGGGTATTTATGATTGGAAAACATCATGATTTATTCATAGAATTTTATGAGCCTCTTTAGAAAAGCTACACAATGCCTTTTGATTAGTAGTGCTAGGAAGGCTGGCTGTCAGAAGCACCCAAGGCCTGGTTCTGCTGTTGCTTCAACCCATCAAGATACTCATTGCACCATTAAGACTATACACAAGAAAAATATATTTTAGAATGGAAAATGTGGATTGATTATATTCAAAATAAGTATCAGATAAAAAAATATCAAATAGCATATGAGTAAATTTAGGAAATATTTTGTATTAGATATATTTCTGAAGGAGAGGGGAATTGAGAGTGTGATTAAGTGTGGAGTGACTAGAGATTATAATTTAGGAATTATTTTGGATTATGATTGTTAGTTTTGATACCCTGCATTTTGTTCTGGGAAGTCAGGGTGGGGGTGGGGGTAAGGGGAGGGAACGGGGGTTTGAGGGTAGAGATGGCGTGATGGTTAATGTACAGGGATTATTGAAGAATTAATGTAGGGTCGGGTCTGCCCAGTTACCATTTTAGAACGGTGGGGAGGGAGAAAAGAGAGAGTAGGAAGTAGGAAAGAGGAGAAGAGGAAGAAAGAGGGGTAGAAGAGGGAGAAGGAGTGGAGGGTGGAGGGAGGAGAGGATGTAGATAAGAGAAGGAGAGGAAGGTTTGGAAAGAAGGCAGAAGAAGGTAGAAGAGGGAAGAGAGTTAAAAAGGGGGGTGGTGACTGGGCAAGCCCGACTAATTGTATATAATTGTACATTGGATGAATTATTTGATATGATTGTAAAAATAAAACTTTTTTTATATATAAAAAAAAAGATACTCATTGCACCATTAAAGAACTGTTTCATTACTAGCTTACCTGCTTGTATGTAATTCTTTATGCAGCTTTAGGCAAAAGGCATTATACAGAGAGTTAGCTCAAATGGTATGTTAATATTTAAAAAAAAAGGTTTTGTAAACTTGTTAATGTTAGCAATATTCCTTAAAATGCAAATACAGTGTGTTAACAAGTCTCAACTTATTTCTGCTGAGAACATAAACTTGGCTTACGACTGCAATGTGTTAGCAATACATGTATAGCATCCTTCTAGTCTTGCCACAGTAGTTTGCTTGCTTCAGAAACAGCAAGTCAGACTAAATGATTGAATGCAAATATATCCCTTCAGTAACTAGGGCTCAGAGTTTTTTCATCCCTGTCTCAAATCAGCAAACTAAAACTTATCACCATTTGCCCATGAGGTTGAAACCACTAGTACAGGGGTGTCAAACTCAATTTCATTGAGGGCCGCATCAGGGTTGTGTTTGACCTTGGGGGGCCGGGGTGGGCATGGCAAGCTCGACGTCACTCATGTCCGGGGTACCTGTGGTGGCCAAGTGCTAAGGCAGGACTTCTCTCAGACCCTCCCTCACTCTCATTACAACCTTCCTTCCTTCCTTCCTTCCTTCTCCTTTCTTCTTCCTTCCTGTCTTTCCTTCTTTTTCCTTCCTTGGTCTCTTCCCATTTTTTTCTTTTTCATTCCTCTTTCCCTTTCCTTTCCTGTCCCTTCTTGGATGCTCAAATGCAAAAAGGGAAACATTTCTCCTTTTGTTTTGTTTTTAGTTTGATTTGCTAGCACTCGGAGCCCATTTTCACTGGCAGAGGGCCATCATAGGCAAAAAGAGAGCCCAGCAGGGCCACATGCGGCCCTCCTGAGCTCCATTTTTGCTGGACCACAGGCCGGTCCTTCTCTGTTTCCAGGATGGCCCCGTGAGCCAGATCTAAGCACCCCATAGGCCGGATCGGCCCGTGGGCCCTGAGTTTGCCACCTCTGCATTAATACGACAACTCTTCCTTGGTGTGCTAAAGAAAATTGAATTTAGTAAAATATATGTATGGGTGTATAGTGTGATATTGTAGATTATATAGGGTATGTTTTCCTTTGTGATCATCTTTGCAAATCCTATAAAAATTGTGTCTTTGTTCTTCGTGTGAATGCCTCATACAGAAAATTATATCTGTGAAGGACATTCTTGTGTGATTATTTTATTGTTGCTGCTATAGAAACAAACAAAAGGACTTTTGATGCAGCTATAATGATTCTTTTTTTTAATGGATCAGAGACCTTATTCAAGCATCATCTTAACTCCATCCCTGTTCTTTAGAAAAAATGTTTTCTGCTTCTGATTAGATGGTTTAATATTGGTTTGTATATATACAATCACAAAAAGAAAAGAAAACCTGTCTACACACCATCTGCTTAAAATTTTTCTTGAATAGGTTTCATAAAACAGTTAGGCAAACTTTGATCTGGGCCTCAGTATCTTTTTCTGGGTCCTTGAAGCCCTCCTCTCCCTGAATTTTACAGATCATTGGATTTTTAAGGCACGATAGCTAAAAATCACAAGTGGAGGTTCAAAACATGAAAAATTGAAAACTATCCAACGTATCTTCCAAATTTAAATCTTCTTTTTCATCTTTGACCACTCCACTCTGCATCAATGTCCTCTGTGACCTTCAAGAACCTATCAAATTTAGCAGGAACTCCAGGGGGATGTCCCCTCTGGGAACATAGAACAAACCATGACCTCTTGATTCTCATAAGTAAGATATCAACAATACTGACTATTAATTAGAGTTTCTGCTTAATTAGAATGTAAAAATAACTCCAACACTTTAATGGTAATGAACACCCTGAAATTCTTTGTAGAGGATACCTTAAGCCTATTACATGGAACAGGTTTCTCTTTCCTTCCTATTACAGGTAATCCTTGATTTACAACAATTCATTTAGTTACCAAAGTTACAACATCACTGAAAAAAGTGGCTTATGACCATTTCCCACACTTATGATTGTTGCAGCATCCCCATGGTCACATGGTCAAAATTCACACGCTTGGCAACTGACTCATCTTTATGACGGGTGCAGTGTCATGGAGTCATGTGATCACATTTTGGGACCTTCTGACAAGCGAAGTCAACGGGGAAGCCAGGTTCACTTAACAACCGTGTTACTAACTTAACTGCAATGATTCACTTAACAACAGGGGCCTCTGGTGGTTCAACAGACTAAGCAGTCTGTTATTAACACAGCTGCTTGCAATTACTGCAGGTTCAAGTCCCACCAGGCCCAAGGTTGACTCAGCCTTCCATCCTTTATAAGGTAGGTAAAATGAGGACCCAGATTGTTGGGGGCAATAAAAGTTGACTTTGTATATAATATATAAATGGATGAAGACTATTGCTTAACACAATGTAAGCCGCACAGAGTCTTCGGAGAAGGGCGGGATATAAATGCAAATAAAAAAAAAAGAAGGCTGTAAAATGGGGCAAAATTCACTGAACTGTCTCGCTTAGCAACAGAAATTTTGGGTCAATTTTGGTCATCAGTCGAGGACTACCTATATCTGCATTTCTTTATATGGTATTGTTAATTTAGTTTATATTTTCTATTTTCCCCTCAGTAGAAATGTGTCTGCTAGGTTAAGAGCATACATCTAGTTATTGGGGCAGCTTGTCAAGGTGCATGATTTGTTTCACACCATGAAATCATAGGTGGTATTTGGGAAGTGGGAAGGAAACTGTCCTTCTATGTCCTTACCAGAGTTCCAAGCTTATGTGCACTTGCTGGGAAAACTTAACATCTTTAGTCAGCTTGGTAGTTCTACATGCTGAGTGATTATAATAGTATACCATTAAACAGGTCTGCTAGGAAAAAAGTTATCAAATTGAGCATTCCTTGCACACTATGAAACCACTAATATGAAAATAAAAAGAAGTAAAAAAAATATGAGATAATTGTTTCATCTAGTGCCTAGCAGATGAGTACTGGCATCAGTCATCCATTTTTATACATAAAACTCACAAATGAATAACTGCCAGTAACCTCTGAGAAAAATCCAGGAAATTGCAAATTTGCATGCATTAATAAATTTGCATAAATTCAAACACCAGGGCTCAGAAGCATGTGCTTTTCATTTAAAGTTATGTCATAACAAACTTAATTGCAGGGGATTAATTGTAGGAGTTCACAGAACGCTCAACAAGAGTTGCGTACTGTATAAACAGCTAGTAATTAAAATTGTTAATGAAATGCCTTGTATTTTCATTTGCAGCTCTGGTTTGGTTGTTTTCTATCGTGGAAAACAATAAAGCCACAGAATTTGGGAGCACTGGGACTTATTTATCCATCATGTACATCTTTATTTCCAAAATGATGTAAAGACATAACAGAATTTTCTTTCCTTGGGGAAAGGTCATAGTTAAGATTTTCATATTTATTATCCTAGTATTTCATAGTGGGATTGGGAAGTATTTCTGACTGAAATCAAATGATGGTACACAGATGATTGCAGACTATGCTGCCATAATGCTTACGTGCCTTTGAAGGTTGCATGCTGTTTTGAAATTGATGCCTATGTATATACTTGAGAAGAATGTTTACTAAGGATGAAAAATGGAGAAGTTTGAGGCATACACATGCTGGTAGATAGATAGTGGATAATATGTATAATATGTATTGTGAAAAATGAATGCTTGTCAACAGAAGTGCATCAATCCATTTTGTTATATGAAAATGAGTATAGCAGGACAAAAATAAAAGTTGAATGTGTAGTGGGAATTGGGGTATGTTAGAATTATGTTAATGTTATATTAAGAAGAGATAAAACAAGAACAGGTTGGAAGAAGAATAAAGAGATACTAAACAAATGTGCATTGAATACAAAAGAGACCACAGAAGTTTGTTGAGATTACTTGTTCATACAGAGAAAATTCAGCTCTACAGAGGAATTATTGAGTCTGTCATCTGCACCTCTATAACTGTCTGGTTTGGTTCTCCAACTCAACAAGACAGACACAGACTTCAGAGGATAATTAGAACTGAAGAAAAAACAATTACTGCCAACCTGCCTTCCATTGAGGACCTGTATACTGCACGAGTCAAAAAGAGGGCTGTGAAAATATTTACAGACCCCTCGCATTCTGGACATAAATTGTTTCAACTCCTACCCTCAAAATGCAAACCAGAACAACTAGAGACAAACACAGTTTTTCCCTGAATGCCATCACTCTGCAAAACAAATAATTTCCTCAGCAGTGTCAAACTATTCACTAAGTCTGCATTACTATTACTATTAATCTTTTCATTGTTCCTATCACCCATCTCCTCCCACTTATGACTGTATGATTCTAACTTGTTGCTGTATCCTTACACTTTATATTGTTTCCTAGTATGATTTGATTGCTTATTTGTACCCTATGATTATCATTGTTATATCTTATGATTCTTAACGAAAGTATCTTTTCGTTTTATGTACACTAAGAGGATAAGTACCCAAGACAAATTCCTTGTGTGTTCAATCACACTTGGCCAATAAAGAATTCTAATCTAATCTAATCTAATCTAATCTAATCTAATCTAATCTAATCTAAATGAATGAAGACTAAACAAACAATGAAGACAGAAATATGTATTGTTTAAAAGGAAAGAGAAGGTCAATAAAATGGACTGAATGATGAGATTCTCAAAGGTTAGATGAGAAGTTTAAACAAAAAATAATATATGAATCAGTGTATAGATATGACAGAAACAATCATTTAAAAGAATGGAAAAAGTATTCAGGAAAACAGATAGTTTATTGATTGATTAGTCTGACAATCAGATCAAATGCAAAACAAAAAATAAATTACAGTGTAGAAGTCCAGGTCAACATGTATAAAAAGAACCATGTGTGTTAAATACAAAGAATCAACATTCAGGTAAATATATCATCTTTACAATCTGTTTGATATAATGGGTCCTTGGCCAACTGCCTTAGCTATAAACGTAGCAGTTCTGCTCGCCATGTAGAGAACAGAACTCATGCAGGAGAATAGTAAATAATACTTAACTATATTTCTTCACCTCTCACTATTTTATGTTTTAGTCTTTACCTTATTGTTTCCTACATTTTTCCTGTGTTTTTCCCCCGATAATGTTACTTACCTTGAAACAAAATTGAATGGGTATTTATTATTATTATTTTTGTCTTCAGTGACGAGGGGTAAACATATTTGTGGGCTTCTAGAATGCGGTCCCATTTTTGTTCAGGCACTTCAAAAAGCTTTTATTCAAGCACTTCAAAGTAGACACTATATTTTTGCTATACAAAAATTAGTAAATAGGGTCCATGTGTAAAAAGGAGAGAAACACTTCCAAGGAAAACAAATGATGTAAGAGTCTAAATACAAAGAACCTAGTTAGATATAAAAATCTGTCTTGTATAAATTGTTCTTTTACAGTTGTACACTATTTTTACACTTATGGATGTTTTCTGGAAATATTCTAGTGGACACATTAGAAAGAAATAGAAATGTTTTGCTAGGAAAAAATGATTGGTATCATATAGCTACTATTTGGCTTTACATATTTGCTTAAATAGTCCATTTGTTGAACAGTAAGTCCAAGGGTTGGATTCACATAAATGCTAAACCATAAATAACATCTTACAAATCACATTGGTTTATCACAGTTATTCAGATCCAAACAACCTATACTCAGAGCACCATGGTAACCTAGCAATTATGATGGATATATAAGAGGAGAGTAGAAACCAAATCAACTTTAAACTGTGGTTAAGCTAGCTATGACTTTGCATCTCTTTCTGGAGCTAACCTTCCTTGGGGTTAACAAAACAAGTAAAAAATAAAGTTCTACCTAAATAGCAATCTTAGTTGTTGTTATCAATGATACCATATCTGTATATTTTACTGGCCAAATAGAACAGCAAGTGAATGTTGAAAATGATTTCTTACAAACTTGAAATCACACTTTTAAATAAATAGACCTGAGGAGAGTTCATTCAGGAATATACAATTAACAGTGAAGTAATTGAAGTTCTAGTATAAAGTTACATGGAAGCCAAACATTTATTTTGATTGGGTAGTTGGGAGGAAATGCCTAAAATGTTCAAACACACAATGCTTATAATGTTCAGGCTAGGACTTTTTTTTTTTGGTCATTTTTGTCATTTAGGCTGAAGAAAGCAAAATAGTTGAAGCAAGTAAAATTTCAGATGAAATGCTGACATACCATTTTAATACAGATTTTCACGAATTACCTTGTAAGTGATATGTTTGTATGTTTAAAATAGCTACTTCTTTTGAAACCTGAATAAAATATAGCATATTTCCTCAGATGCTATTTTGAAGCTTCACGTGAAACAAAAAAAGGGGTGATATGGGGCAAATTTAGCACTACTAAAATGATAGCAAGCAAGAAATCTCGTCACTTGACACTTTAACGTTAGTGTTGCTTGTGTAATTAATTATCTGAATAGCAAATAATTCCCTGATCTCAAGAGCTCTGCTTTTGTCACCATTGTTGTTGATTTGGTTCATTCCTATCAGCACTATTTAAAATTTGAGAATAACTTGGAACTTTATTCCAAAAACTTTTAAAAAGTTTCAAAGTTTTAAATAAAGAGTTGAAAAACCACATACATAAATATATTGAGAAAACTTTGTAGAGGTTGTCTATACAAAATTGAGAAGCCTTCATTCCAATCCCAAATCATTCTTATCTCATTTTTCTGCTGAGGTGATCTGCCCTAGTTATGTTTTATTATTGATTTTACTCTGATAATTCTAATCAGCATAGTCAGAACATACATCTGGAGGAATATGAACCAGGAATATGTACCTTCCTGGTACAAGGTATTATCTATTTTGCCACATCTGGAATTTAATATTTAGCTCCTAAATAACTTCATGTTCATTTCTTAGTCCTGAGTCATTAGGGATATAATTTTCAAGACTAATGTAGAATGAGAAGATAAGTATCTGATGCAGGACGAGCGAAGATCAAACAAACGACAGCATCCAAAATAGGGTTTGCATGCTTTGAAAATGATACCAAATGAGTTACATTAAAGGCATAATCCTTTAATTAACAAACTCTCTGAAAAAACTTCAGTTTTTGGGTTTTAGACAGGAGTCTGAAAAATGGCGCCAATTCTTTCAAGAGGAATTGCAGTGATGTTTTTGCTTTAAAGGAAGCAAATTTATCCCAAAATGTGGGAGGAAAACATAGGTATTTAATAAAAAGAAATATATAGAAGGAAGTCCATTTGGGACCTTACAAAAATTGTTTAGTAGAGTTTAATCTTACTAATGCAATCAAATAATAAAATTAAAATTCATATGATTATAAACTAAAAACATTTTTTATTTTTTTAAGCATCCTTTCATCATTTATGAAACATACCCTAAAACTGTGTTGGCGAACCTTTTCGACACCGAGTGCCAAAATTGGAGCGTATGTGCAGGAGCATCAGAAACTGGAAGACCAGTTTCCCGGTACGCACATGTGGGAGCATCAGAAACCGGAAGAGGAGGTTCCCAGAGCATATGCACGCGCCGGGAAGCTGAGCTGCCAGTTTCTGAAGTGTGCATGTGCATAGTCACCTGGTCTTCCAGTTTCTGGCATGCATGCCCGTGTGAAGACCAGTTGGCCAGTGCACATTTGCATGACGGAACCTGGAAGAGCAATGAGTGATGGCTGGTGTGTCCCGAGAGATGGCTCTGCGTGCCATAGGTTTGCCATCATGGCCCTAAAACAATATCAAGGATACTAATACAACTACTGGGATTCATAATTGCTAGTTTTCAAAGCACAATCTGAACATTTTTCAGACACCATGTTGTTACTGTTTAGACTGGTAGATAAAAAATAAGTGAATTTAATTTGATGAAGTTTAATGGTGGAGTGTATCGTGTATCATTTATCTATCATCTATCTATCATGTAACTATCTATCATGTATCTATCTATTTATCTATCAATCATTATAAGTAATCTTAGTTTGGTTTCTACCATATAGAAATCTCAAGATTGTTGGAAAGACTGGATATAGTGTTTAATTAGGGAAATGTACTACGTTGATAATGGTATAGAACATAGATGTCAGACTTGTGGTGTTACGTGACGTATCATGACTTTTTCCCTTTTCATTAAATTGGGGGTGGGCGTGGCTAGCATGACATATCTGGCCCGCCAGTTTGAAACCCCTGGTATAGAATGACACTGTATACATTTACTTGCATATAGAACTGAATTTAGTAGGTCATCCCTTCCCAATGTTTCACTATATACCATGTGTTCCCAAAAATAAGACTGGGTCTTATATTAATTTTTCCTCCAAAAGATGCATTAGGGCTTATTTTTGCTTAGGTCTTATTTTGGGGAAAATACGGTACTAAATGCATCCATCTACCTGATAATCTTAACTGGGGCTTATTTTGGGGGTAGGGCTTATATTACAAGGATTCTGAAAAATCATGCTAGAATTTATTTTCCAATTGCATCTTATTTTCAGGGAAACAGGGTAGCATATATTTTGAGATACATCTCCCCATCCCATTCAGCTTGTATGTGGTATAATAAATACCACATAACAGTATAATATAGTATAATATAATAGTATAATAGTATGTGGATTGTGGTATAATGCATCAGGAAAGCACCCAGGTGACCTACAGTGCTGCAAAGATCTATCAGTAGCTTCTTGGTCACCCTGAGAAAGTAAGTCCATAAATAAAGAATTCATTCATGAGCAGAAATTTATTTAAGAAGTGTGCATGTGCCATGACCATCTTAAGTAATTCTGGGTGGCTTTTACTGTACATCTGTGACAAACAGTCTGTACTGCTTGGTTTTTCCCTCTCATTCCGTGGCTCTTTATTGTCACATTTGGGGATTCCCTATGATGAGCTTTGGAGGATTGTTATAAATATAAAGGAGCAAGGGGAGGAAAGGTCCAAGCTGAGCTCTGAAGCAAAGAAGAATTCTTCATGGCAGAAATCTTGACAGAAGGTGCCAAGAGTTATTCTTGCATTGGTTATTCTTGCATTTGACAGCATGGATGTCTGCGTAGATAAAATCGAGCTGCAAATGACATGGAAGGAAAGGGAAAGGAAATAAGTTTCAAAATTGAGTTTCCTAGAGAGTACTGCCTTGAGCAAACTTCTAGAAAAATATGTTCACTCTCTTATTCCTGGTTCAGTGGATAGACATGCTGTTTCTAATGATACAGCTGTTTGGAACCTGGGAATACATCCCAGACGTAGCTTAGCATTTACACAAAACTGAAACACTTTGAAGCAGTTAAGGAAAGCCAAAGAATCCCAGAGTGTATAGGAAAGCATAGGAGCCCTTTAGTACTGCTTGCCAGGACACACTGAGAAAATTAGAAATGTAAGGAGGCTTATCTGGCCATTTGTGAACTCAATAAAAATTTGCCCTGCAGGGTTATACATCTTATTTATTATTTTATCTTATTTTCAAAATGTGGCTTTGAAAATAAAAATATTTTTATTTATTACAACTCCCCCCCTCCAAAACAAAACAAAACCCCTCTACCACATACATTTTGAAGGTAGCATTTTGATGGAAAATGCATCATTCCCATGGCTTGATTAGTCTGTCACGATTCAGGGAATGGTGAAGGCATGATAGAAATAAGTAAAATCGACATAGTGACACAAGGGGTCAGTGGGGAGCCTTACTGAGTGTGTGTTTGCTTCTTCTTAGTTCATGAAATGCAGAGCCGAAAAATAAAGAGAAAATGGCTCGTAGAATCCCTGCACACACACACACACATTTCTGGGCTGTTTGGAGATCCTTTTCCACTGCTAACTTTGAAAGGAAGGAAGATGTAATAAGTCTCAAAAGTTTCTTTATTGCCTAGCTTTTTACTATTTCCTAAGGTTGTTGTCCAGCAAATCGACTTCTTCCAAAGAGGCCATAAAGCTTGGGAAATGCAATGTCTGCTCCCAAATTTTAAGCATATTCAAACTTCTGAGAGGCAAGGTGTTTTTAATTCTTGGCATGGTTATCACAAGGGGAAAAAAAATTGGACAGGAAAGTGAGTCACTGAAGGATGTAAAAAAAACCCTACTGGACAACTTCAATAATTTCAGAAAATGCTTATCTTTGTATGCCATATGAAACCCTGGTTAAATTCATTGGTGTCCCTTTTTAAACAAAGTATCAATAGCCCTATTAGTTTCTTATAAGAAAATTGATATTTAATCCAGTGAGAATAAGGCACTTTCAAATCTGTCTGTACACTGCAGAGGGCTGTGGGTTAATGGAAAGATATTAACCAGAATGATTTTCCAGCCTTGTTTCCAATTTAGAATTCTGATCATTCTTTCACTAGTGAAATGGAGAATAAATCTGTTATATATGATTTCGCTTAGTTTCTCTTTTCTCCAATTCTAGATTTGTTCTACCCTATTTCCTCATAACATCACAAATGTGGTATAGATATTTTCTTTGCACAATTTTATCTTGATATTTTAATATTTTCATTTTGAGTTGCTTATTTTCCTAATCTACACTTCTGGTATATTTTCATTTTTTTTAAATTGGAAATTGAAAGGTTTATTATATTATAAATATATGGTTAATCTCATGATATCTGGAACTTATTATTAAATGACGGAGGCGCAATTTTGTTTCGCTGCCTTCTACCTTTCCTCCAGTTGGTTAAAAAAAAAAACAACCCTAGAGCTTTTTTTAAAGATAGTAATGATTCTCCCTTCTATTTTTCCAACAGCGAAGAGACAGAAAAGAGATGAAAGAAGCATGGACAAATCTTGTGAGAATTGAAAATGATAGCAATATAAGTGTCAAATATGATAAGGGAAAAAAGTCTATGAACCTACTGTACTTTATATTTGGTAGGAGAAGATGCTTTCCATATTTTATGGCTAAGAGGTTGCTGAAGAACAATAACCCTGCTATGAAATACTGCTATCCAATGAAGAGACAGAAGGGCGATATATTCCACATTTAACATACTGAAAGAATGGTGATTATCTTTGGCTTTACTTCATATGCAGTACCTCTTCTATTGAACCTGCTGTTAAGCTAAGCAGATGTGACTTTGGAGCTCCAGCAAGACAGCAATGATTAACAGAGGGAACTAGAGCATACTTTCTGTAGTAGATGTGGTGGGATGGATAGTCCCATTAAAAAGCCTATTTCTATGTCATTTAGTGCTTTATTGGTTGTAACCAACATTTTGAATTGGAACCAGAAGCCCACTGAAAGCCAGTGAAACTCACTGTGATGTTAGATGAGCATATCAAAAGATTCTGTCTTGTGCAGGAGCCACATGAATACAGGTCTAATGCATGCTAACACGTTCTGAACTACTAATGGCCAAAGCAAACCGGCAGTAGATAAGAGTCAATGGAATTCAAGGTGGGCTGGACTTAGATCTTTTGGGTGTTAACAGACTCGAGACTGATGATGCACTTAAGCCCTCTCTTGGGCTCAGCCTGGTCATCTCCTAGAGCAGCGGTTCTCAACCTGTGGGTCGGGACCCCGTTGGGGATCGAATGGCGATTTGCCAGGGGTCACCTAAGACCATCGGAAATATGGAAAGTATACTTGTGAGTTGAAGAATTGCGCTCCAATGGTTGTCTTTACAAGCCAGCTGCAGGCTCTTCAAATCGCTAGCTGAATTCGGCTTCAGGCGTGAACAATTAAAAAAGAGAGAAATCTTTGTTCTGATGTCTCCCTCTCAAGCCAGCTGCAATCACTCCCAATTGCTAGCCTAATCTGGCTTCAGGCGCGATAAACTTAATAGGGGAGGAGTCTCTGCTTTAATGCCTCCGTCCTCAAGGCAATCGCAAGCAGTTCAGATCGCTAGCCAATATGGCTTCAGGCACGATAAATTCAAAACAAAAATAATTTTATGGTTGGGGGTCGCCACATCATGGGGAATTGTATTAAAGGGGTCGCAGCACTATAAAGGTTGAGAACCACTGTCCTAGAGATTCTCATATAACATAACTGCTTGTACCAATGCATTTTGAATCAGCTTCTGTTTCCAAATGTTTTGCATGGGCAACCCCATCTAGACTACATTATGGTAAACCAAATGGGACATGATTAAAGCATGAATCACCATGATCAGGGCCTCCTGCACCATTAGTGCACAAGACAAATTTGTGTATCTATTCCCCTCATCATGGCTGTCACCTGCTCTTCAAGCACCAGCCATGAGTCCAAGAGGACCCTCAAACTCATAGCAGATCTAACTGAGAAAATGAATCCCCAAACTGAGCTAATGAAAGAGAGCTCCAGACTGGGGGAGAGAGCTTAAAACTTACAGCCGCATAATTTTTCCACAGTTTAACTGAAATTTATTCTCAACCACCATATCTTGATAGTTTCCTGGCACTGAAAAAGGACCTTAGCAGCATTGTTTGATTAGCCCTGGACAGAGTTGTGCTGTCGTGTCCCACTCCTCCGCTGACGGCTGGGTCCGGGAAATCCGAATCAGGCTTGCCTCTGCAGCTCTGCCCAAAGTCCTAGCAAAGTCCTCAGAGCAGGCAGGAGACCAGTAAGTGACTTCAGCAAGATAAGTTTGACTTTTGCCTGACTCAGAGACTGCCAGAAAGTAGCTCCTTTATATAGGCCATGGGGTGTGGCTCCATGACTCAGCACTCATTAAGGCCTGCCTCCCTTCCTCTGTTGCCTCCGCCTCCAATCTTCTGATGCGAGGGTCACTCCAATCAGCTGTTCTTGGGAGTAAACCCTCCTCAGGCTCACCTGCTGTGGAGGAGGGGGAGGGGTCTAGCTGCTCCGTTTGCCTGGGCATGGAGTCAGGGCTGGGGCAGGGAGATGCTCCTTCTTCTGCAGTTTGTGGGGGCATGGAGCCAGGACTTGGGCCAGAAGGCATACATTCCTCAGTGTTGGGGAGCAGGTAAGAAGGCCCCGGCTGCTCTGAGGGCGGGCAAGACACAACATGTGCAATTGTGTATTATCACCCACCAATACCAACAGGAACTGGCTCTAGAGCAGGGTTGTCAAACTCGATTTCATTGAGGGCCGCATCAGGGTTGTATTTGACCTTGGGTGTCCATGGTTAGCATGGACAGGGTGGGTATGGCCAGTTTGACGTAACTCGTGTTGGGGGCACCTGTGGTGGCCCGAGCACTTTTCCAGTGAAAACGGGCTCCCGAGCTCCATTTTTGGCTGGGCCGGCCTCCTGCAACCCTCTGCCAGCAAAAATGGAGCTTGGGGAGTGGGGATGTGTGTGGCCCTCATGAGCTCTCTTTTTGGCTAAGATGGCCTCCTGCAACCCTCTGCCACTGAAAACGGAGCACGTGGCCCTCCTGAGCTCCATTTTTGCTGGCAGAGGCACCGCGGGCCAGTCCTTTGCTGTTTTCAGGGTGGCCCCCTGGAAGAGCTAAGCACCCTGCAGGCCAGATCTGGCTCCCGGGCCTTGAGTTTGACACCCCTGATCTAGAGGAAGAAAGAGAATCATGATGCCATCCAGTCTCCTCCTCCTAATTTCCTAAACTGGCCTAAAAAGACCCCCTCAGTAGGTCTAAAAAGATGAGAGGTCAAGAGGTCAAGAACAGGACAAGGGCAGGACAGATACAGTTCTCCCATTCTAAGTCCCCTAAAGGATGTCAACAAGCACAATCAATGCTCTAGAGCCTATTATGGACATATATTTACACACACCATTGTTAAAGCTAACAAGCTATAACTTTCTCCAGACATCTCTCAAAAAATGCATTAATAAGTCATTTTATCAAGCAATGTAAGAATTCTTGAAAATTGGTCTGCCTGGAATTTATTTGATTAATGAAGTAAATGTAGGAAGATTAAAATTTACCTTATGCTTAGCACACTGGGCTACCTAGTTCAATTTTAATATGCTGATTGGTAGCAGTTCTTCAGGTTTTCAATGAAAACATTTAAAGATTTAGAGATACAGCTTACTACACTGATAACAAAATGTCTTCAGGGAAAACTACCAAGTTCAGAGAACTCCAAGAACCTAATAGTTCAACTCAGAACTACATAAATTCATCACAGTGGCCATTTGCCTCAGCATTTGCACTGTTTTCTAAAACAAATGATGGCATCAGTCAGTAATAAGTACTGGAACGACAAACTCCTAGACGCCAAAATGATTGAGAAAAAGTACAGTCCTCAAGAACAAGACCATTTATACTGTTGTGAAGGACATCTGATTAAAATTTCAACCAAAGAGATTTTCAAAGAACACTAAATTAACTTCCTTCCGATAGAACCAAGAGATGATGAAATAGATTAGCTCATTGTCAAAATATGAACTGATTATCTGAACAGGGCAGCAAGATTTTTCAAAAGACTTCTGGAAAGGACATGTATCATTTAAACTTTGCTTGGGCTCTGTGGTACATTTCCATGTTAAAGTTATTTTGAAAAGTACCGTATTTTTCAGCTGATAAGACACACTGGAGTATAAAACTCACCAAGATTTTGAAGAAAAAAAAGTTTTTGCCCTCCCCGGCCCCCAGGGGCACTCGGCAAGACTCCCAAACCCTCTGTGTGTCCCGTTTTTTGCAAAAACAGGGCATGCAGAGGGTTTGGGAGGCCTGGAGAATGCTTCTGGGAGCCTGGGAGGGGGAAAATGCTCCCGTTTTTATGGAAAACGTTTTTGGCCTCCCAACCTCCCCCCCACGCATCGCATTTTTGCCTCCCAAATCCTCTGCAGGCCGGGGTGGGGTTTTGGGAGGCCAAAAATGGCTGTATTCGGTATATAAGATGCACCAACATTTCCACCCTCTTTTGTGGGGGGGAGGGGAAGGTGCGTCTTATACTCCAAAAGTATGGTATCTTGCTTCACAGAGAAATTCTAAAACAGTGAAATCTTCTCAAAAGAACCCAAGTAACTATTGTAGGGAGTAGGGAAGAGTTTATAAAAGTTAAACAAATATGCTAAAGAAATTTAATAAGAGTAAATTTATACTATAATTTAATTGAAGCTATATTTCACCTTGGCTATTGAAATCATTGATCAAAATTTCAAGCATCACCGACTTTGTGAACCCTCATTTCTAAATTCTGTTGGAACAAATATAGAAAAATTCTGCCCTTTTCCTGTCAGTTCTTATTTAGTATAAAACAGAATTGTTTTTGGAAATGTCATAAAAATAATTCTTTTATTGAAAGAGGGAGAGGGAGAGAATCATGGTACTTAGGGAGTGGTGGGATTCACTGGTTGTAACAATTAGGTTTGCTGCATGTGCACCTCACTTGCATGCGCACCAAACTCGTGCTTCGCGCATGCACATTACAATCGAAAGTTACCTTCTACTGAATCCGGAGTGAATAAAACAGCTGAGGTGCGGCAATCCGCTCTGCCGCTCCTATCAACTGGGCTTAAAACAAAAAAAAAATAGGTAGGTTATAGCATGGGGGGTGGGGGGGCATCTGATCATTGGAGCAAACAGGTTCGTTCTCAGCTGATTGTCAGAGCTACCGGTACGCCCGAACCGGTGACAACCGGCTGAATCTCATCCCTGTACTTAGGTTTGGAGATCTGTGTTATCATATATAATACAGTCTGCAGTCATCCTGTCTTCCCATATTTTAAGTCAATCCTAAAGGACAATAATCATGAAATACTCCTTTGAGTAGGCAGGAATGAAATCTTCCAAAAAAGGGAAAGAAAATTTTCAGACCAGTAGTAACATCTCCATCACCTTCAGCTATCAAGCACTATGAGAGAAATCTCCAAGAAATTCTCAAGCAATTCTGAAAATACTAAAGAACCAGAAGCCCTTTCTCTGAGGAAAAAAAATGCAAAGAATATTCTATCTCAACATTAAGGCCCCTTTATTTCATTACTTTGAAAAGGCAAAAAGGGAAGAATTTAAATTGAGCTAAAGGGTCTTATGAAACAGCATCACCCCAAGAGTTTCGGATGAGCCCCACTATGCCTTCCATAAGATAATAAAAACCTGGCATTTTCAGCACACATTTCACCTGGCGAGTTAACAAGATTTGCTAGTTGCTCTTTTGATTGCTCCTTTTTGTTTTTACCTGGGACTATTTTGACCTTGGACCTTGAATATTGATTGATTATTTTACTGTGGTCCAGTTTTAACCCTCGGTATGGCACTGAGAGTCATTGCTTTGAGATAGATAGCTATATACATTATTTAACTCAATGAAACAAGCTTTTTAAATACATAAATATATATATATATATATATATATCGAAACTGTTCTTTATTTGTCATTGTCCTTGCAGTAATAAAAAGAAGAACCCATGGCTTCATTGATCCTTTATAGCATACAGCTCTGTAATATTACATTGCATCTGTCAGCATTAAGATGCTCAGAAATATTTCATCAAATAAACTGATAATAACTTTCCACCTTAGTCAGCAAGTAGATATAAGCCTGTTTCTATTAAAATAATTGAGCCTCTGAGGGCACAGTTTTTCCAGTTATTCTTTATGGGAATAACTAAACCCAGCCTTGTTATTTTCTGCATTCTCAATTATAGTTGGATTATAAGATACTTGCTGTGCCATGTTTATCAATGAGAAAAATCCATTCTTGCCAACAGAAAGGGACATCAAGGACGGAGCAAGAGAAATGAACAAATGAGTCCACAATTTTATATGGTTTGGCCCTTCCAGCACCGATAAACATATTTACTTACAGTCCTTTGATGGCTTTCTTTCATCTCTTTACATTTTTACAATTTCAGATAGGAAGCATTAGGTTTTTCATTCACATTTCGGATCCTCCATCACCGTAATCTCAACCTAACAGATGCCTTTCATTACCAGTACCATGGCCAAGGTTTGCCATTCCTCAAATGGCTTTGCGTTGTTTTTGGCCATTGTTTAAGATTTGAGGGTTTAGGGGGGAAAAAATCTGGTTCTAAGATGGTATGTCACAATCAAGTGAAGATGCACTTGACTTCTTGATATTTGAATGCTGGTGCAACTATAGCAACAGGACTGGGGAGAATGTGAATTTTATCTTCTTTCACATACCAACCACCAACATGAAGGTTCAATAGCTCTTTACAAGGCTGTTTATTGAGAATTAAACCATAAAATGAGAAAAATAAATACGTCAGCAGCAGTAACTACCTGTATTATTCCCTGGCTGTCACATACGGTTTAGACGAAAGATTTTAATGCATGGTGCTTTTCTGCTAGATTATATTACACAGAAGTAAAATCATGATGATGTGAATAATTATTTGTGGGAATGGTATGATTTCTATGGAAAATTTGTAAGCTATTTAAGAAAAAAAAAATTCAAATAAAGGACCATAAAATGGTACTTTTCATCATTTCCACCATTTATGTGATCTGACTGGCTACTAGGGATTTGCAATCATTGAAAAGACAGGCTTTTCAAAGCTTGCTAGCACTAGATAATGCTTATATGACTGCTTGGAAGGTTGTTGTGATATGTGAGAAAAGCCTTGGGAGACTGGGTCTAGACATTTTCTCAGGATATAAAGAAATGGAGTGAATTGTACTTTCAGACATGCAAGATTGTTGTTGGCCTTGCGGATAAAGCTGATAGGAATCACAAACAGATAAGCTAATTCTACTTTATTGTAAAGCTATATTGGCAGGCTCTTGCAAGTACATTTCCACCTCATTTCTTTTACAGTCTGGGATACAAGAGAGGGTCTCTTATGAAGTGTTGCCCCTATCCAGCTGTTAACTATGTTATCTCTTATCTATGTTGTGGCCCACCAGTGGCCAGCGGGTCTGGCAGCAGATTCGGAGAGTGAGGAGGTTGGGGAGGAACATGGGCCAGTTCTGGAGTCTGGGTAAGGCTCTGATGAGGGCTCTACATCTGAGGCAGAGAGGGGACCAGAACTGTATGCCAGTTATCAGCTGCCTTCCGAGTCAGACATCAGTGAAGCAGACGAACAGTTGGAGCCTGTTCCCAGTGTGCACATGTGCAGGTTTGCCAGATGAAGGGAACAGCTAAAGAACAAGGGTAAACTTGGGAGTAAGGCCACAGGTGGACGATGAATGGCCCGTCCCAGAGGGAATAAAAGAGGAGCGAAAGGAGAGTGGAGTTTGCAGGAGACAATTAGTTCATTACTGCATTCTTGCCAAGTATTGTGGCGTCTGAAAGATATCAGCCAGGCCACTCTCTAAGCCTGATAAAGGTCAGTAATTCTGAACTATCTTGAAAGACAGTGGGAGGGGAAAGACTTTGCTGGAGAGGAATTCACTGTAAATTAAATAAAAAGGGTTTATTGGGATGAGGACTCTGCTTCGTGCTGCTGGGGAAGCCTAGGTCAGAACAATCTAGCTGCTTCCTTGGCAATATTTATGGTCCCAATCTTCCAAGGTCTTTCCCATATACCATCATACCAGCTGGCTTTGTGGCTACTGCAGGGCTAGAACTCATGGTCCCCCAGTTTTAACCTTATGTCTTAAACACTACACCAAACTAGCTCCAGAGGCTGCTGCTGCTCTACTAATGCGGGGAAGTAGGTTTTGTTCTTTCTGAGAAGTTTTTTCCCTGTTTTGCAAAACTCTTCTGTATACAATGTTATGATATACTTTCTTGCTCACATAGTAAAATGTAAAGAACTATCTATGAGGGTGGAGTGAGATTACAATCAGTGGGGTGAGATTACAATCCTGGGTGTATAGACAATGAAAGATCTACCACGTTTTATGACAGGAAGTCATTCTATTACAGGGGTATCAAACTCATGTTGTCATGGTGGTGTCATGTGATGTATCGGGACTTTCTACCCCTTTCCTAAACTGGGTGTGGGCGTGGCTAGTGCGTGACGCATCCGGCTCGCAGGCCATGAGTTTCACAACCCTGTTCTATCAGAACCATGTCATTATCCAAATAGACATATGGAAAAGTGGTATTCTTTGACTAAAAACTCATGGGCTTTTAGTTCTCTACGCACACTCCTATAATCACGGGAGGGAAATATTGTATGAATAGAAGACCCAAAATTGTCCTGGACAGGCGATATACAACCTTAGGTGAAAACATCAATGGAGAAATTTTGAGTTAAACGATCCCTTCCTTATCCAACCGTTCTGTGAATAATGAAATTGATTCGGTTCTTAGGTGGTGTCTAATCTCCAACCAACCATTTCTCCAAATTAGAGATGCTGAAAAAACATGGGTCTCATTAAAGAACTCATGATTAAGGATCAGCAGCCAAAACAGCCATACCTACAGCTATTTGGTTAGTTAATCAATGTAGAAATGGGCTACTAATGTAACAAAGCATTGTCAGTATCTTTTTGGCAAAAGAACTCATGGAATATGAGTATTAGACAAAGTAGAAAATAACTCTGATTTCTTCAAAACAGCCACCTGTCTTCCCGAATTGTGAAAATTTCTTCTGTATTCCCTACCCACCCCCCAAAATGCTATTATTTGAAACAAAAAAAGCTGCGGTTTTTTCACTAATTCAAGAATGATCCTGCTACAACAGCTTACAAATCTGTATTCTCAAATATTAAAAAGATAAGAGATTTTTTTAGTATTGAACTGAGTTTATATGAAATTTTTATGCATTCCATGTACTGAGTGGATTTTTTTTTCCTTGAGTAATTAGACAAAGTGTTCCATTCCCCTGTGAAAGAAATTGCTTGCTAGCAAGTTATTTTTCATTGCTGTCAAAGAGCACAAGCTTCAATCTTCCATTTTTGAATGTGATCCCAAGTATTGATTATTAATCTTTCAGAAAATAAGAAGTACATCATTGACACAAATAGGTTTATAGCTCAGGGGATACCTTTTCAAGCCTCTTGATTGATAGACAAGGAGATAGACAGAAAAAATGTTTCAGAATACTAAGTTAATAAAAATAGAATACTAAATGTAGATAAAGAGAGTTTCTGTGCCCTAAGCAGTTAAGAGTGTACATAGCATATTACATCATATCTGTATGTGGATTCAATATAAAAATATATACTTGAAACTGATTCTATATAGTTCCGACAATAGTTACCCTCCAGCAAAGTCTGATTCTTATTAAGCCATGAAAAGCCATAGATGTTGATCTCTAATTTGGGTGACTATAAATATACTTAAGGGTAGTCCTCGACTTACAACCATTCATTTTAATGACTGTTTGAAGTTCAACAGCCCTGAAAAAAGTGACATAATCATTTTTCACACTTACGATTGTTGTGGCATCCCCACGGTCACTTGATCAAAATTTGGAGGTTTGTGATACATGTATTTAGAATTTTTTTTTTAGAATTTTATTGGCCAAGTGTGATTGGACACACAAGGAATTTGTCTTGGTGCATATGCTCTCAGTGTACATAAAAGAAAAGATACGTTCATCAAGGTACAACATTTACAACACAATTGATGGTCAATATATCAATATAAATCATAAGGATTGCCAGCAACAAGTTATAGTCATACAGTCATAAGTGGAAAGAAATTGGTGATGGGAACTATGAAACGATTAATAGTAGTGCAGATTCAGTAAATAGTCTGACAGTGTTGAGGGAATTATTTGTTTAGCAGAGTGATGGCCTTCGGGAAAAAACTGTTCTTGTGTCTAGTTGTTCTGGTGTGCAGTGCTCTATAGCGTCGTTTTGAGGGTAGGAGTTGAAACAGTTTTTGTCCAGGATGCGAGGGATCTGCAAATGTTTTCACGGCTCTCTTCTTGATTCGTGCAGTATACAGGTCCTCAATGGAAGGCAAGTTGGTAGCAATTATTTATGATGATTGCAGTGTCCTAGGGTCATGTGATCACCTTTTGCAACCTTTTAACAGGCAAAGTCAATGGGAAAGCCAGATTCACTTAACAACCGTGTTACTAACTTAACTTCAGTGATTCACTTAACAACTGTGGAAAGAAAGGTTGTAAAATGGGGTCAAAACTCACTTAATACCGTGTTTTCCCCAAAAATATTTTTTGTTGAACCCTGAAATAAGCGCTTGGCCTTATTTGCACGTGCTCAAAAGCCCAACTGAGATTATTATCAGGGAATGTCTTATTTTGGGGAAAACAGGGGTAACTATCCTGCTTAGCAACAGAAATTTTGGGTTCAATTATGGTTGTAGGTCTTTAATTGACCCCATAATCCCTTGTGGAGTGGAATCTGGGCAACTAAATGAAGCTAGCGGAGTATTTACTGGCTGGATGCCCTTCCTGTCACCAATGCAGAGTTTTGTTCAGCAGATATATTCTCTTTGTGCCCAGAGAGAGAAATATCTGCCTCTACCTAGGATCGAACTCACAGCCCCCTGTAAATATAAATATAAATATAAAAGTGACATTAATGTCACCCTTTAAATCGCCTTCTCCAAAAAATGTCTCTAAAATATTTGGTTCTACCAAGTTAGGGTCCCACAAAAAGGTTGCCTCTTACTGCAACAGGATTTAAAGCAATCTATCTACCCAAGCCATTATACATTTGTTTTCAAAGTAATTGCAACTCACCAGAGGTTTCATCAACCCTTTCATCTACAATATGGTCCTTCTGATGAACCCATTCGCTGTTGCATTTGAAGTAGATCTGAGTGGCTGGGCTGGCTTTGCAGTAGAGGTTCACCGGCTTATTCTTGACAATGTAAGCTTCTTCCGGCTCAATGAGAAAATGAGGAAGAGGTTCTGGGGGATCAGACGGAAAGGTTTCTGGGAGCTCGTGAAAAAAATCATCATCTGTAGGAAAGAATGAAAAGGAAACATTAAATAAAATCTAGTTTTCCTTGAACTTTTATTAAAAAATAATAAAAACATTGTGTTTGGCAGGAGAGAACTGCTTTGGGTCAGGGAGAAAATCCAGAAGGTTCTGGAAAACCGGTAGTGGAAATTTTGAGTAGTTCGGAGAACCAGCAAATACCAAATGGAGATTTTGCAGTATCCTTCCCCTGGAGTGGGTGGGAATGGAGATTTTGAGGTATCCTTCCCCTGCCACGCCCATCAAGCCACACCCACCAAGCCACACTACACCCACCAAGCCACGCCCATAGAACCGTTAGTAAAAAAATTTGGATTTCACCATTGCTTTGGGTCCTATCTGGCAGGACCTTGTCATGGTGCCAACACTGAGAACATCATCCCCTCAGGACCCTTCTACTTGAATAATAGACTCATAAAACTAGAGATGGTTGTGTCAACAAGCTTGGGAAATGTGTAGTAGAAGCCGCATAATTGTGCTTATTTGTTTGTGGGTTCTTTTGATTTTTTAGTTCATCTGCAAATCATGTTTGCATTCTTGTTATGTGTTGTCATATAGTGTTTTTAACTGTTTGCTAGCCATTAAGAGTCATGAATAAGAGTTACACATCCATATAAATTGAAATGAATAAATAAATCCTTATATAGCTGGCACATGTTCTTTCACTATCTCATATAATTTGCAGATTGTAGATTGTATAATTTGTAGACAGATTTCCATATGATAATCACGGACCATCAAGCGTAATTGCAAAATCACAACTATATTTTCAAGTAGGTGGATTTAATTTGCCAACAGTATTATTATTTTTTTAAATTAACAATTCATGACTCCTTCAGAAGAGTTTTAGTTGCTTTGGTTAACCTTGGTAAATTCCTCTGGAAGTATTTTATGTATCTTTCTGGATTAGCTGCACCTACTTGGCACTACCGTAATAATGTAATTATTTCTTTAATAATGGTAAGAGTATTTTTGTGAAATTATATTAAGTTAAGGATTAGGTCATGCCAGTTTATGACTACAGCAAGAGCTCATGAATTAAGATTACTTTATATACTTTTTCTCTACTGAAGGAACTAAATAAATGTTTTATTTAAATCTACAGTCAAGGTCTTACTGATTAGCCTTAATGCATGTGAATATTTAAAACCCCAGGAATAGCAGTACTCATAGAAAGTGACAGGAATAAAAATCACACTGTATTAGTAACATATGAAAGCTTAAGATGTAGCTTTCTTATGTGGGCTGAATTTTTAGTGAATTACTGAAATAATATTCCTCTAATTAAAAATATGTATCAGAACTCAGCCCAACAAATTGCAGAACAGTCTCTTTACCCAGAACCTTCTACATGAGCCGGGACTGCTAACCACTGGTTATCTCTTGACCAGATTACTGCAACACACTTTACACGGATCTACCCTTGAAGAGTATTCGGAAGCTACAAATAGCATAGAACGCAGCAGCACAGACAGTTCTGGAGCCCTCTTGGGTGGCACATGTCACCCTGCTGTTACATAAGCTACACTGGTTGCCAGTTTGCTTCTGGGTCCAATTCAAGACGTTGATAATTATCTCAAAAGCCCTTTAAGATATGGGTTCAGGATATCTGTGGATCCATTTCACCCCGATGGGACTAGTCCACCCCCACTCATTCCAACAGAAGAAACCTACTTCGTATTCCATCTACCAAAGATTTTCATTGCCAGAGTCCAGGAGAAAGCCTTTTCTGCTGTGGCCCCTGCCCTCTGGATTGTTCTTCTGCTGGAAGACTGCCCCCACAACTCCTGGCCTTCCAGTTCTGCCAGCTGGCCTCAGAGTCCAGTAGGGGTACACTATGCTGGGCTGGCTGAAAGGGTAGAAAATATGCCCTCCCCCCAGTGGTGGGATTCAAAAATTTTACTATCGGTTCTGTGGGCGTGGCTTGGTAGGCATGGCATGGCTTGGTGGCATGGCTTGGTGGACGTGGCAGGAGAAGGAAACTGTAAAATCTCCATTCCCACCCCACTCCAGGGGAAGGATACTGTAAAATCTCCATTCCCTCCCGATCAGCTGGGACTTGGGAGGCAGAGAATAGATGGGAGCGGGACCAGTCAGAGTTGATATTTACCGGTTCTCCGAATTACTCAAAATTTATGCTACTGGTTCTTCAGAACCTGTTGGATACTACCTCTGTCCCCACGCCCCACCCCTGTTGTCCACCCTCTTGGTTTTTAGCTTTCTACTAATTAATTAATATTAATTAATTAATGCTAATCAATTCTACTAATTTGAACCACTTTGTATTATTACCTTTTTAACTTTTTATTATAATGTAAGCCACTCAGAGTTGCTGTATAGCGAGGTGTGGGTGGGTGGGGCGTAAACAATAAATAAAATAAATAATTCCCAGAATCTGGCTTCTTTAGATTCTCTATGACCTATTTTATAAAAACGGAGCTCTGTAAAACTCAATTAGGAAGACTCTGGGCTGATGTTTCCTTACAGAAGTCAACAGTGATATCTGCAGGATCTTGCTTCAGAATGATTAAAGCAGTATTAAGGCATCCTTTTGCAACGTGCATGGTGATAAGGGGCAGATCTTCCATTGTAATGCTGCAGGTCTGGCTGCATCTGTTTGTTCCCCCCCTCCCCCCCTCTTCTGTTAACATCACTGAAAGCCAAACTCAATCATTAAGAACATGCTGCTAACAGTATGAGTCATTTAATCAGGCAACTTCATGAAAACCAGAATGCAACACGTATTACTGTGTGCTATTGTCTAAATTTTAATAAAAGACCTGTGTGCATCTGTGTGCCTTTCTATGTGTGTTTTTTACTTCCATTCAGAGTGCGTATAGCCTTTAATTTACAACCATTTGTTTAGTGGTCTTTCAAAGTTACAATCACACTGAAAAAAGTGATTCACGGACCGTTTTCTACACTTACGACCTTTGCAGCATCCCCGTGGTCACATGATCAAAATTCAGAGGCTTAGCAACTGGCATGTATTTATGACAGTTGCAGTGTTGTAGGGTCACGGTTATCATTTTTTGCAACTTTCTGACAAGCAAAGTCAATAGGAAAGCCAGATTCACTTAACAACCATGTTACTAAACTTAACAATTGCAGTGATTCATTGAACAACTGTGACAAGAATGGTCATAAAATGGGGCAAAAAACTCACGTAACAACTGTTTTGTTTAGCAATGGAAATTTGGGCTCAATTATGGTCGTACGTCAAGGAGTAAGTAACTAACACATCAGCATTGGGTAAAATCGTAAGTGCTCCACTTTTGTAGATACACAAAAAATGAGCATCTGCTTTCATTCAAATTAAACATTATCCATTATGGCTGTATCCATAATAGGAGGAAAATTATTGACAAAAAACACTCTGAAGGGATTTGGTAGCACTTTTCTGATTAACAAATTTTATTCTGAGGCGTAAACTTTCTTCAGCTGCCACTAGTGATGTCTGTCCCATCTAGGCATCTGATGAAGTAAATTGTAGCTCATGAACATTTATGCCAGGGGTATCAAACTCAATTTCATTGAGGGCTGCATCAGGGTTGTGTTTGACCTTGGGGGGCTGGGGTGGGCGTGGCCAAGGTGGGCACGGCCAGCTTGACGTCACTCGTGTTGGCGGCTGTGGTGGGCCGAGTGCTCTGCCAGTGAAAACGGGCTCCTGAGCTCCATTTTCAGCTGTGGCGGCCTCCTGCAACCCTCTGCCAGGGAAAAAGGAGTTTGAGAGGGCCCCACGCATCCCTCACAAGCTCCGTTTTCCCTGGTAGAGGTACTGCAGGCTGGTTCTTTGCTGTTTCCAGGGCAGCCCTGTGGGCCAGATCTAAGTACCCTATCGGCCAGATCTGGACCCCGGGGCTTGAGTTTGACACCCCTGATTTATGCATTTGAATATAATGTTTTTATGAGAAAACCTGCTATTGGAATCTTACTGCTTTATACCTACATCCTAGTTCCAATTCTGTATCTACAAATCATTTGCTTGAAACATTATGTGTGTATATTTTATTTATTTATTTATTTATTTATTTTGTCAATCATATATAAGATAACAGGTAAAAGTATAAACATAATTTGGATACATGAAAAGAGTAAGTAAAAAGGAATATTAGGACAGAGACAGTAGGCCCGCAGATGCATTTATGCACACCCCTTACAGACCTCTTAGGAATGGGGTGAGGTCAACAGTAGACAGTTTACGCTTAAAGTTTTGGGGGTTTGGGGCAGTGGTGGGATTCAGCCAGTTCGCAACACTTCGGGAGAACCGGTTATTATCTTTCTGAGCAGTTTGGCAAATTGGTTGTTGGAAGAAATCATTAGGGCAGAGAACCGGTTGTTAAATTACTTGAATCTCACCACTGATTTGGGGTATTGTGTTGTATGTTGTTATATGTTATATGTTGTGAAGGATTTTAGCCTTGGACAAACAACTGATATCATGGAACCAAGGAAAGTTAAAAGCAATTCTCTTATTTCTGATGTAAAGACAGACTTTGACTTCACTGCATATCTTTCATTGCAAAGGAAAGATTTACAGAAACTTCCTTGGTAAATAGATGAAAATGAACAAGGGTTTAAGATAGACCCTGTATCAAGACTCCAAAAAAAAAAAAAAAAAAAGAAAGAAAGAAAGAAAGAAAGAAAGAAAGAAAGAAAGAAATAAAGAAAGAAAGAAAGAAAAAAGAACAAATCCTTCTTCTTTTCTGAAACAAAAATACAGCAATTCATTGGAAGAGTTCATAGCTTCTCATTGATTTTAAAATATCTTGTCAATATGCAAAAGCTTTTGAAATACCCAGACAAGCCATTCTTATTGTTAAAAGGATGAAGGAACAGTCACTATTGACATATCTCTCAGTAAGAAGCTGATAGTCCTAAAGGCCTTATTCAATCTCTTCTTTTCTGCTTCTGAAGCAGTTATCGTTATGCACAGTGACGGACGCCAGCGATGATCAATAAAGCACCACAGAATATCAAACTAAAAATAATGCAGGAGGTTAGCTCTTCTCTCCGTGTCAGTTTTCATGAAGATTAAATGTCAGACAACTACCTTTCTTTGCTCTCAATATACATATATTTTCCGGTGCCCAGAATTACAAAGGATATGAAAAGACTTTTCCTCACGGCCCAGCTTTTGTAGAAAGACAGATAAAGAACAAACAATGATGGATGAAAGGGACTGGATAGATTGCTATCAGGGTATCTATCTTCATAGCTTCAGTTACACTATGTCTTTATTAGAAAAGTGTAAATTGAGAAGGTTGAGGTTTCATGGGCCCTCAGAGTTTCTCGAACTATATTGGAAAAATACAGATTGTTCCTTTCTAATTATAAATAGAATATTTAACAGTGCAGCATAAGCTACTGCTTTAAGATGAACCCTGCTATGTTGCAATGCCATTGAGCCAGGCACCGTTAAAAGAAAACAACCAGAAACAAGTAAGAAATATTGTTCTTTGTGTTTACATATTTTGATAGCTTTTTTAAAAAAAAAAATTTTGAGTAAACATCTAGTTATTAAGACACCAGGCTAGAGACCTGGAAATCATGAGTTCTAGTCCCATCTTAAAAGTCAGCTGGGTGACTTTTGGCCAATCACCTTCTCTCAGCCCAACTCAATTCACAGGACCGTTGTTGTGGGGAAAATAGGAGGAAGGGAGGAATATAGGCATGTCCATCATCTTGAGTTATTTGTAAAAATAATACAGGCAGCATTCAAATTAATGAATAAAATTAAACATCAAGGTAAATTTAATTTTTTTTCTGAGTTAAATCATCTCGATTTAAATAAATCAACCTTTTACTCTGCAAAGATAATGAATGGGATCCAGGCTCAGTCTTACCAACAGAAGAGCCTTCAGTACAATAATATATGATCAATAAATCTTATTTGTTGTATTGGATCTCTTCTAATTATGATTAACTCTGGATCTATTCCATTTTAAGGCCTGATGTTGGACAATCTCTTCACATGCATAGGACAAATTTCTACCAGAAATTTGTAATCTTTTTTCAGTACATCCAGACGACATCTTTTCTTCTGGTAACTTAACAGCAAATCAGTAAAAGAGATAGATGTACACATACGTTCTATAATTAAGCAAAAGTGCAATTTTAGATCTTAGCAACAGGAAAAAAATGTGGTCATAGCATATGTATTATAATGGTCAACATCCTATTAAAGCAAAACACAAAATACCCTTTTAAAGATTTAAAGTTTTTCTGATTCAAATTGACTGATCAGGACCTTTTTGGTGTTGTTCAAATGATCCTTTAAAACACAACTGTGTCAAAAAATGTGTAAAATGAGGTGTGGCTCACTTAATAACCACCTTGCTTAGCAACAGAAATTCTGGTTCCAATTATGGTTGTAAGTAGAGAACTAACTATGTAACTTTGCTATTTCTTGGATATCTCTTTCTAGGCCCATCTCTATTGACTCTTTCTGTTTGTTTGTTTTTTAGTGTCCCATTTATTTATTTGTCACAACAGTATATATGAGCATAAGGATGAAATAACTATACAATATATAAGCATATATATAAGCATAAGTATGAAATAACTATATGATTTGGATACGATCAAAGGGAACACTAGGACAGGAATCGTAGGCACGTAGGTGCTCTTATGCACGCCCCTTACAGACCTCTTAGGAATGGGGTGAGGTCAATAGTAGATAGTCTTTGGTTAAAGCTTTGGGGATTTTGGGAAGAGATCATTATATTAGCTAAGGATATTAGTTAAGAATACCTAAAGGTGCTTTTTTGAGAGGTAACTGGACTTTCTGGATTTTTTTTTCTTTGAAGATGTTTCGCTTCTCATCCAAGATCTCTTCTTGGATGAGAAGCAAAACATCTTCAAAGAAAAAACCAGAAAGTCCAGTTGCCCCTTGAAAAAGGGCCAGGGTACTTACGGGACCGCCTGCTGTTACCGAATGCCTCCCACCGACCTGTACGCTCGCATAGAGAGGGACTCCTTAGGGTGCCATCAGCCAAGCAATGTCAATGCTTGGCTCACGACCAAGCAATGGCGGCCCCCAGGGGGAGGGCCTTCTCTATGGGGGCTCCCACCCTTTGGAACGAACTTCTCCCTGGACTTCGTCAACTGTCGGACCTTCGGACTTTCCGCTGCAAGCTGAAGACCTATTTGTTTATTCACGCAGGACTGGCATAGGATTTTAATAGTTTTAATGTTTTAATATTTCATAATTTTATGGGGTTTTATCATTTTAATGTTTTAATTCGGCCATCGGTGTAATAAGTTTTTTAAGTTATTGTTTTATGTGTATATTGCTGTCGTTTTTTATCTTGGCTGTGAACCGCCCTGAGTCCCTCAGGAGAAGGGCGGTATAAAAATTCAATAAATAAATAAATAAATAAATAAATAAATAAATAAATAAATAAATAAATAAATAAATAAATAAATAAATAAAAAATAAAAAAGCACCTTTGGGACAACCATGACCTGGATGACTGAGAATCTCCATAAACATTTAGCCAAGGACAGCCCAGTAATCACCTGGCAGGCCTAATTTATCTTAACATGGGGGGAAAGCATGTCTGAATTGGAAAATAAACAGTTATAGGAACATGGGCTAGCCCACATTTCTTGAAATTTTCTTTATACACTAGTTCATTTCCTCCAAACAAGAAAAAGGAAAGTAATGAGAAGACGGTATGAGGATATCTTAAAGAGATGTTTGCAAACTGTATTGTTAAGGACAGAAATTGCATCCTTTTTTCCCTCAGATAACAAAAACAAACACCCTAACCCTGTACTCCTAATAAATATTGGCAGATTTGTAATTTGTAGACTTTATAATTTTTCATTATTCTCCAAGGTAATAGTGATGTGGAAAAAGAATATATAACAATGAAAAGATGATTGGATTTTGTCACATCCTATAGAGGAAAAAGAATGTCAACAGAAGACTGCTGTCTCATCTCCTTCAGCATTCAAGGCTTCTATCCTATACATCTGCTACACGCCACTAAGAAGTAATAGCCTCAGCCTTATCAAACTGATAGAATCAATGCTGGAAATTCAGTTTGCTTTTCTGACTTCCCAGATGTGATTAGATGTCCTGCAGCAAGAACACAAAACATTATTTCTTTCTCTCCTAGGTAGCAAGCTATGTTTTAACAAGGGGCCGTGATAGCTCAGGCTGTAAAGAAGCCTGTTATTAGAACACAGCAGCCTGCAATTACTGCAGGTTCAAGCCCGGCCCGAGGTTGACTCAGCCTTCCATCCTTTATAAGGTAGGTAAAATGAAGACCCAGATTGTTGGGGGGGCAATAAGTTGACTTTGTAAATATACAAATAGAATGAGACTATTGCCTTATACACTGTAAGCCGCCCTGAGTCTTCGGAGAAGGGCGGGATATAAATGTAAATAAATAAAAAATAAAATAATAAATAATAACAAGTCCTTTCCCTACATATGCCTCTGCTAAACAGGGGATGAAGGAGAATTAAGACCTGGATATCCGCAAGTACAATTAAAATATACATTTGTATCTCCTGGTTAATATATGATAACCTCATTCTATGTTCTGTGAAGTACAAAGCATTAATTGAATCTACTTGAAGCAGAATTTAGCCAGAAAACTAGTTTCATTATAACTGTTTGAAAAATACATGTGATTTTGTTTGTCTTCTTACGCTACAATTTCAGAAAATTATTCTTAGTATTTCCCTCATCTTTTTGTCTCTTTCAAAGAAGCAGCAATTACTGCCATATTTATATATATACATAATTTTCGAACAGAATTTTTACTTCAGAATGACTCAAAAACATTTTAAAGTGAATAAATGCCAAGATAATTCTGTTCGCATTTGAATTCCAATCATTTAGCAAAACCTTCACAGTGCATTACAAGAAGGGCAGCAGGAATTAACTGCATGTTTGGGAGCTGAGCTCAGTTTTAAAATCTTTTGATTAAATGGTCTTCTAGATGAATATGCCCCATTTTGCATGAAATTAACAACAGGTGTTATTTTGAACATATAACTGTATTAGGCAAAGATAATGCATTGTTGTTGCTATGACTTCATTTAAAAATAAATAAATCTTACACTCTATCAAGATAGGCGAAGGTAATGTGGAAATTCTACCCAGCAAATGATACCCTGCAAAATAACATATTCTGTACCTTTTTATCTATATATTCTGTACCCTTTTCTCCCCCTACAAAACAATCCTCTAATCAGACCCCACAATTAACCCCTATTGATGGCTGAGCAGAAATCTGAACCCTGAGCTTTCTGCTCCTGTTTCATTTATGTTTATCTATTCTATCCTACCCAACAGTTTAAATAATATATCACTAGACAAAGGGGGGGAAAACCCAGGTCACTCACACTGCAAGGATATTTAGGATCAATAATCTAAGCTCTAAATTTATTTATTTATTTCCTTCCTTCACATGTTTGTATAGCATTGGGATTCGGGTGCATAAGTCTTTTACCTATACCAGAAACTAAGTAGACAAATTAGTACACACACAAAAAAGGAGCAAGGTTAGTTTTGAGGGCCCAGGATTCCATGGGACATTTTTGGAGGAGTTAAGAACTACCAGTCAGGCAGGACACTGTAGGAAGTTAGCACCCACCCTTTCCTAGGGAAATGAAATATTCTAGGAAATATTAAAGAGGCAGAATATTATATTTCCCTGGATGAGAAATGGAGAAACATGTTTTTAGGCAGGAAACAGACTCACTCTTAATAGCCCCCACCATCCTCAAAAGTCCACAGCAGAGGTCAACACTTAAGAGATAAAGAGATAGCTAGGTCTATTCATAAGCAAATACCGTCACCCAAGATTCAACAAAGGTAGGATTAGCCCTCTACCCATCTAGCAACAGAACTCACCACATGGCACCTGGGAAGATTACATCATCATCCAGCAAGACTCAACCAAGCTTGGGACTCAGGACTGCCTACAGAGTTGCCCCTGCATGGCCCCATGGGAGTCTGACATCCAATCAGAATACAAGCTCAAATTCAAAGCCCAACAGAGGGCATAAAACCAAGATACTCTCAGCATCTTGGTCCTTTTTCTGCTCAGGAACTCAAGCTATGTGATCCTGTTCATCAATAAACCTTCTTTGCAAGCAACTTCCATGTCCTTTACCCCACTTGGAACTGAACCCAGAAGGATATTTCTTCCAACCACATGTTACATGTATGAACCAGTTTGAGTTTGGAGAATTCCTTCCTTTTTAAAAAAAATGTAGCATATCTAGACTGTAGTATATCACACTCTTATGTTTTACTTTCTTGTCTCTTGTTAGGGCTACTGAAACTTTTTATTTTCAGCAATCATTTCAAATCTGAATTCTGACTTGCAAGAGAGAGAAGGGTGAATGGGTAGGTGGGAGATTTGTGGTTCAAGGGTTTCCTTTTTCTGTGAGAATATATATATTGTGCATTAGCACACTTACTATGTTCCAGGTTTAATGGTTTAAAATCCAATGAGTGAATAAATTAAGACAACCCAGAAAAGTTTAAAAATAAACAATTTTAGAATAGAATAGAATAGAATAGAATAGAATTGAATTGAATTTTTATTGGCCAAGTGTGATTGGACACATAAGGAATTTGTCTTTGGTGCATATGTTCTCAGTGTACATAAAATAAAAGATACCTTCACCTACAACACTTAATGATAGTCATAGGCTATAATTAAGCAATCAGGAAACAATCAATATCAGTATAATTGTAAGTATACAAGCAACAAAGTTACAGTCATACAGTCATAAGTGGAAGGAGATGGGTATAGGAACGATGAGAAGATTAATAGTAGGGCAGATTTAGTAAATAGTTTGACAGTATTGAGGGAATTCTTTGTTTAGCAGAGTGATGGCCTTCAGGAAAAAAAAACTGTTCTTGTGTCTAGTTGTTCTGGTGTGCAGTGCTCTATAGCGTTTTGAGGGTAGGAGGGTAGGAGTTGAAATAGTTTATGTCCAGGATGTGAGGGATCTGTAGGTGTAATAGTCTATGCATGTTGGCAATGGATTCTTTATGAACAGCCAAAATGCAACTTTTCAGGTCTTCTAGAAGCAGGAAACATATCATTCTGCCTCCTTCACCCACCACAAGAGGAAGAGGAGGAAGCCATCCAAAATTCAGGGAGTTTGCACTTACCGTAGAAGTCATTTGGGTAAAATCAGAATCAAGAACAGTGACCATGTTAATCTATCTGTTTCTATCTAAAGGCCACAATGAATAAAAATCAAGATGCAAAGTTGGCACAATCAGAAGGGAAAAAATTAAATGGTTTAATTTTCCTTTCATATTAAACAAAATGCAGAAGAATTAAGTTTCATCCTTGCAACCTGCCATCAGTTTTCTGAATCGCTGAATTTTGATGGTAAACTATATATTTCCAGAGATTTCAGACACAAGAGTCAGGATCAGACATAAATAAATTCCAGTTCAGTTCATTGCTGAAGCCTATATACAAGAATCTGGTCAATTAACAGCACTAAATTGACACTAACTGAGTGTTAATGGAATTAAAGGGAGTGGGGGAGAGACTGGAGTTGGAGCAAGTGTGGATATGCAATGATTCTAGGCTGAGTTCTTTCTTAACTCCAGCCCCAGGCTCTGCCTTCTCTTCCCCTACATGGGAGGACACAGAATGTGTTAAAGAGTAGCCGAGGTGGTGCAGTGGTTAGAGAGCAGTATTGCAGGCTACTTCAGCTGACTGCTAGCTGCAGTTCGGCAGTTCAAATCTCACCGGCTCAAGGTTGACTCAGCCTTCCATCCTTCCGAGGTCTGTAAAATGAGGACCCAGATTGTTGGGGGCAATATGCTGACTCTGTAAACCGTTTAGAGCGGGCTGTCAAAGCGCTATGAAGCAGTATATATATCACTTCATAGTGCCTAAGTCTAAGTGCTATTGCTTGAAATCTACAAACTAACTTCTTCATATCTTCCACAGAAATTTTAAATTAGTTAAGTTTACTCATTACTATGTAATTGGTACTTCTTTCAAAGGTATGAAAATATATTTGTTTTGTCCCATTACACCAGGGGTAGTCAACCTTTTTATACCTACCGCCCTCTTTTGTATCTCTGTTAGTAGTAAAATTTTCTAACCGCCCACCGGTTCCACCGGTAATGCGCCGTGTATCATCGTCTGCGCATGCCTCTCACACATTGTGGACTGGGTTTGGGGGGGCGCCGGCTACCAGCTCTGCTTGTCTGTTACAGCTGGGTGGTGTGGGGGGAGATGTGCGAGCTATTCTGGGATGAGGCTCTTTTGTTTGCGGTCGCACTATAGCGCCATTTAGTTTCACTTAGGTAACATGAACTAAACTTATGTGCGGGCGATAGAAATAGTATATTTTCAGAAATTTAAATTGTCATGTGGAATTTTATGAAAACCTAATGAAAATGTTTTTAAATAATGCTATGAAAATTTTTTAAAAAGTCAATTAAATTAAAAAAAAAGAAAGTGCTTCAGTATTGGACAAAACCCCTACTGCCCACCATGAAAGCTGGAACGCTCAATAGTGGGCGGTAGGGACCAGGTTGACTACCACTGCATTACACGAAGCTGATGAAACTAATCATACTCAAAGAAAACCAGTAACACCTTATTTTTTTTAACTAGCCTGAGACATATCAAAACCTTTTTTTTCACTTACATGCAAGTACTAATAATGACAAAAATTACACATTACTGACCAGCCAAGTTAATAAATATGTTGTAGACCACGGATGTCAAACTCACAGTGTCACGTTGCCATCACGAGATGTATTGTGAAGTTTTTTCCCTTTGGGAAGCTGGAGGGGGCGTGGCCTGAACATGATGCATCTGGCCCATGGGCCACCAGACACCCCTGTGTAGACTAATAAATGTATTCTTTACAAGGCTAATATAGAGTTTCCCCTCTTGGAACCAGAAAGCAATTTATCAAGCCAGGTGGTAAAAACACAACTGACTATGAGCAATTGAGAAAAAAAAACTGAGATAGTTGGTTCAGGCGGTATTATATCTACCCTTGAAACTAAAACTTGCTGTATACATTTAAGATTAAGGAAAAGAGGTTATGGAAACCTCTTTCTAATTATTACAATGCTTTGAATAGTGATTACTTTGTGCTGTCAATTTTTCTTTTCATTTATTTAAATGTAAAAAGAAGCTTTTTTTTCCCCGGAAAGAGAGAAAGAGAGAGAGAGAAGTGCATAATAAACTAAGTAGGTAACTGATCACTTCAGCATTTCTCATATAACAAAGCTCACAGTCTTTAGCTCACAATTGTTCAAAGTGAGAGCTTGGGGCACTTTATCTAATTAGCAAGCCAACACTTATTGAATTAGATATGGTTTGTAATAGCAGTTTATGAGCAATTCAGTATCGTTCATACCTCTTGCCTGCTTCTTTTGAATAACTGAATATTGGATTTAGAGAATCCAAAAGCTAACATAGAAATGTATGGTGGAAAGACCAGATGCTATTATTTCAAATTTTTCATAAAGCAAAAATGTCTTATTCCATTTGATATTGGCTCCCGAAAGCCTAAACAGTCTTTGCTTCTGAATCACCTGCAATGCAAGAAATATTTTTTACTTTCAGCTGCCATTAGTAGCCCTAATGGTTGACATGGGGGTCATAGAATTATTGCAGCTCTAAGCAGCATCATTTCCTTCTCATTGTGAAGCTTCATTTTTCTTTGACACATTAGTCCTGAAACAGCTCCAGGCTCTTGACCCTCCTTTAACCTTGGTAACTAATTAAAGATGGACAAGACCTAGGTTACAATATTTTTTTTTATAAACCTATTCATTCAAGCCCCCTTAGGGCACCCTTTGTCACTTAGAACAAAATTTCTTATATTTACATGAAAAGGAAGACTGATGTTAGCATGAGGAACAAATGGGAAGAGATAAGAGATGTAACTTTAATGGCAAACTATTTTAAAACTTCATTAGAACACTCCAGATGTCTTCTAGCTATAGAAATATTAGCAGCAGTTTCTTAGATTCCATAGTTTACACTGAGCTTGGAAGATGATTTATTTTATGTGTCCTCACAGTTAGGATGGAATGGGATTTTTCGCCTCGAACTCTTGGCGCTGCATGTTTCTCCACCATGGTTTCGCCTCCGCGTTATTACACCTTGGCACTTTGGACTACGGCCCCTCCGTGCCAGTCCCTTTGCTGTGACCCATTCGTCGCAGTACAGTACAGGCTTTTGGGCACACAGGACAGTTCGAAGCCAGCCAATCGGTGCAGGGGCTCAGGGGCTTTGGGAGTAGAGCGGGGGCTGCAGTTCAGAGGGAGGCTCTGTCAGTTTGGAGCTTCGAACTGTCCTGTCTGCCCAAAAGCCCAATGCAAACTGTACTGCAATGAATGGGCCGCGGCGAAGGGAGAGGCCGTGGCCCAAAATGCATAATAACACGGAGGCGAAACCCTGGTGGAGAAACAGGCAGCGCCAAGAGTTTGGGGTGAAAAGTCCTAGACCCCAGTTAGGAATAAGAACATTCCTGTTTACCAGATATCTGGTTCATTCTGATAAAAGAAATTTATTTTTAACCTTATAAATATTTATTTTATTTATTTTTATTTTATTAGATTTTTATACTGCCCTTCTCCCGAAGGACTCAGGGCGGTGTACAGCCAGAAAATAAAACCCACAATATACACAAATTAAAACAGAAATTAAGATGAGCATATTACAAAAATGGCCGACATTTAAAATTTTAAAACTCGAAAAAATTAATAAATAACCCCAATTAAAATTTACTAAAACTTTTAAGCCAGTCCCGCTTGAATACAACTTTAAATAAACACATATTCAAATAAAGTATATATTTTTTAAAAAATAATTCTCCTGAGTATGGTAAACATCATATTCACCAAAGTACATAGGACATCTAACTACTCTTTCAAACCTAATAATAATATCTGTCCTCATAAATACAGTGGTGAAGATGTCTGCTTTTAGTGCTACAAATAATGGAGCAAAAAAGCTTTTTAGAAATGATTAAGGATTAATTCTGTGCACTGGATTGAAAGAAATATTTTACTGAATATATTTAAGCGGACATAGACAACAGCCATCAATTAAGGATGCTATCATTTGGGTAAGTATGTGAGGCAGGAGGTTGGAATCAATTATTTCAAACATCCCCTTCCAACTCCATAATATTCAGATGTCATTACACGATAAGAGTTTGTATTTCTGAATTCTTTACAGAATTAAAATATTTTACTAACACAGCTTACAACCGCCATTGAGCCCAAAATTTATGTTGCTAAGTGAGAAATTTAAGTGAGTTTTGCCCTATTTTACAACCTTTCTTGTCACAATTGTTAAGTGAATCACTGCACTTGTTAAATTAGTAATCCGGTTATTAAGCGAATCTGCTTTTCCCATTGACTTTGCTTGTCAGAAGGTCACAAAAGGGGCTCACATAACCCCAGGACACTGCAACCATCATAAATGTGTCAAGCATCCGAATATAAATCATGTGATCACAGGAATGGTCATAAGTGTGAAAAACAGTCATGTCACTTTTTTCAGTGCCGTTTTAACTTTGAAAAGTCATTAAATGAACTGTTGTAAGTCGAGGACTACCTGTACTTTCTGTACCGTAACACATAATGCACATTTTCTCTTTATTACAACAGCTCGCTCATAAATGCGCCATCCTTATGTTCAAAGCCTGCCAAACCATTACTTTATTTTTCAAGTCCTAATGGTACACGGTTTTTGCCAAATACCTTTTGCCAAGTTTCAAAGAATCACAAATTATTCACTTTGTGACTGATTTATGTCCAACTTCACTACAAGTCCATTATGATTCTAAAGAGGAGGAGGGCATGAAAAACTCCATACCTTAAAAACTATATAATTATTTGAATCCCAGAGCACTAACTATATGTTGTGGCTCCTGCCCCCGAACCTGGCCCCATGCCTGAAAGTGCCTTGGAGCCGGGCCTGCTGCCAGAAAGTGACTCGGAGCTGGGCCTGCTGCCAGAAAGTGATTTGGACAGTGAGGGGGAAGGGCCATCAGGACTTACCTCGGAAACACCAGCCTCCCTGGATCAGCTCCAGGAGCCAGAAGCAGGCCAAGCGAAAGAGATAACGAGGCCTCCTTCTCCTGACTCTTTCCCCGCCCCAGGCCATGCCTGCAGACCCAGCTGACAGCAATCAGGTTTGGCTCAATCCCAGGTTTCGTAGGTAGGAGAGAAGAGAGCAACAGAAGCAGGGGAGGGGCAGGCCTAGGAAGTGCTGAGTCATGGAGCCACACCCCACAGGATATAAAAGGCAGCAAGAGCTGGTGTGTCTCTTTGTATCAGGCAAATCCACGGATTGACTAGAGCTGAAGGTTGTGACTCACCAGCGTCTTGGCAGCCAGTGAGGGCTCTTTGCATACGCTGGCTCTTTTGCTGCCAGAGCTGATAAGAGCCGGCTAATTAAGCCATCGTTCGGACGGAGGCGAGGAGGACATAACACTATATTAAATTCTACTGTATAGTGCAGGGGTCAGCAACCCGCAGCTCTGGAGCTGCATGAGGCTCTTTCACCCTCTGCTGCGGCTCCCTGTTGCTCAAAATGTGCGTTACAACTGCCAATGTGCCAATGTGTGATACCCGCTGGCATGCAATTTATTGAGCTTTTCAACCCTCCAAGAAAAGTTTCAGAAGAAAACAGAACATTTAATTCAACTATGTAAGCTAGTTCTGTGCCTCTCAGGAAATAGTCAGGTACAGGAAAGGTTTTGTGGCTCCCGGTGTTTTCTTTTCTGTGGGAAATGGGTCCAAATGGGTCTTTGAGTGTTTAAGGTTGCCGACCCCTGGTATAGTGCAATATTAATGCAATATCAGTTTTCAATTCAATAGAATGTGAAGGAGGTGTGTTTGTGTTTTATTTTTATAATTATAATGTACACTGAAGATGGCATTTAATTTTGTTACAAGAGGTACAATGACAATAAAGTAAAGTAAGAACTGAACTAGGTACGGTTATTTAATAGCAGACTACAGAATATCTTTTCTTTTATGTACACTGACAGCATATGCACCAAGACAAATTCCTTGTGTGTCCAATCACACTTGGCCAATAAAAAATTCTATTCTATTCTATTCTATTCTATTCTATTCTATTCTATTCTATTCTATTCTATTCTATCCTATCCTATCCTACCCTACCCTACTCTACTCTAATCTACTCTAATCTAATCTACTCTAGTCTAATAGAATTGGAAGGGACTTTGGAGGTCTTCTAGTCCAATCCCCTTCTCAAGCAGGAGGCGTTATACCAGAGGTGTCAAACTCGCATCATCATGGTGGTGTCACGTGACATCTCGGGACTTTTTTCCCCCTTCGCTAAACCGGATGTGGGCATGGCCAGTGATTATGTGATCACTATTATGTAGAGCAACACTGTTTTACTTGTGAAAATCAGGATAAACTCAAAAATAATCTCTGTTCAGAAATATGTAACAAAACTCATTAATTCATTGTAGCCCAAATACTGATTCCAAATTCAAGTAGTGCTATCATTGCATGCATGTTTGTTTATCTATTTTCAAAGAAATTTAGGCTACAGAGGTAATTCTTAGAAAGATGTATGCCCCACTGAATTCATTGCCTTGGAAGCACAGGGCTTCATTATTTCTTCAAAATGCTCATAGAAGTTTAAAGTGAAAGTCAGTTGAAGATTAAATAACACATTAATATTTGAATGGTCTTTCATAAAGGAAACAAAATCAAAATAACTTCTGACAAACATTCTCCTACGTAAGAAAAATGATCACATTACTTGTCCGTGTATAATTTATATAGGGAGAACTTTCATTTTGGATGTCCTATTTGAATGCCTTCTTCTTCCTCCTCCTCTACCTGAAAAGGTACAATCCACTAGGTTCCACCTTAGTGTAGATAACATTCTACTTGGAGAGTTACTAAAGAATGGTTTTCAGTCTGAAGTCAATCTCTGGTTGATTAAACTTACTGGTTTCAAATCCAGCTTAAAGGTAAGAACTGCAAAAAGAAAAATTGCCGATCAATAGCTTGACTGAGAAATTCACGTGATCACTGCCTTCCCTGTTTGTATTGTTATTTCAAAGCCAACATATGTATAAATAAGACGTTTTATGAAATCAATTTCTTATATTTGCTTGTTTTTGGGTGATAAATTTTGTTTTGGACAATGTGCTAATGGCCTCCCTAAATCATCTAAAAATTGTTGTGTGATGATGATGATGATGATGTACAGGTAGTCCTCAACTTACAACCATTCATTTAGTGACCATTCAAAGTTACAACAGCACTAGAAAAAAAGTAACTTATGACCCCGTTTCACACTTACAAACCGTTGCAGCATCCCCATAGTCACATGATCAAAATCTGGATGCTTGGCAACTTCATTTTTATGATGCTTGCAGTGTCCTAAAGTCATGTGATTACATTTGGTCCCTTCTGACAAGAGAAGTCAATGGAGAAGCCAGAGAAATTTAACAATCCTGTTACTGACTTAACAACTGCAGTGATTTACTTATATTCACTTAACTGAGCCATGGTGGCACAGTGGTTAGAATGCAGTACTGCAGGGTTAACTCACTGCTTACTCCAGGAGTTCAATTCTGAGCAGCTCAAGGTTACTCAGACTTTCATCCTACCAAGGTTGGTAAAATGAGGACCCAGATTGTTGGGGGCAGTATGCTGATTCTGTAAACCGCTTAGAGTGGGCTGTAAAGGATTGTTAAATGGCATATAAGTCTAAGTGCTATTGCTATTGTACTACCCTGTTTCCCCCAAAATAAGACATCCCCTGATAATAAGCCCAATCCAGCTTTTGAATGCATGGCAATAAGGCCAAGCGCTTATTTCAGGGTTCAAAAAAAATATAAGACAGGATCTTATTTTCAGGAAAACACAGTACCTGTACATGAAAACAAACTGGAAAAAAATGACAAAAGACTATTATTATTCTACTATTAGAAATAAACATAAGTGTGCAGGTGGTTTTAATATGCCAATACAGTAGAGATATTTCCAAAATTGTATGGATAACAGCATTTTTAAGGATCTATCTATATAGTCTTGCTTTTTCAGTTCATATATTTTAACTATAATAAGATGTATCTTCATAGTTCTTTTACTTTGCAGGTACACAGACTCAGCAAAACATTCAACAATGTACTGGGGCACTGATATAAAAACCCGATGGTTTTTCCCAGTTTTAAACAGCAATAGATTAATTTCAATTACAATGGGGCAGTACAGTTCCATCTGCTCCTATAACTTACAGAAGCAATCTATAGTCACGAAGTTAAGAGTTCACAAAAAGTGACAGTATCTGGTTAAATATTGCAATGTTTTATTCCCTGCAGAAACTAATTCTATCAACTCTTTCTTGCAAAATCTTGCTGATTGGCTATTCTCTCATTCCATTTCCCCTGCCATCCAATTGATTTAATTTAAAAGACTAGTTCAGGAAAGGAACTTCTGAAATTTGCCTCCCTAGCTTCTCACTTCCCTTTGCACTCCAAAGTTCAGCTAAAACTCCTATCCAGTTTGATACTTTTATCCCTTTGTGACTGACATCAGAGCTCATAAAACAAGAAAAATGCAGGAAAAAGGAAAATATATTCTTGCTACTTAAAAAAACAACCACCCTCAAACAATTATTTAATTCTTTATAAAGAATTAAAAATGTATCAGAAAAATACTGGCTCAAAACACAATCCATTCTTCTAGCCAATTGTGTCAATACAAAGCCACAGGTTAAAACATTAGCTTCTACTTGTTGTTTCTGTATTTTATGTCTGTGTGAATCCACTTAGAGATAGCTTGAACGTTTCAGTTCATGCAGCAGAATCTTTTCCCAGCATGTGCCAAGAATTCACTTTATCAATTATACCGGGAGGGTAGGGGGTCTCCAACCTTTTTGGTTCCATGGATTGGCGGTGTTGGTTTTGGCTGCCGGGGAAGGGGAGATGGTTTTGCATATGCAACCAAAAACCCGTGCATGCGCAGATGAAGCTTCACGCACTTCTGGCCAATTCGGCAGCCCAATTCCCAATGGGCTGCTGCCTGGTAGTGATCTGTGGGTCAGAGGTTGGGAATCCCTGAGTTAAACTATAGCAATAGCAAGAGCTGTGGGCAAAAGTGGAAATGGGCTGGACATACAGGTCACACACTACATCAAAATGTGACTTGCTTGTTGCTGACTTAATGAGAGGGTGATTAACTTCTTGGTTGCCCAAATACCACACAAGTTATGCTGGTGTTGTAATATGAGTAGGATTGTGTGATGTACAAGGGAAGAGAAAGAGGGTGTGTGTGTACAATGACGGTGGGGCTCATTTACTTAGCAATAGCAATAGCAATAGCACTTAGACTTATATACTGCTTCACAGGTCTTTACAGCCTTCTCTAAGTGGCTTACAGAATTAGCATATTGCCTCCAACAACCTAGGTCCTTAATTTTACCGATCTCAGAAGGATGGAAGGCTGAGTCAACCTTGATGCGGTGAAAATCAAACTGCCAAACTACTGCCGGCCAGCAGTCAGCAGAAGTAGTCTGCAATACTGCATTCTAACTACTGTGCCACCACAATTCCTAAATTGTTATTTCTTTTGACAATAAATCTGCATGTAGAGAAGAATCAGTTCAAATATCTATTTCTTCCTGTTAGGACTGTCTTTTAATCATCTCGGGAAATACTTATTCCAATATGCATATTCATTTTGGAGAGATGAATATACTCAGTTAAACTGGGTTCAGCTGGAATTATGCAAAAATAACTATGCACAGCATTACAGTTTTCTTTTGTGATATAACTAGGTTATATAAATCTTGCCTAGCACAAATCTTAAGCACGGAGGTTTATGATCATAAGGGTATCAACAGTAGAAACCTTCAAATTTCTAGGTTCTATCATATCGCAAGATCTAAAATGGACAGCTAACATCAAAAACATCATTAAAAAAGGACAACAAAGAATGTTCTTTCTGCGCCAACTCAGTAAGCTCAAACTGCCCAAGGAACTGCTGATTCAGTTCTACAGAGGAATTATTGAGTCTGTCATTTGCACCTCTATAACTGTCTGGTTCGGTTCTGCAACCCAACAAGAAAAACACAAGACTTCAGAGGATAATTAGAACTGCAGAAAAAATAATTGCTACCAACCTGCCTTCCATTGAGGACCTGTATACTGCACGAATCAAGAAGTGGGCCGTGAAAATATTTACAGACCCTTCGCATCCTGGACATAAACTGTTTCAACTCCTACCCTCAAAACGACGCTATAGAGCACTGCACACCAGAACAACTAGACACAAGAACAGTTTTTTCCCGAAGGCCATCACTCTGCTAAACAAATAATTCCATCAACACTGTCAAACTATGTACTGAATCTGCACTACTATTAATCTTCTCATAGTTCCCATCACCAATCTCTTTCCATTTATGACTGTATGACTATAACTTGTTGCTGGCAATCATTATGATTTATATTGATATATTGACCATCAATTGTGTTGAAAATGTTGTACCTTGATGAATATATCTTTTCTTTTATGTACACTGAGAGCATATGCACCAAGACAAATTCCTTGTGTGTCCAATCACACTTGGCCAATAAAAAAATTCTATTCTATTGTATTCTAATTTTTGGCTTCCTAGTAACTGAATATGTACAAATCATATTTAGAAAAGAAGTGGGTTTTAGCAGGTTCTGACCAGTTCTGGAGAACTGGTAGCAGAAATTTTGAGTAGTTCAGAGAACCGGTAGTAAAAATTCTGGCTGGCCCTGCCCCCATCTATTCTCTGCCTCTTGAGTCCCAGCTGATCAGGAGGAAATGGGGATTTTGCAGTAACCTTCCCCTGGATTGTGGAGGAAATGGAGATTTTACAGTATCCTTCTCCTGCCATGCCCACCAAGCCACACCCACCAAGGCATGCCATGCCCATCAAGCCACACCCACAGAACTGGTAGTAAAAATTTTTGAAACCCACTACTGATTCAGTATGTTCTAATCTAATAAGAATCAATGTGATATAATTGTTAAGGCACTAGATTGGTTCTAGTCCACCCTCAGCCATGGAATCTCAGTGAATAATTTTGGATCATTCTTTCTTCGCTCAATCCAAATTATTAATGGGGGAAAATAAAGAGACAATGCTACTTACGCTCTCTTGATCTCTTAGTGAAAGGTTGAATATAAGTAAAAGAACAACGAAGAAGTTGATTTCTTTTTGGACTTATTCATGCAAGTATTGTTTGTGGGACAATAAGAGTGCTGGGCTACATATGTTCCTTTTAAGACTAAGGAAATACTGTTCCAAGATAATTTCCAGGTTGTAAAAATTATGAATTTGTCCAAAATTCTGATGCAGAGGGGAATTAGATTTGGAAACTGCATGCAGAATTCTTTACACAGAAGATTAACAGATTAACAGAGTTGGAAGGGACCTTGTAGGTCATCTAGTCCAACCAACCCCCCGCACCCAAGCTGCAGATCCTACTCCATTTCTGACAAATGGCAGTCTAATCTCTTCTTGAAAACGTCCAGTGATGAAGCTCCCACAACATCCGAAGGCAAACTGTTCCATTGATTGATTGTTCTCACTGTCAGAAAATTTCTCCTTATTTCTAGGTTGAATCTCTCCTTGATCAGTTGCCATCCATTATTCCTTGTTTGGCCTTTGGGTGCCTTGGAAAATAGCTTGATCCCCTCCTCTCTGTGGCAGTCCCTCAAATACTGTAACACTGCTATTATGTCTCCCCTGGTGAGAAACAGTGTTGGGATTCAGCTGGTTCTGTCTGGATTGTGAGAACCCGTAGTGGCGACTGCCAGAGGCTCCGCCCACCCTCCCAGATGTAGTGCACGACTACTGTGCATGGTCACATTTACGAACCGGGAGGGAAGGTAAGTGAATCCCACCTCTGGAGAAGACCCTGTTGTTCTGACCTAGGCTTCCTGATATAGTAAAAAGCACACAATTAGTCCCAACCCCCCCCCCCACTTTTAAAAATTTTAATGGCTGTGAACTCCTTTCATTCAAAGCACATGCTGAATCACCAAGAATTTATACATAGTCCAACAGAAGTCTGCCACCGTCCTTCGGATAAGGTTGGTAAACAGCCACCTTTATCTTCTTTGACACACTGCCAAAGACCTAATTGGCAATTATCTTGGCAAGGCCACACGAAAAGCCAGAGTCAAAAATGGAGCTTCAAGGTACAAACCGACACCATCCACAACGTTGCTTTGTGGGCCTTTGCTTTGTGGGCTTTCGTGGGCCTTTGCACTTGGGCCTTTGCTCTTCCTTTATGTCTTATGGGAGGGGCCAATCATCTCCAAGCCTTACTCCCGAGTCATCCCTTTTGTTTTAACTGTTCTTGCCTTCTGGCAGCTCTGCGCATGCGTGCGCTAGCAACAAGCTCCCCCGCCTCTCTGATGTCCGACTCTGGAGGCTCCGGAGTCTGCACATAACTCCCAGATGGCCCTGACTTCATTTCTGCCTCTGACGCAGAGCCCTCGTCCGCAGAGCCCTCATCCGAGCCTTCCCCAGACTCCAGGACTGGCCCATGTTTCTCCCCAGCCTCCTCACTGTCCGACTCTGCTGCCAGCTCTGCAGGCTGAAACACCTATATATTAATGTATATGTAAAGAAATGCACAGCTATACACCAAGGAAATAGTACTGGATCACCTAATACTGAGATTAGAATTATATTTCCATATTAATAATTTGCTCTGAAGAAAGAGTATCCATAAACAAAGGTCAACTTTGTTAGCAGAACAAAGCCACACATTAGCAGAAATATCACTGAAATATATATGCTCACAGTAAGAACCAGGTTAATAGGAAGAAAATGAGCCTATCATCCTTTCTCATATTGCTAGTTGTTTTTGTTGCTTGAATGTGCTAGGCTATTTTACTGTGACATTATTCAAACAGCTCCACAATTTAAACGCAAAACGGCATGCACCACACGATACTGTTGGTTCATAGTTTGATCTTAACTTAGCTAAAACAGTTAGCTGATTTGCTAAGCACTGTGGTTTCAGAACAATCATTTGTGTTTTGAATATTTTATCTCTCTCTCTCTGTCTCTCTCTCTCTCTTCTCATGGGGAAGGATAAAAAATTTAAATTTAAGCAGCTTGTTCCTCCAGATCATATAAAAGAAAACAGTTCTCAAGAGCAGCAAGGTTTCTGGCTCCCTTATCTTTTTCATCTACGGTACCCAAAAAAGCCCTATGAACATAATATTCTACCACTGTGTTCTATAAGACATGGCTCACAAATTATACATTTTCTATTGGGAAATATTTGCAATTACTTTCTATATAGGTGATTTTTAAATCCTATTGCTACTTATCTACAAGTGCAGTCATCTGATATGAAAACTTGGAATATGTAATAATTAATGTAGCCTGTATTTCACAACTTGCAAAAAAATTGCTCATCTGTAGAAGGGCACTGAAGCATACACAAATGTAAAATTAGGCACCCTTCTTTTCTAAATTCTAAGTATTTATTCATTAGAAAAGAATGGTAAAAAGTCATTAATGCATATTAACTCTGAATGCATTAACGACGTATTTCTGATCTGTTTTCCACCAAAAATATGTGTTTTAATTTTAATATTATTGTACTAGGGGTGAAATCTACTTACCTTCCTTACCGGTTCGGAAGTGTATGCACATCACAAGTATGCACACATCCTCTGCGCATGCACAGAAAGGTTTTGCGCATTAAAACACATTACTAGTAACAACAGCCGGGCGGGTGGGCAGAGCCTCGAACTGCGATTGCTACCGGTTCTCTGACCCACCAGCCAAGATCTCTACTGGATCGGGCAATCCGGTCAGAACCGGGAGTATTTCACCCCTGCATTGTACCCAGAATTATTCTATGCCACCAGTGCATAGCCTGAAAACTAAGCTAAGACTTAGTTTTATGTATTATTTATTATAATAAATAATAAATTATAATTTATTTATAATTATAATTTATTTATTTATTTATTTGTTTATATTTCTATACCGCCCTTCTCCCGAAGGACTCAGGGCGGTTTACAGCCATATTAAAACAATCTATCTATAATGATCTATCTATGGATTTATCCAGACATCAGTTATCTGCACAGATTCTATAATGTTAGAATGAAAAGTTGATGCTAATCCTGAGCCTATCAGCATACAATTTCATTGTGTAAAAAGGTAAAGGTTCCCCTTGCACATATGTGGTAGTCGTTCCCAACTCTAGGGAGAGGTTCTCAACTCTGTTTCAAAGCCGAAGAGCCAGCGCTATCTGAAGACGTCTCCGTGGTCATGTGGCTAGCATGACTTAACACCAAAGGCACACGGAACGTTGTTACTTTCCCACCAAAGGTGGTCTCTATTTTTTCTACTTACATTTTTTACGTGCTTTTGAACTGCTAGGTTGGCAGAAGCTGGGAAAAGTAACGGGAGCTCACCCCGTTACACGGCAGCACTAGGGATTCGAACTGCTGAACTGCTGACCTTTCGATCGACAAGCTCAGCATCTTAGCCACTGCGTCCCTCACTTTCATTGTGTAGCATGATCTAATTTTAGCCCTTGTATTTCTGGGATCAGAATTTAGCCCCAACATTCAGTCAATAACCTTTATCAAGTAGTCCTTTATTAGCCACAAGGACCTAATCTAAGCAGTATAAATATAAGGTCAGCGTAACCTGGCTCATTCAGCAGATCTGTATTCTGCAATCTAATAGAGTAAGGCAATAGTATGCTATGTGTCAGCAAATATATGGGGAAAGGTTTGGAGTATTGATTCTAAATCACTGAAACAAAAGATATTTACACCTAATGGTATTTTTTTAAAAAAAAATTAATGTGATCTTATAAATTCAAATTTGCAATATCACAAGTAAATTAATACCCAAAGTGCATCATTAAATGCCTATGGAGATTCTCAGTCATCCAGGTCATGGTTGTTCCAAAGGTGCTTTTTCAAGAAGCAACTGGACTTTCTGATTTTTCATTGAAGATGTTTTGCTTCTCATCCAAGAAGCTTCAGAGATGAAGAAGCTTCTTGGATGAGAAGTGAAATGTCTTCAAAGAAAAACCAGAAAGTCCACTTGCCTCTTGAAAAATACCTTTGGGACAAGTAAATTAATATACAATTTAAAATCTCATCACTGAGTTTTGGTATTAAATATGGTAATATACAACCATATACCAATGGTCCAAAAGTATTAGATATTTTGACATAATCTCATACATTGTTCACAAATATGTGATGTGATCTCACGTCATTCTTTAAGAGATTAAGCCACGTACTCAATCATATTTTTTACCACCTTTTTTCAACATTAATAGGAAAGAGGACTGTAGTTCATAAAGAGACAACAGGCTTTGTAAGATCTCTGGCATCACCTGTTGAAATAATAGGCAGCAGAAGATGGAAAGACTTGTTTTAGTTGAACATCCTGAAATCTTCTGCCAAAAACAGAAAAGACAACAGTAAATTACAGCAGATGGACAGGTTTCTAACTTACAGCAAGTCAGGGACTGTCCTAAGATATAAAAAACACAAACATGAGAAATATGAGAATGTGCACTTTTTAGTATGAGAATACTAAAATATGAGAAATATGAGAATAGACACTTTTTAGTAAAGTACCTTTTATCATTTCATAATTGGATTACTGTAAGGTAGTCTACATGGGGCTGCATTTAAAGTCCATTCAGATGTGTAGCATGATCTAAATGACGTGTCCTGTGTAGTGATGGGAATGTACTGTTGTGCATTAGCTGCCAATTAGCTTCTAGGTGCAATTGAAAGTTGTCAGTTGTCATTGTTAAAGTTCTACATGGTTCAGGACCTGGGTATCTGCAACACTGCATTAAAGTTCAGAAAGATTTAGTAGAGGTGGATTTCTGATGATTCCATTGCTGAGAAAATGTTATCTATATGGATTCCTTTGTTAAAGGAATTCTCCGTGGTGGCCATGTACATTTATTCTCTCCTTCCACATTCAGATTCTAAATATAAACATGGTTTATATTTAGATGGTTTAAAGATGGTTGGGGATGGTTCACCAGAATAATGAAGCATCAGATCATTGGCGTAATTACAACAATTGCTGTTTTGGGATTTATTGGTTTTTAGTCCTATGTTGTTGGTTACTGCTAGTGCCTGCAAACCATATTAAGTAAAAGTCCGTAGAGATTCTCAGTCATCCAGATCATGGTTGTCCCAAATGTGCTTTTTCAGGAGGCAACTGGACTTTGTTTTTTTTTTGTTCTTTTTTTTTTGAAGACATTTCACTTCTCATCCAAGAATCTCAGCTCTGTCAGGATAGTCCTTCCATTCCCCATTATCCTGTCAGAATTAAAGAAGCTTTATGGATGAGAAGTGAAACGTTCTTCAAAGAAAAAACAAGAGAGTCCAGTTGCCTCGTGAAAAAGCACTTTTGAGACATATTAAGTAAAAGTGTTGCTATGTTTGGTCTTTGTGGCTCAAATTCCAATAAACCCCAAATTATAAAACAGGATGTTAGTTAAAGTAATAACTACGGAATGGCGCTTTCTCTGAAAATAATTTATTTTAAGTGTTAGAACGTCGCAAATGAGCAAATACGAAAACTGATCTTACTGAATTATTTTGTTTTAAAGTGTTGCGTTCTGACCCTAGAATTATTTCATATTTCAAAAATTATCTCAATTTCTCAAAGTTTTGATTACCTTGCAGATGTGATCAAAAACATTATGGGGCACTGTTGTGATTGTTTGATAAAAGAACAACTTAGCCTATTTAAACTTAACTTGAACATATGAAATGAAATCATACTAAGCAACGATTTTAATTATCCCTAACAGTAGCGTGTAAATGGAAGCCCAGGACCAGATCTTAAGTGCAATAGTATTCCTCCATCATCATTTTACAGCCAATGATAACCAGAAGCATGCAGTTTCTAAATTTAGGGTATATTTTTGTCAACTCTGACTACTTTAAAGGACATTCAAATTGTATTATGGAATTGCTTTTCTGGGATCCTATATATCCTACAAAATGATCAGGCTCAAATTATCTTATTTTGATGACTTTATATGAAGACCTAGCTCTTTGGAAAAGGGTCTAATGCTGGGAAACATGGAAGGAAAGAGAAGTTGATGACCAGCAGCAAAGTGAATGTCTGTCTGTCTGTCTGTCTATAAAAAGGTATAATTAGTTACTGTATGTTTCCTAAATTGGAAGATTTATTCAGGTGGATAAGCAGGATAATAGCATGGATTTCTGGACTGGATAATTTATGTTCTGTCTTCAATGTTCCTTCTCATTATTCAAGTTAGAAAGATCAACCTTTTTCCTAAAATTACTCATGTTTTACAATCTCATTGATTGCCGATACCAAGATTTAAAGACAGCCTCAGAAAAAGATTTAAATAATTGCAGGGGTGAAATCTAAAAATTTTCCCTACCGGTTCTGTGGGCGTGGCTTAATTGGTGGGCTTGGCTTGGTGGTCAGATGACTGGGTGGGCGTGGCCAATAACAATAAATAATAAAAATAATAAACAAAGTATAAAAAACAATAAGAGGTATCAAAAACCAACTTTCACACTTTACACACACACACACAACACAACACAACTGACTCACACACAATGTAAAAGCAGCTGCACTTCACACTTCACACAGCCACAAAAAGCTCAAAAGCCAACTTTCACACTTTACACACACATACCTCACACATACATACACAAAATGCCAGATATAGCTTTCTGAGATTATGTGTGTTTGTGTAGTTAGAGTGAAACACTACAGAAACACACCAAATCTCAGAAACCTGCACAAATATTTTATTTTATTTTATTTTATTGTGGACTTTAAATCCCAGAGTTCCTCAGCCAGCAAAGCAGGAAGTCAAAGCAAGCTTTTTTTTTTCTTCAGTAGCTGAAGAAAGCATGGCGTTGCCAGCCCGAAAGAGCAGTAATTATAGGTAAGTGAGGAGAGGGAATTGGCTGGGCATGGGTGGGGGCTCTTGTAAGTGGGGGCTGTTAAAAAGTGAGTTTAAAAACCTGTGGGGATCAGGAAACTCCTCTGGGATCGCCAGAGAAGGCTTTTAAAACCTCGGGTTTTTCTCTTTTTTTTTTCCCCCTTCGGCTGAAGAGGTTTTTTTTAAAAAAACTTTTAAAGTGTCCTGATGATCTCTGCTCAGCCCCACGATCATCAGAGGGTTGTTTTTTTTACTTTTAAAGGCATGTTTTGGCTGAAGAAAAACTTTTAAATGTAAAAAAACCCAACCTCTGCTGATGGTGTGGCTCAGCAGAGGCAGTGGGGGGGCGGGGCAGGACCAGGGATTTTTGCTACCGGTCCTCCGAACCAGCAGCTGCCATCGCTACCTAATCGGGTGAGCTCGTGCGAACTGGGAGCATTTCACCCCTGGATAATTGTTCTGAGAAAGATGTTTTTGGTGGTATCCCTCACCACTTTATGAAGGTATGAAAGTTTGTCCAATGGCTACACTCACCTATGATTGTCAAATCAAGGCAGGGATCGTTTGCTGGGGGTTCACAGGGATTCGGGAGAACCTCTAGCTAAGATTCTGTGCAGTTCGGAGAACCCCCAAATCCCACTCCTGGATGGCCCCGCCCACCCCACCCCGCCCCTCCCAGGAGCCCCCACACGGCCTGTTTTGGAAGCAGGTAAGTGCAGGCATGCACAGGGACTTGGAGAGGGCAAAAAACGGGCCTACTGGAAGTTCAGGAAGGCCAGAAACCTTTCTGACCTCCAGAGCCTGGGGAGGCAGTTTTCGCCCTCCCAGAGGCTCGAGGAAACCCTCCAGAGCCCAGGGAGGGCAACAACACACACACCCCGGCCGTGGTTCAGGAGGCCAACTAGGCCACACCCACCATGGCCATGCCCATCAAGCAACTGGGCAGAGAACCCCTTGCTAAAATTTTTGAAGCCCACCCCTGGATCAAGGCCCTTGTTTTTTCCAGGAATACTAGACCTTTCAAATAGACAGAGTAGCTGTAGTTTTGCATGTGATGAAATGTTCTTGTGTTATATTTCTAAGTGCTTATTTTGTACCTGTGCGTTCTGTATTACAATGATTTACTGTTATTTCTTTTGTTTTGTTATTGTATTTTAACTGTTATATAATGCCTAGTTTATGAGCCATTTAATAAATATAATAAATGAATACATCATTTAAGCGACTCATTAAAAGAGAAAACAGCTAGCGACATAGGCACATATTCTAGTTTATGAAATGCCAAAAGTGTCAGATGTTCTTGTTCACTTTAATAGGAATAAATGGGCTCATATTCTAATGCTTCAGCTTAAATGGCTTTATTTAAAGCCTTAGACATACCTTCTTTTAACATTAAAAAGTGATCACAATATAAGGTTAATAAAACTGCCTAACAGTAGATTTACAAATCTAATTTAATTATGGTAATTGATAATACTCATAACAGTACAGAGAAAATAATAAGGAAAGAGAGGAATAAGGTGATTGCAAGAAAATAACATCTATTGAAACAGATCAATCAGCATGTCTGCAGTACAGCATAGTGCAGTGTTGGTGAACCTTTTCGGCACTGAGTGCTGAAACGGAACGTGTGCACAAGAAAACAGAAGAGCAACCGCCTGGCGTGTATGCGCATGCCAGGAAGATGATATTCTGGTTTTTGACATGCATGCATGCGTGAAAACCAGTTAGCTGATGTGCATGCACATGCCAGAAACTGGAATATCGTCTTCCCGGTGTGCGCATGTGCACCAGGCAGCTGCTCTTCTTGTTTCTGGCGCTCCCATGCACGTGAAGACCACCTGGCTGGCACGCCGGAACCCAGAAGAGCAACAGGCAATGGCTCGCATGCCTGGAGAGATGGCTCTGTGCATCACTTCTGGCATGTGTGCCATAGGTTAGCCATCACAGGCATAGTGGTTACAGAAGAACTGGATATTGAAACAGCAAAAATGGGAAAATGTAACAATCAGGACACCTGGCTTGGCAAGTTTCTTGTATCTATGAGGATTGCAAAGTCCTGGGATCCCATGATCATCAATTGCGATCTTCCCAGCCAACTTCTGGCAAGCAAAGCTAGATTCAATTAATGACTCCCTGATTCACATAACAACTGCAGTGATTCATTTAAAAACTGTGGTCATAAAATTGAACGTGACTCACTGAACAATCATCTTCCCTAATAACAGAAATTCTGGTCTCAATTCTAGTTAAGTCAAAGACTATCTATAGTCAAGCTGATATTTATTTATAAAATTTATATTGCTGCCTACTTGCACAATATAAATAATAAATAAATAAATACATGGTGACTCAAGGTGGCTTACAAGCATATAAAAATCCTTTTTGATTCGTACAGTATACAGGTCCTCAATGGAAGGCAGGTTGGTAGTAATTTATGCAAGGTTTGGTAGGTCTACCAATGATGATATAAATGATCAATGATTTATATCAATGATGATATAAATATAAAGGTCTACCAATGACCATATAAATGCGCTCTCATTTCCTTTTTCTTCCAGAACTATCATTCCAAATATATATAATGATAAGATCTGTAGAAGATCAATTCCTTAAAGAAAGCTGTTCTGATCAAAATAGAGGTGAGTCCCGTTTCAAATCCTTTTCATTTTGGAAAGTCTTCTAGTCTTCTTTCATGTCTCCTTGCTCAACCCAGACAATCTTTTTTCTGGCCAAGTGAAGCAATGGCCATGATAAATGGGGAATTCGGGACATGGATGTTCTCCCATCTAGATGGGATGCAGAACGAGGAAGGGTGTCTTGAAAAAACTAATATGGTTGACTAAGATAATGGAGCACCAAGACGGATGGCTAATATATCATTTCCTGTGTATGGAGAAGTGGAAAAACTTGCCTCCAGAAGTTGTGAATGCTCCAAAACTTGAAGTTTTTAAGAAGAGATTGGATAACCATTTGTCTGAAACAGTATAGCTGCATGCCACAGCTGGCACACAGAGCCTTCTCGCCCAGTTCAGCTCCACCGTGCATGCACGTGCCCCTCCCACCAGCCAGCTAATTTTCGGGATGCACGGGGAGCGGGGCACATGCAAGAGATGTGCAAGCATGTGCAGGGGGGTTGCGTGCATGTGCGGGGGTGGGGGTTGCACGTGCATGTTGGGGGTGGCAGAGCAAGGGGTGTGTGCCCCCCCACATCCCATTTTTGAGGCCAGGAGGCAGCAGGGAGGCCTGCTAGGCCCCAAAAGGGGCATGGGAGGGAAGCAACCCCCCCATGGTCCGCATTTGGACCCAAGAGTTTGCAGGGAGGCCTGCTAGGCCAAAAATGGGAGCGGGGTGGTGGTGGTTCACGCATGCATGTAAGAGGGGAGGGGTCATGTGGGGTAGTCACGTGGGGTAGTCACGTGCACATGCATGGGAGGCATGGGGAGGTCGTGTACGCATGCGCAGGGGGTTCACACTGCATTATGGGTGCCAGCACGTGCGCCCATGCGCCCACACACTTTCAGCACACGACAAGAAAAAGGTTAGCCATCACTGGTAAAGGGTTTCCTGCCTAAGAAGGGGTTGGACTAGAAGACCTCCAAGGTCCCTTCCAACTCTGTTATTCTATTCTATTCCATCTTTGGTAGAATATGAACACTTTGGAGTATGCTCTACCCTGATACCTGTTTTTATGTATTTGGGATTCTATCTATCTATCTATCTATCTATCTATCTATCTATCTATCTATCTATCTATCTATCTATCTATCTATCTATCTATCTATCTATCTATCTTTCTAACAATCATTACAATAACAGGGAGGTACGGGGGATTTGAAAAAATTACAATAGTGGAAATTATTTAATGCTTTTTCCTGATCATTTTCATTGACTTATAGACACAGTCACATTTATTCACACTCCCCAGCTAGTTAAATCAAAGAATTTTATATTGATCCATTAATTTGTAAAAACCTGTTAGGTTACTTCCTACAGAAGCAGGCATGCATAAATGTATCAGATTCTACACTGCCAATGCTTGTTCTCCAATGCTAATTTCTCTGAGCTCACTAGAAAAATTGCTATCGATTCCTTTCATTAGGCAACAATTGACCCTGCTCCACTGGAGCATTAGGAAGACCAAATTCTCTAAATGCACCCATAGATCATCCTTTGACTGTGAAGATGCAATAGGCACGCCAAAAGATATGGTTTATTTAATCCAAAATTAAAATTTTATTGGCTACATTATCTAAAGTAAATTGCATGTAATATATTTAGATGAAAGACTACTGCTACAAATTCTGCTAGAAGGAATTTGAAAATCATTTCTAAGAAACAAAGAGCAACAAAAATCGAGAGTTAGTTTATTAAACTCTTTTTAAAATAATGCATAATTGTTTATATAACTAACTCTCTGTACCACCTTGTGCAAGGTGAGTACAGAGAGTTAGTTAAATAAACTATTATTATTAAATATATAATAATATATTAATATATATTATTAAATATATTTAATATTTAATTATTATTAAATATATAATAATATATAACTGAGACAAATGTTTCTGTGTTTCACTAAGGCATATATTTAAATATTTAAATATTCAATAGCTATTAATGCTATTATGGATATTCCATTAATGAGTGTAGTAAACTCAATAAATTAGGAAGGTTTTTGTTTTCTTAAGTTCTCTGATAAATAATTTTTAATGGAATATTTTTTTTAAAAATAAAAAATATTATTCTTATTAAAAGTGAAATTAATCCACATGAAACAGCGTAAGGATGTTCCAAAATGGAATTTGCTTTCCAAGAAGAAAAGAAGATGATTTTGGCAAAATATCAGGGGGAAAGTAAGTTCCTGAATTTATTTAAAGAATAAGAGGGTGAGAGTCCTTCCTTTAAATGTACAATTGTCTTTGCTATAATTCAGTTTCTCTGACTTCCCGTATTCATGTACGCTCCAAATATCACAAGGAACTCCTTCCATTAATATTGTGCCTCCTGCTCCCAAGGCTGGAAAGTGCTTTGAAATTTAGGGCCACCACAATCTGGAAATTTAGTACCTTTAATTCTGAATAAGGTGGTCCTGTCCCAGACAGGATCTTTGAGCAATCAGGGGGCACTTCCTCGATTAGAAAGTAGCAATTGTGGCTAGAAGGTCTTGTCAGAGTATGAATATTCATAGACTGGAATAGACATGGTAACAAGGTCAGCCAATGGGAACTGATTGGTGACTGAAACAGTTTAGGAGCCTGAGCATGGCTTAGGCTTACCTTAACCGCCCTGTATAGAGGAAGTTCTCTTTGTCTGTATTAAGCTCTGAGCTAATAGTCTGTCTGCTGAATTGAAACTGAAACTGTTCTCTCCTCTGCTATTGGTATTGTATATTTATTTCATGAGTTATATTGTATATAAAGAGAAGTTAATTAATCCTGCCAAATCAGTTACCTGTGTGTGCTTTCTGGATTTGATTTCTGCAACAAACTCTCACAGGTCTTATGCACAACTTTGGGTTATGTACCAATTGTGCTGATTTCTGTACCAGAAGATCCTACACTCAGTCACTCATGCTCATCAATAACCTTCTGTATTGTACTATAGCATACTCAACCAGAGGTGGGATTCACTTACTTTCTCTACTGGTTCACAAATGTGAGCGCGCACCACCTTCCATGCATTCCTTCCACGCATGCTCTTTGCTCAAGTGTGTGCCTTCCACGCATGTGCATGGTCTCCAAAATGTGGCTAAATAGGATGTAATTACATCTGGGTGGGTGGGTGGGTGGAGCTGCCGCAGGCGCCGCTACTGGTTTGCCTGAACCAGACAGAACCAGCTGAATCCCACCCCTGCACTCAACCCTGTAGACATTCAACTGCTCTTGAAAATCATCCGAAAGTTTCAGCCGATACCAAATATGTTCTGCATATGTTATACCTCTATGCTGTGTGAGCTACATGGGTTATTAGTGTGCTTCCAAGTTTACTTTAAGATATTGGTAAAAATCTATAAAGCTCTACATGGCTTGGAGCCAAGTCATTTGAAGGACTGCCTCTAACCATCGTATCTAGCCATCTCATCAATAGCAATGACAATTGCATTTAGATTTATATACTGCCCCATAATGCTTTACAGCTCTCTCTAGTTTACAATGTCAGCATATTACCCCAACAATTTGGGTCCTCGTTTTACTGAACTCAGAAGGATAGAAGGCCGAGTAAACCTTGAGCTATTCTGGCTGTGGGCAGAGTTAGCCTGCAATACTGCATTTTAACCACTGTGCTATCAGCGATCCCTAATCCATTTTATCAGGTCCAGCATGGAGGACCAGTTGCAGGTCCTGTACACGAAGGACTATCATCTTAAAGAACCTAGGAAGAGAGCCCTTTTTTTCTTTTTTGCCATGGCTTGCCTTTTGGAATATAATTTTCCTTGAGGTTGGTTGCATTTGGCTGGAGAAACCTGCTGAAGTATATTTCTTCATTCAATTTGCTTTTCGATAACGTTCAAACTTGTTTTTGTCAATCTTAAAGCACTGTATGACTCGGGACCTAGGGATTTGGGGGGGTAGCCCTCACCGTACACTCACAATAAGTTTAAGTAGGAACAGCATCCCTTGTCCTGTCTTTGAAGAAGTGTATCAGACACCATAAAGATGTTTTACTTTTCCTTGCTGTTGTTTGGAACACCATCCCCAAGTAAGAGCTTTCCCACCATGCTAGCATTTAGAAAAGCTGCTAAGATCTGGTTATTTGTAATGGTACCTGTTAAAGAACTTGGGAGACAGGAAAAACAGTTTTACAGACTAGGAGAAGGTCAGATAAGAGGCAGCTGAGCCCACAGAAGAAATGGCAGTAAATTTCTCAGAAAACACCCTACCTAGTTTCTTGAACTGTAAAGGTGAGGAGGAAGAAATGTACTTTTAGACATACAAGACTGTTATGTAACCTTACAATAAAGATAGAACTAATGCTCCCGAGTATACTTCTTGTCTGGACTACCACATAAGACTGACACTGTTTCAGGAAAGTTTCAGGAATTAGTGAATGGTTGATTCTCACAGTGACTGTTCTTAACTAAGAATGATATTTCTTTTAGTGCAGTTACTGTTATTGACTTGTTCTTTTATCAGTATCATTTACTGTTATATTTATCATGTGTACTCTATTGGAGTGTGACATAATTTGTGACTGAAATTAAATAAGTAAATATAAAACAGAGGTAAAGAAACCTCTAAATTGTATTCATTCTTTCTAACATATGTGCCTTCTCCAGCAATAACTCAGCAATCCAAAAAGGGAAATCTATATTTATTAGCAGCCTACATCATTAGCAGCATTTGGATAATTATATGAGCTTTTTTACATACCAATGGTAGCTTTTCCCTATGGGTACAAACAATCCATCAAATCTTGTATTTTCTCCTTTTGTACAATTTACGGTTTCAGAACAAGCCATAATATTATGCAGTGTCTTAAAAAAGTTAATATCCTGGCTTTGTATGCATGTATCTATTGTTTCCTCATGTAAAAACTTCCTTAACTGCTCCTTCACAGCAGGAGCAAAGTGGCTATATGCACAGTCAGCGTAATTCGGATTATTAACATTTTGCTAGTTAATATTTTTTAAAAGACATTCTTTTGAATTAGAGCTAAGTACCGGTAGGAAATAAAATAGTTTCTACCTCTACACTGCAGCGATTTTATAACCACATAAAAAGGATAGTGGGAAAGAAGGTAAGATGAAGGTAAATGTGAGTGGTCTTTTGTTCTATGGGGAAAGCGAATTCATCCAATAAATCTTTGGCTTATTCTTAAATTGATGAGCTCAGGCTGATGATCATCCTGGGAGCTGTTCCTTGTGAAAACTTTCTATATAAAAATTGAGCCTACAGTCTATATTTGTATATATATAAGCTGGCATCCCTCCAGAATAACAGAATCATGGAGTTGAAAAGGACCTTGGAGGTCTTCTAATTCAACCTTTTGCTCAAGCAAAAAACTCTATATCATTTCATAGAAATGGCTGCCCAATCTCTTCTTTAAAATATCCTGTGTTGGCGCATCCACAATTTCTGGAAGCAAGTCATTCCACTGATTAATTGTTCTCCCTGTTGGGAAATTTCTCCTCAGTTCCAGGTTGATTCTCTCCTTAATTAGTTTCCATCCATTGCTTCTTGTCTTGCCTTCAAGAGAAGAAACAATAGGTTGGTCCTCTCTTCTTTGTGGCAGCCCCTTAGATATTGGAACACTACTATCATGTCTCCCCTAATCCTTCTTTTCATTAAGCTAGACATACCCAGTTCCTCCAACGGTTCTTGGTAAGTTTTATCCTCCAGTTCCCTAATTATCTTTGCTGCTTCTCTGTACTCTTTCTAGAGTCTCAACATCTTTTTAAAAAAACATTGTAATGACCAAAACTGGCTGCCATATGGTTCCAAGTGTGGTCTTACCAAGGCACTATAAAATGGTATTAACACCTCATTTGATGTGATTATCCATACTGATGATTTTCAAATTAAGGCTTTCTATTGAGCGATCTGCACACTCTTTCTGGAAACAAAACAGAAACAAGGCCATCCTATTAATAATATTTTTTTGTAAAATTCCCATCATACCTGAGAGCTGGATAGTAGAATTATATACATTATATGAGACATTTAACTATATCAAGCATGCTTATCTGCTTTGCCTCTGTACCTGCCTGTTATGTATATAAAGACTATCCAAATGGGGGGGAAAAATCTGGGAAGTAAATATGCATGCACATTCATGCACACAAACACATAATCTTATATTCAAAGCTCCATTTGGGATGGGTGGGAAACCTGCTGAAGTATATTCCCTCATTCAATTTGCTGATAAAATATTTTATCGCTGTGCATGCAGTTCACATGCCTTTATAGTAGAAGTGCTAGAACTTCCAGCACTAATTTAACACTGCTCTGTGGCTAATTAAGTGTGAATGCTATATCATCAATTCTGCAGAAGATCTAATGAAAAACCAAGGCTAAATTGTTACCCAGAGTGGTGTAAAAGGTCATATTGCTATAACCACACCTTGTTGTTGTTTTATTCTCCCTTTCTCCATTCTTTAAAAGGCTCTTTTTAGAAGCCATAATCACCAACAGTTTCCACTGTATTCCCTCCAAAACATGGTGACTTAAAATGTGTATGAAATCAGCATGTACTCCAGCCTTCAGAATTCTTAACAGATTCCATGTTGGCAAGTCAATTCTGGCAAATTAAACCTATATATCCAAAGTCCACCTAAATTGGACACAGATGGGTGCCATAACAAAGAAGTGGATAGCTTTTGAAGGGTTAAGGACACCCCTGAGATTCAGAATCTCTACTGGAAAAGAAGGAGTAGACAAGATCTATTGCCTTATAACAGGGGTAGGAAACTATAGGCATACAATCCAAATTTAAGTAACCCAGTAGATCTTCCTACTACATGTGGCTCGTTTTTAGCACTGCTAATATCACAGTTCATTTTAGCCTATCAGCTCACCTTAGCATTTCTCTGACTTTGAATTTCCCTGTTTTAGAATAAAACTAGATGACACAGGGTGGCAAAGGAGTTAAAAGGTTACAGGTAATGCTCAATTTACAATCATTCGTTTAGTGACTGTTCAAAATTACAATTGCACTGAAAAAGTTACAACTAGTACTCGCACTTAACAAACACTGCAGTATCCCCACAGTCATGAGATCAAAATTTAGACACTTGACAATTGGCATCAGGGGTGGGCTTCAAAAATTTTAGCAAGGGATTCTCTGCCCGGTTGCTGGGTGGCCGTGACCATGGGGGGCATGGCGTAGTCGGCCTCCTATACCATGGCGGGCTCTGGAGGCTTTCATCAAGCCTCTGGGAGGGTGAAAACAGCCTCCCCAGGTTCCGGAGGCCCTCTGGAGGCCGGAAATGGTACATTTCTGGCCTTCTCGAATGTCCGGTAGGCCCGTTTTTCACCCTCCCTGAGCCTCTGTGCGTGCCCTGCACTTACCTGCATCTAAAATGCGCCGTGTGGGGACTCCTGGGAGGGCGGGGTGGGTGGGGCCAGCCAGGAGTGGGATTTAGGGGTTTTCCGAACTGCACAGAATCTTAGCTAGAGGTTCTTCCAAACCCCTGAGAACTCCCAGCAGCCCACCCCTGATTGACATTTATTTATGATAGTTGTGATGTCTTGGGTTATATGATTGTTATTTGGGACCTTCCCATTTGGCTTCCGACAAGGAAAGTCAATGGGGGAAGTCTGATTCCCTTAACCATCATATTATTAAGAACTGCAAGTGATTCACTTAACGACCATGGTAAAAAAGGTGTGACTCACTTAGCAACTGCTTTGTTTAACAACATAAATTCAGATTAACCAGCACAAGCTGCAGGGAGCTAACTGTGTCAATGGTTCGAATCTATTTTTAATTTTTGAAAAAAAATTCTCAAGCAAATGTGTATTTGACAAACATAATATACAATCTTTGCTCCCAGTCTATTAAATAGAAGCCATTAGTTTCAGCGAGGCAGTACATTTCCATGTTAGAGTAAATCTCAGCAATTGGATTGTGAATGAATAATTAGCTATTGCTTTTTATGGCCTCAGGTTAATGCCAGGTAATGTTTTGAAACGGCCCCAAATACTCCACTTCCTTACTTATGAAGAATTGGTCCTTTGCCCAGACAATTCCAATAAGTACTTAGGCGTTTATAAACTTTCCACACTGAGAGAAAAAAATGGAGAATGGCAAAAGATGCAATGTGAGATTTCAAATTTTTAAAAATGGACACAAACAGAGAATGAAAAGAAGATAAGATCACAGAAAAAGAATATAGATAGCCTAGAATGCTATAATGAAGATGGAACTGGAGAATATATTGAAATTAATGAAGGATACCAAGAATAAAAAAATAGCAATAACACTTAGGACTTATATACCGCTTCACAATGCTTTACAACCCTCTCTAAGCCGTTTACAGGGTAAACACCTGTTAGCACCTCCATGATCAAGTATATCCTTAGATACAGTTTTCTTAAAAGATTTGCAAACAAATGGTTGTCATTGCTTTGCAGTTCCTTGGAGAAAATTCAAAGAGTTCCCTCAATAATCTGAACAGACCTAATCTTTAAAGGCTACTACTTCATAATGTGAAGGTGAAAGCTACTACATGTCCTAAAGTTTAAAGCAAGGGGTTCTGAGCTATGTGCCTTTAAACTATTGTTTTGATTGTTTCTTTGAGGGACAAAACGTGATGGCATATTGGAAATTTGTGCAAAGGGAATAGATGATTGTAATAAGAAGAGATTGGATAGCCATTTGTCCAGAATGAAGTAGGGTCTCCTGCTTGAACAGGGAGTTGAACTAGAACAGGGGTGTCAAACTTGTGGCTTCACATGATGTGTCAAGACTTTTCTCCCCCCTTCGCTAAATCAGGCATGGGTTTGGCCAGCGTATGACATATCTGGCCCATGGGCTGCGAGTTTGACACCTAGAGGTGGTATTCTGCTGGTTTGGACCAGTTCAGGCAAACTGGTAGCGGAAATTGCGGGTGGCCCACCCGGGCTCTATGTCATCCTATTTAGGCACGTTTTTGAGCCCAGGCGCATATACAAAAGGCGCACAAGAGAGCAGCGCATGCGCAAAAGGCTGGGCGCATGTACGGAAGGCAGGCGCAAGTGCAAACTGGGTATGCGTGCGGCGAACTGGTAGCAATATAATGTGAAACCCACCATTGTTGACACCCCTGAACTAGAAGATGCCTTCCAGCTATCATTCTGCATTTTGTAAGTGTGAAAAAAATGCCCATGTGCTTCGATGCTTCAGATAAAAGTTTTCTCCTTCAAATGCAAATATCTGCAAATTCCTACTATTTATGAATATTCTCTCTCTTTCTGTGTTTTATGTGTGGAAAGATGCTTTGCAGAAGGTATTCTTTTGCTGTTTGTTTTAAAAAAGCTCATTTGGAAGGCTTTTCAACAGATTGTACCAACTTGTTCCTGATTGCAGAAGTAATAACCCCAGTATAATAGCTTTTGCTCAGCTGTGAAAGCGCTCATCTATTTAATAAGACACATGCAGTATTTTAGAACCTCATAAAATAAAACAGGTAATGTAACAACAGAAATATTGCAGCTGAGCAAGAATAATTCCATTTAATTTCACCATCTAATTTTTCTTTCATTCTCAGTGTGTATGGCCTTTCCCATACTCCTCACAAAGACTTTCAAAGATGTTAAATTTTATTTCCATATGTTTTCAGAACTCTTCTTCATATGCAGGCTTTTATATTTTATATATATAAAAGCCTACATAAGAAGAATATATATATCCTTTTTTAAAAGGATATATTGTAATAATTGAGGAAATGGGCTAAGCTACATAATAGCAAAAATACAACTAACTAGAAAGAAAAGAAAAGATAGAAAACAGATTACTCACTAAAAACCTAAACCTCCTCTAGAGACCCTGGATTCTCAACTTCATTCAAACCTTAACAAACTTTACATTTCAAACCACATCTTGCAGGACAAGTGATAGGATTACACAGCTAAATCCATAAGCATTGATTTTGTCTCAGTCACAGATGCACTGTGTGCAGTATTGGAAAATCCTTTAAGACGATAAGGTTATGACAGACAGTAAACAGCGTACAGCTATCATTTAGATAAAGCCGTCCATATCTGCACTTCACATCATCTGAAAAAGTACAAATGTGTCCGGAAGTGTATGGAGATTTTTCCTGCAAATCGATGACCTTTCCTCTTCAAAGTAGCTACAGAACATTTTCTCCCTTAGTCGTGCCATTATTATCAAAAGTCTTGATTTGTGGATTAAGATTTCTTACCTTCTGGAACTACTTCATGTATAAGCAAATTTTCAAATTGAAAGAAAGTGAAAGTGAGATAACGTTTGGGGGGAGATGGTGATGGGAGGTATGATATTTGGCAGATATATGGTAAGTCTGGTGTTATATTAAAAAGAGTATGATGGGCTAGCGCAGGGGTCTCCAACCTGTGGGCCGGGCCCACTACCAGGCTAATCGCCACCAGGCCACATGACTGGCCGGCCAGTGTGAATTCCTCTGTGCTCGCACAGCCCTACTCATGTGAGCATCATTACAGGTGGTTGCAGCCCCACTCATGGGAGCCTTGTCATGGGTGCTCATGGACCCATTTGTATGAACATCATCGCAGCCACACTCTCATGAGCTTCATTGCAGGCCCTCATGGTCCCACTCACATTAGCCTTGTTGCAGGCACTTGTGGCCCCATTCGCGCTAGCCTTGTTGCGGATGCTCACAGCGCCACTCGTGTGAGCATCACGGGTGCTCGTAACCCCACTCGCACTAGCCTCATTGCGGGTGCTCGTGGCCCTACTCGGGCTAGCCTCCTTGTGAGTGCTTGCAACCCCACTCACACTTGCATCACCATGAATGTCGCCAGTGTTCATGTGAATGAATGTGCATATGTGCTTGCCCCTCCCACACAGTCATCCCCTCTTTTCCCCCTCCCCCATTTCGGGTTGCCAACCTGGAAAGGTTGAGGAACTCTGACCTTGTGGTTAAGATGCTAGGCTTGTTGACCAGAAGACTGGGAGTTTGAGACTCAAGTACTATGTGGCATGGTGAGCAGCTGTTCTTGTCTCTCCTGCCAACATAGCAGTTTGAAAGCATGTAAATGCAAATAAATAGGTACCATTTGGTGGGAATGTAAAGCAGGGGTGAAATCTAAATTTTTTCCCTACCGGTTCTGTGGGCGTGGCTTAATTGGTGGGCATGGCTTGGTGGTCAGATGGCTTGGTGGGCGTGGCCAATAACAATAAATAATAAAAATAATAAACAAAGTATAAAAAACAATAAGAGGTACCAAAAACTAACTTTCACACTTTACACAGACACAACACAACTGACTCACACACAATGTAAAAGCAGCTGCACTTCACACTGCCACAAAAAGCTCAAAAACCAACTTTCACACTTTACACACACACAACTAACACACACACACACACACACACACACACACACAATATGCCACATACAGCTTTCTGAGATTTTGTGTGTTTGTGTAGTTAGAGTGAAACACTACAGAAGCACACCAAATCTCAGAAAGCTGCACAAATATTTTATTTTATTTTATTTTATTGTGGACTTCAAATCCCAGAGTTCCTCAGCAAAGCCAGCCAGTTGATCACCGAGGAAATAGATTAGCAGAATAGATTGATTCTGTCTGGGCTGAAACTGAAACTGCTTTCGGGCTGTGGCCATGCGTTGATCAGTAATCAGGTAAGTGCCTTAGAATCTCTACTTTTACTTGTAGAAAACATGTTTTCTACAAGTAAGAGTGCAAGTAAGGTTCTGCTGTTTTTTACTTTTAAAGGCCTGTTTCTGCTGAAGCAAAACCGACTTTTAAAAGTAAAAAAAGCAAAACCTCTGCAGATGGTGCGGCTCAGCAGAGGCAGGGGGGCAGGGCCAGGGATTTTTGCTACCGGTCCTCCAAACCAGCAGCCGCCATCGCTACCGGATTGCGCGATCCCCTCCGATCCGGGAGCATTTCACCCCTGATGTAAAGTATTCCAGGCGCTTCAGCATACAGTCATGCTGGCCACATGACCACTTTGGACAATGCTGGCTCACTTGGCTAGGAAATAGAGATGAGCACCATCCCTTAGAGTCACAACTCATCAGGGGAAACCATTACCTTTTACCTTTTTTATTTAGTGTTAAAATATCAGTAAAAGCACGGCTGCTTCACACATACTGTTATTTTTGCTTTAATTCACTCACTCAGACTTTAAATAGCTCTAAGCTTTCTTTGTAGAAAGCAAGGATTTATTTCTTGAATGATATAAAGTAAAAGTAACTCAACAGCAAATAAACACCCTAAAGTGACCATAATGTTTTTATAGAATATAAGAGTTTTAAGATAGATAACCCAGCAAACTAGGAAACAAAATACAATTACTGTACTTAGATTCGCCCAAACATTATATGAACTGGATAGAATCATTCTAAAATACTAAGAGACACATGTCTAGAGGTATTTGTGTGTGTTAAAACTATTTACAATTTGTCTGTGCTTTGTTATTCATTAAAAAAAAAAACAAATGTACAAAATGTAATTAAATAATTAGCTTGAATGCAATAAATCAAGTCGGCATATGGAATTATAAAAATCTTTGAAAGAACGAAGTATTGGGAGCATACAAAATAGAAAAAGATATCAATGCTTGGGGATCAGACAAAATAGATTATCTTGTCAGAAGGGTTAAGGCCTTGACTGCAGAGATTGCAGCTGCAAATCTATTGGACGCACACTATATAATATTCATATTTAAATGCCAGAAAGAAATCTTGGCAGTAGGGTATAATATGCGAGTGTTTCCAGAAAAAAATCCAGTTGAGTACAATTTTATTACCTCATTTCTTGGTTTTGCAAGGAAGGTGTTAAAACATGGAAATGAAGCAGGCAAGAGATTGAGCTGAATTATGCAGGCCAAATAACAAAATATAAGGAATAAGTTATATGCCTTGATCATAAGCACAAATCAGACTTCACTAAAGCCATCTTGAACGTCTAACCCATTCCAGCTCCTAAACAGAACTCTGTCTAGGAGATACTGTCCAGGAATGAAGAATCAGGATCACGGGAAATTTCTAATTCAGAAGTTTTATTGCTCAAGCCTATACACAAGAATCTGGTCAACTAACAGTCAGCACTAAATTGGTGCTAGATAAGAGTTAACAGAATTCAAGGGAAGGGCTGGACTTGGAGCCTTTGTGGACACATAACAACTCTAGGCTGAGTCTTCTCTTGACTCCACCTTTGGGCTCTGCCTGTTCTTTTCCTACATATAGCATCTTTTCCCTGAGATCTAAGAACAAATTCTCAGCTATCCCCACTGAAGTTGCAAGATCATGGACACCCCTTAAGTTTTTTTTTATTCTTTAGCATAAACGTAGCTCATAAAAATACCCGTGTTTCCGAATTAAATCTTATAGGAAAGGAGGAACTGGCACAACAAATAAAAAGAACAAAATAAAATTTCTTTGAAAATGCCAATAAACTGGGAAGGTGGTTAGCCTATATATTGAAGAAAGAAAAAAAGAAGAATTGGATAATAAAACTACAGGATGAGGAAGGCATATTACATAGCCAACTTGAAAAGAAAAGCGATATAGTTCATGGTTTTTATTAGAAATTATATGAAGCTGATAAAATAGAAGAGGAGAGATTAATACAATATCTGGAGAAAGCCAATTTGCCTGAAATTTCAAAAATGGTTAAGAATAGGCTGGAAGAAAGAATAACAATGGCAGAGTTAATGAACGCAAACAAAAAACAAATGAACAAACAATAAAACCCCGGGACCAGATGGTCTGCTAGTAGAAATATATAAAAAATTAGAAGACACTTTGAGTCTGTCAATGTTAGAAGTATACAATGAAGTGTTAATGGCAGCTAAATTCTGAACACATGGAACGAGGCTTATATTACTCTGATCGCCAAAGAAGATTCAGATATAACTCAAATTAAAAACTACCGACCGATTTCGTTACTAAACGCAGACTATAAAATCTTTGCATCAATAATTGCAGAAAGATTAAAAAGATTTTTAAATGAATTCATTTGTCTAGATCGGAACAGGTTTTTACCCAAAAGACAAATCAAAAATAATGTTAGAATAATCATTGATGTACTAGAATATTACAAAAATACATTATGAAAAACAACTAGCGCTAATATTCCTGGATGTGCAGAAAGCCTTTGACAATATAAATTGGCAATTTATGTTGCAACAATTAAATTTTATGGAATTTGATGGAAAATTTAGGAATACGATTAATTTGAGTGTACAATTTACACTCAACAGAATGCAGAAGTATTGGTTAATGGAGATGTAAAAGAAAGCTTTAGTGTACAAAAAGGAACAAGGCAAGGTTGTCCCCTCTCCCCATTATTATTCATTTTAACATTAGAGGTATTGACGAGGAACATAAGATACAGAGATAAAAGGAATAGAAATTAGAAAGGAAAAGTACAAACTCCAAGTTTTCACTGATGACTTAGTGTTTATATTAGAAGAAGAAATTAGAAACTGGCTCTAAATTAATAAAGAAAATTGAGGAATATGGAGAGGTGGCAGGGATGAAAATAAATAAAGACAAAATCAAGATATTAGTTAAAAATCTCACCAAGAAACGGAAAAATTGACAAATTGACCCACAGATAGAAAAAAAAGTTAAATACCTTGGTATTTTCTTATCAGCTAGGTGCGGAACAATCAAAGAGAACAACTATAGAAAGCTGTTACAACAAATTAAAATAGATTTGGAAAGGTGGAAAAATGTAAAGTTATAGATGAGAGGGAGAATTGCCGTGGTGAAAATGAACGTACTACCAAAACTACTCTTTCTATTTCAAACCATACTAGTAAAATTAGAAAAGAAATTTTTTGATGAACTAAATAAAATGACTCTGCAATATATTTGTATACAATATATAAGCATATATATATAAGCATAAGTATAAAAAAAGAAAAACTATACGAATTGGATACAATCAAATATTCCCAGGCTGCAGCTCTCACCTGGCTAAAAGATTGAGTAAACTTGAATAACAGAAGGCTATTATTACTAGAAGGGCACAAGTTACTATTATTACTAGAAGGGCACAAGTTACAATTAAGCTGGCATGCCTTTTATGGAATGGCAGAAATATGGTGCACAAATATTTCCAGAGGTATTATGTGAGGAACGCGTTACTTAACATGTGGGAAAAAATTAAAATACAACGCTATAGGGAAGTACCAGTCTGGCTCTCCCCAATGGAGGCAATAATATATCCAAATCTTATATCATGTAAGAAAGCAAGGAGTTACTGGGAGAAAATTCATAAATGGCTAGAAATGATAACTGAGCAACATATTGAGTTCAAACCAGAAACATGCCTCTTAGGTATATTGTCGGAAACTTACAACAAAGCAACCATCTACTTAGTGTTACATATTTTGATGGCAGCTAGAATTACATATGCTAAATATTGGAAAAATGTGAACACCCCACCGGATGATGACATAATTAGGAAAATTTGTGATTGTGCAGAAATGGACAGATTAACTTTAAAAATTAAAGATGAAGAAGATTTGAAATATTACAGGACATGGAATAAATTTTATGAATGGATAGACACTAGAGGCAGAAATGAGAGGGAAGTTTATGAATGTCAGTACAACCAAGATGTATAAAACTATGGATATAATATGGAGAAATTTGTAAATAAACTAATGTAAGTAGAAACTTAGTTGAAGTTTTCTTTTATTTTCTTTTAGGTTTTTTTTTGGGGGGTGGGGGTTTGTATTGTTGCAATTACTGTTAACATAGTACAAGTATAGTTATTAGCATGTATGTTATTTATCATTGATCTCTCTCTGGTTGTACTTTATTTGCATTGTTATCCTGACATGGCACTGTCTTTTCAATAAAATAAAATAAAAATAACCGTGGTTCCCCAAAAATAAGACCATGTCTTATATTTTTTTTGCCACCAAAAAGGCACCAGCTCTTATTTTCGGGGGAGGGTGTCATCCACTGACTCACCTCACTTGAGTGTGTCGTCCCCGGCCTCCTTTTCGCTGCCAGATGCCTTCAGGAACTTCTTCAGCCAGCAAGGCTTTTCTGAAGGCCTCTGTAGCCAACAACAGAGCTCTGATTGATCTGGAGCTCCTTTATCAGCTCTTTTATCAGCTGCAGAGGTCTTTCCTAAAGGCCTCTGCAGCAAATAATGGAGCTCCAGATCGATCCAGAGTTCTGTTATCGGCTACAAAGGCCTTCAGGAAAGTCTTACCAGCTGCAGAAGAAATGGGCCGAGGTATGCGAAGCCTGGCTGCAACTCTCCGAAGGTGAATAGTAGGGCAGCTCCATCCCCCTATCCCACCCTACCTTAATTTTTACCTGTGCACCCTGGAGTGGATGGGCTCTTAATTAGGGCTTAATTTGGGGGGTAGGGCTTATATTGGGGGCACGTGTAAAAATCAAGCTAGGATTTACTTTCGGAGTAGGTCATATTTTGGGGGGAACACAGTAGTTAAGTCCAATATAGCCAGTCTAAGCATTCATTTGTCATCCTAACATCATACATCTATGTATGATGTTAGGATTGTCCAGAACTGAAAGCATATATAAGCTTCTTCTTTTTTCCGAAAGAAAAATTATATCTTTATCAACATACCCTGAAAAACAATTGAACATTGAAAATAACTTGTAGAGGAAAATAAAGGAAGTAACACTTAGCACACCACAGAAAATAGAACTTAATACAAATGGCTGGATTATACCAGTACATTTTACCTATTTCTACATTCCTTTTTTTTCTGTATAAGTTTTATTGCAGTTTTTCTTTAACAACCGACATTTTTTTTGTGGACAGTGTAATAACTGGGTTAACATATTTTTCACACAGTGTTCACAGTAACAATAGAATAGAATAGAATAGAATAGAATAGAATAGAATAGAATAGAATAGAATAGAATTTTATTGGCCAAGTGTGATTGGACACACAAGGAATTTGTCTTGGTGCATATGCTCTCAGTGTACATAAAAGAAAAGATACGTTCATCAAGGTACAACATTTACAACACAATTGATGATCAATATATCAATATAAATCATAAGGATTGCCAGCAACAAGTTATAGTCATACAGTCCTAAGTGGAAAGAGATTGGTGATGGGAACTATGAAACGATTAATAGTAGTGCAGATTCAGTAAATAGTCTGACAGTGTTGAGGGAATTATTTGTTTAGCAGAGTGATGGCCTTCGGAAAAAACTGTTCTTGTGTCTAGTTGTTCTGGTGTGCAGTGCTCTATAGCGTCGTTTTGAGGGTAGGAGTTGAAACAGTTTATGTCCAGGATGCGAGGGATCTGCAAATATTTTCACGGCCTCTTCTTGATTCGTGCAATATACAGGTCCTCAATGGAAGGCAAGTTGGTAGCAATTATTTTTCTGCAGTTCTAATTATCCTCTGAAGTCTGTGTTTTCTTGTTGGGTTGCAGAACCGAACCAGACAGTTATAGAGGTGCAAATGACAGACTCAATAATTCCTCTGTAGAATTGGATCAGCAGCTCCTTGGGCAGTTTGAGCTTACTGAGTTGGCGCAGAAAGAACATTCTTTGTTGTCCTTTTTAATGATGTTTTGATGTTAGCTGTCCATTTGAGATCTTGCGATATGATAGAACCCAGAAATTTGAAGGTTTCTACTGTTGATACTGTGTTGTCAAGTATTGTGAGAGGTGGAAGTATGGAAGGGTTTTTCCTAAAGTCTACCACCATTTCTACGGTTTTGAGTGTGTTCAGTTCCAGATTGTTTTGGTTGCACCACAAGGCTAGTCGTTCGACCTCTCGTCTATATGCGGATTCGTCATTGTCTCGAATGAGACCAATCACTGTTGTGTCATCTGCGAACTTCAGTAGCTTAACAAATGGATCATTGGAGATGCAGTCATTGGTATACAGAGAGAGAAGTGGGAGAGCACACAGCCTTGGGGGGCCCCTGTGCTAATTGTACAGGTATTTGATGTGATCTTGCTTAGCTTCACCTGCTGCTTCCTGTTTGTTAGGAAGCTTGTGATCCACTTACAAGTCTGTTCCGGTACCTGTAGCTGGTTTAGCTTAGTTAGAAGAATGTCTGGAATGATGGTATTGAATGCTGAACTAAAGTCTACAAAAAGGACCCTTGCATGTATGTAATACAATTACATGCACAAAATTTTTATCTTCCAACTTCTAATCTTAATGTACTCATTATAATTGTAATATATTCTTCTATATACTTATTAACTCCTTAACATTTTGATATTATAGATGTCACTAAGTGTTCCACTACATTTTTAATATCTCAACTTTGTATAAACACCATTAAAACCAATTATCAGTATGATCTAATCAGTCTCAAGTTTATATCTCTACGTCCCCTGAATTTATAGTCCTTGTAAGCTATATTTCCAATATATTTTTCCATTCTGTTAATCATAACAATACTTTTAAATATATCTAGTTCTAGTCTTTCCTCTCCTAAACTTAATATATCTGTATTTATAATAAATTCTATCATATATCTATATACGTGCTACTATTTTCCCAATTTAAACTTTCTACTTATTTCTATTGGTTTTCAATATTGTTATCACCTTGCAAAATATTGTTTCTCTATCCAGCATCTCTCAGCCTTTCTAGAATTTCATCATTTATTGATTTTTTGGTGATTCGTTTATATTTTTTTCTTGGAACTCTGTATGTCTTTCTAACATTTTTACACAAACTGTTTATTCCCTCTGTCTTATCTGCTGTGTCTTTGAATGTCCATCCATAACCCTTTCTTTGTTTTTGTGACCTCCTTTTTCCCCTCTGTTCTATTATCTATAATCTCTTAAAGGATTGTCTATTTGATTTTTAGTATTTATCATTGCTGTCTTTTCAATATTTTTCTCTGCTTTTAACTTATTATCTTTTTGTAGTTTATTATGCATTGTCCCCTCCACCACTCCTTCTAATTTCTAAGCTGTATTCTGTGTATATCATATTCATCTTTTCCCATTTTTTGTTGAGTGCCCTCTACTTTCACATCTTTATCTTTAAATATTCCCATCAATTTCTTACAGTTGTCACTATTTCTAACATTTCTTCATAAAACTTTGTCTCCTGCAGGGTCATTTTGTAACATTTTGTAACAAATTAATATCCCTCTAATATCCCAGGATAATGCACAATACTGGCACATGTGAAAGAATCCTTGAATAATTATACTGATAGTTCCCAACTTACATCCCATTCATTTAGCAAGGGTATGATGGCACCCAAAAAAGAGTTGCGACTGGCTCTCACACTTACAATCATCACAGCATCTTCACAATTACATGATCACAAATCAGATCCTCGGCAACCAGCATGTATTTATGATGGTCACGGTGTCGCAGAGTTATGTGATCATTTGTGTCCCTCCTAGTTGACTTCTGACAAGAAAGTCAATGGGAGGGGAGCCTGATTTGCTTAGTGATTGCAGCAATTCACTTACAATTGCAGCAAAATAGGGAATATCAGGCATGGTCAGATGATGGCTCATTGAAAGACCACATTGCTGAGTGACAGAAGTTCTGGTTCCAGTTGTGATGATTTGTTGAGGAGTACCTCTGTACAAAAAGAGCTTTTCTTCGAAAACTTCTAGGAGGAACATATGGATATCTGCAGAAGATGCCATCATCACACTTACATAGTGTTGTAGGATCCAATCTGAACTGGTCATAGGTTTATTCTTCCAAGCTTTCAGGTTCATGCTGGAGATTATCTGTAGGGGACTTCTCATGGAACTTGTCTCTCTCCAGAATTGGCAATGTATTCTGGAAAGAGAGAAGTTCCCTGAGAATGGGATTCAACACGAGCCCGAAAGCTCAAAAGAATAAACCTACGGCCCCAGTTATCTGCTCAGATCAGATCCTGTAACATCGTGGGACACATATATTTGCATCCATTCATGAGTACCTAGTGTATTGGGAATATCCAACAAATGAATGAATTCCTTGGACAAATGGGGTTTGGAAGAATAAAAATAATATGATAAAGTCTTTCTTCTTGAAACTATTAATGAAAAAAAATCCATGGATTCTCAATTTAATTTCATTTCATTTTTAAGTTTAATTTAGAAATTACAGTATTAAAACAGGTGAATTCCAATTTTTACATTCTTTACAATGAGAACAGAACTGGGCATGAGTAATGGCTTCAGTTTTAGATGCAGTTCTCTTAATTCCTAAGCATTCCCAATGATTAATTAAACTACCACCGCATTTAATATTCAAATTCTTGGGAACTACAGTAAAATATGCAGCAGACTCATGCATGAAAGCAACTTACTACCTTAACAAGTAACTGAATATATAAAACTCTGGTTATTATGCCCTCTATGTATGTAATTTCTTTTTCACATCCTTGTTGTAAACTAGTAAATACATCCAAAAATTCTCTGGAGAAAATCCAAAACTTGCAAAGCTTCTTTTTTTTCCTGTTGTGTTCATTAAAGTTAAAAAAAAAACGGACTTTAAGAAGAAATGCCAAATGCACGAAGCTGCCAAAGAGCTGCATTAGAACAAACCCCCAGGACCATGGGATAAGCAGTCACTCTGTTGCCTGATTGGAAAATGATTTCCCTATTTAGCTTCTGCTTCATCAATGCTTGGCATCCCCAGGGTGCACTGTTCTTGATAGGTTAGCTGTCAAATGCTCCATTGTCCAAATTACACTACTCCTGCAGATTTCCCGCTAAGAAACAATTTACTGCAGCTTTCTGCCATCCATCTTATGGACCATGTCTTCCAAGGAGTTTTTTCGGGAATCAAAAGTTGATTGACTTGCTAGAGACATACGAACACTCTTGAGATGCTCTTGCCATTTATCCACCCAAACAGATCTTTGAAAGCAAGTTAAACAAACTGTAATGAGAGATGGTATTAATGCATTCAGAGGGCAGTATGTTAATTGGAAAACACAGTCGCCCTTTAAATATTCCGAAAAGAATTTAAAAACAGCTTTGTCACCATCTTTTCTTCTTCATGCACTGTCAGTTCCTTGATTTCATCACAGGCCTAACTATTTATGCATGAGTTTCCTTACTTCCAGGAAACATGACATAGAGAATAAAAATTGGGGAGAATTGCTTCTGTTCTGCTTTTTGTTAATCAAATTCAATCTGATTAACAAAAATGTTTATTTTTTTTTGCCCTCTCGAAGTAAAAAAAGTTGATAAATCAAGGATTGGGATTTGGGTTTCCTATACTTGGAGCTTCCTAAGGGCGTTGAGTGTCCTTTTGTCTATTGTACAATCTTCTATTTAGCAGTCTGTTCTTTCTTTTATTTCCAAACTTCACTTAAAGCCCAAGAAATGATTTGTCCTCAATAAATTCTTTCAATTTGGGAAGCAGAGACAGCGAGGAAGGCTGCAGAATAATGAAAAGGTATATTTTAAAACAAAAGAACAACAGTCCACTCTGCCATGATCTCACCATCAAAAGGTAAGTTGAGGCTTAAAAAAACAACAACAGCGAAACTTACTTTCTCAGTCAGAGAAATGAAAATTGAGAAAATAAAATAACATCATTTGTGCATTTTTTTAGCCGCCTGTTTTTGTCTTTACAATAGCTACTAAGATTAGATAGAAACATTATGAATTAGCTGAGGTTAATGGTTTGGATATTCCATCTAAAAACCCTATTTATGCTATTTTGCCCATTCACAGCACTGAAATTCCATTGCAGTGACATTTAAATATAGTTGACCTAATATTCAGTTACCCAGATAGCAGAGCCTTATGGAAAAGGTATAGCCTTTCGCTTAATATTTTCAAAATTATCATTATTATTTTGTAAGCACATAGACATATACGCTTCACACTGCTTTATAGCCCTCTTTAAGTGGTTTACAGAGTCAGCATATTGCCCCCAACAATCTGGGTCTTCATTTTACCCACCTTCGGAAGGATGGCAGGGTGAGTCAACCTTGAGCTGTTCAGAGTCAGTCTGCTGGCAGTTGGCAGAATTAGCCTACAATACTGCATTCTAACCACTAACTGGAATAGTTACCTGGCTACCTTGAGCAAGATTCCCGCAAGCTGAGCTCAACCACTGGTGAATCCATAGATGCTTTCATTTTTCAGGCAACATTATGAAAGTACAGTAGTTTATCACTGCCTTCTTCTAGGAATTTTTTTGACTTCTCATTCTAGGAACAACATTTTAGTTTAATATTAATAGTTTAAAATAGGCTATTGAGAAAAGAAATCACGTCTCTTTCTTAAAAAATGAAAGAATGGTGTGGGGTCTGTCAATGATGGTTTATATTGGGCCAGGTCCTAAGCAAATTGTTAAACAGCATGTTTATGAACTATAGAAAATTAGAATCAGTAAGAACCAATATCAGCTTTCAGAAACAAGTCATGTTGGACTAAACTTATCTCCTAGCTGAGGAAAAAGGCTGTACATAAATTACTTTGATTACAGCAAAGCATTCAACACATTTTTTCATGATACCGTCATTAAATATGAGCTGGATGAAACCACAGTTAGATGATTAGACAGAGGATAATTGGCTGAATGACTGCACTCAGAAAGGACTCTGATCCAGACCACATTGGTGAACATATCAAGTGAAGTGCCAGAGAGCTTGTCCGAGGCCCTTTGCTGTACTATATTTTTATTAATGATTTGAATGAGAGAGTTGAGAGGGCAATTATCAAACTTCCAAATGACACAAAAGTACACTTGAGGAGAGAAAATGAAGGTCACAAAATGCAGGCTTAAGCAGTGGATCAAAACAAAGAGGATGAAATGTAATAGGGAAAATTTAAAGCCCTACATCCGGATGAAAAAAAAAGACAGAAGTAGACAATGGAGGTGACTTGAATTGTACATGCGGAAAGTATCTGGTTCCCAGTTAAACAAGGTGATGCAGCTGCTAAGAAGGACAAATGCTATTCTCCTATCCATTATGTCCTACTCAAATCCCACTTGACCAGTTCTGCATACTGTAACAAAAATAAAATAAAATAAAATAAAATAATAAAATAAAATAAAATAAAATAAAATAAAAACAATACAATACAATACAATACAATACTAGCACACTGAGGCGAGTTCAAAAGAGGGCTGAAGGCAGGGAACTGAATATCAAATTGTATGGAAAACAGCATGAATCTGTATAATAAGTAAAGGTTTATCACATAGAGATGGAATGGAATTGATGTTATGAAGTGCAGGGCAGGACTTGAACCAAATGGGTTGAAACTACTACAAAGTACATTTAGGATTACATATTAGGAAAAAAATTATGAAAGTTAGAGCTGGTGGAAGAGACTGCTTTTGCTGAAGAGATATGTTTCCTAACACTACAATTGACACCTTCTTCTTTAACGTTTTAGTGAATGCTGTAATTAATGAACACTGGGATGTACTAAATGACCTTGAAAATCACTTCAAACTGCATGATGATATGTTAATATGACGTATGATGATGCAATATTAAATTGCGTCCTGAAATGTTTAAAAACATCACTTTTATTAAGAATGGTGGACTTATTTTATATGGGCATCAAGTAAAGAGGTTCACTACACCTGATTTAAAACCTTGGATCAAGACAAGTCTGCACTTTTGACATCTCAACTAACATTATTTCAATAACTTGGAACATCTGATCAATATGTGAGCCTCATTTAACTTATTTAGGACTTGACTTCTGTTATACATATGGTAGGTTTATTATAGCATATTTGTCCTTTTTATTTTTATTTTTTTTGTTTACATTCTGTTTTCACTTCATCCTACCCGTGTTTCTATTTTCACTTAGTATTGTTTCTGGTAATTATTTTTCTTTCTTTAGCTTTTGTGAAATCAGCCACAGTCTCTTAGGTACTGGCAGTTGTTTTGGGACATATTTGACTCTCTAATAGCTGCTTAACCCAGTGCATATTCCTGATGCTGTATATATTTTTAAGAAGATGTTGGATAACCATTTGTCTGAAATGGTGTAGGGTTTCCTGCCTGGGCAGGGGGTTGGACTAGAAGACCTCCAAGGTCCCTTCCAACTCTGTTATTCTATTCTATTCTATTCTATTCTATTCTATTCTATTCTATTCTATTCTATTCTATTCTATTCTATTCTATTCTACTCTACTCTACTCTACTCTATTCCAAGCAAAATGTCAAGTTATTAACTCCCTATCTCTAGCTACCTTTTCCTATTAAACTAAAACAAATCAGGGTTTGAACAGATTTTACAATACACTGACAGCCGAACACAATGTTTATATCTGGTTATAATTACTTAAAAAAATTACTAAATAAGAAAACGTTTTCAAAATTTATATATTCTATAATGGAAAATTATATTATATTCCATTGGTTTCTATAATGGAATATGCTATAGTGGCTAAGTTTATACATTGCATTAAGCCAAACATAGATAATCAATTTTAGAGATCAATTTGGTGTATGAATTTGGCCAATTGTTTTAAAATACTATCTGAATATTTTAATGCTAGTATATTAAGATCCAAGATCATACATTATGTGCTTGTATTTTGAATACATGAAAGTCAACAACAAAATAGAATGTTTTTGGTTGATCACACCTATATTGAATCAGTGATTAAGGTTAAGCTATAATTTTGTAATTTGCATTATTTATCATTCATGCTACTGCATTTATGCATTTAATATGGAAAACCACTAATACTAGCTGAATAGCAATGCATAAAAATTTAAATATTATTAAAAAGCATTGTGAAGTAAATGTCCCAAGATTTATAAAGTAATCTATCAAAATATCTCATGATGAACAGAATTTTAGTCAGAGAACTCTGATGGAGACACACGAACAAAGATATTTTAATTCTTTACAGCTTTATTATGTTCCACTCGATCATTCTGCTATTCTGTCTGCTGTCTTCAGCTTCAATTAAATAGTTCCAGTATAATTCTCATTCTGCTTCTTTCAAAATAAGTTGAGCTTTCAATATGTGACCGCTTTGCCACTGAATAAAATTTATTCTTCATACTTATATAAAAGTGTAACCTATTTATGCTATTTTTAAAACTGTACTTTAATAATTATCGGAAGTGGTAGGTACATTTCAATATAATCCCACTAGTAGGCAATATTTTTGTATACCTATTTTGCTTTCAAGTTCTGAAAGGTGGTAGTGTAATTTGCAAACATTTTAATCTAGGATGCCAGAACATTTTACCTGGGTTGAGTTATAGTTATGCAGTATATTTTGGATTCTCTGGGGTAACAAAGGAAGCTGGCCAATACAGAATGTGGGTTGGAATTTGTTTGATAAAACAGGTGAATGCTATTAATTTGGGGAACATATATAAAAAATAAATTTGCCCCATTACTCAGGAAGCACACTAATTATTCACCTACCAAGTGCATTGTCCCTTAAATTCTACTACATTTACTAAGTGATGGGAACGGTTGAGGCTCTTTTTGTTACCATCACCATTTAAAAAAAAATAAAAATCCAATATTCAAAGTCATGAACTATTTATAGGAAGTTTTTTATTCACTTTACATCTAAAAGCAAAGTTGCCTTTTTTGTTGAGCTCAACTCTCGTTGAGCCATGTAAGTGCTTTGTGTTGCATTTTTCCAGAATATTTTTTCACTTCCATGTTATTTCTTTGGCAATAATATAGAAGTTTACTATTGACTTCTTTCTAATTGTTTTTTAAACAGAAAACAAAATTTCCAAATTGAGCCCACAGCTCAGATTATCCTCTACTTCAGTGTTTCCCAATTTGGCAATTTTAAGACATGGGAACCTCAACTCCCAGAATTCCCCAACTAGCTTAATTCTTGCTGGAAAATTCTGGGAGCTGAGGTCTATATTTCTTAAAGTTGCCATGGTTGAAAAACACTGGAATAGAGGGATATTCTGACCCTCTGCATATCCATAGAAGTTCAACCAGAGAGTTTTTAAAAGGCCAGCTTTTAAAACACAAAGACCAATATATTTTAAGTTTAATATTTTAAGTTTGCCAGATTCTATCATAGCAGAGAAAAACTGCTTTTGAGCTTTTGAACAAGAATGCCATTCATGTCTACTTCATAATCCTGGCAAAAATTTATTCCTTCTGAATATACATTCCCTCCTCTTATTTTGTATGCAAGGTGCTCTTCCAGTAGATTTTTCCAAACTCTTAATACTGAGTTTATAGCCTACTGCAGCTGAAGAACAGATTTTCTATTTCTCAGCATTGCATTACCATTCCTTGGAAAATGCCACTAAAATCACCTCAAGAAAATTCCTGAGGCCTCACAAACAGCGTATCATTTTCCACTAGAATGCTATTACACCTGCACACTTTAACAGAGGGCCATGCTTGAGTGAACACTGGTGATAGTACAGCGCTGTTGGAAATGATGGCAGCTGAAACACATCGCTGAGAAGGTACACACAGTCCTGAAACAGATTGTAGTCTGTTTGACTGACTTGATTGAAGAAAAAAGGGCACTCCTAAATAATACAGTGTTCCATATGGCGAACCTATGGCACGCGTGCTGGAAGTGGCACACAGAGCCATTTTTCCAGACACACAAGCTGTTGTCTAACTCACCTGCAGCTGTGCATGCATGCACGCCCCAGCTGGTATTTGGGCCTCTGGTGCGCATGCGCACAATTCAGAGGACCCTGTAAGGACCAACTTCTCCCCCCCTTCCAAGAAAGTATGAATTCTTGAGAACTTTGTATTTCAAAAGGAATCCTTTATTGAAAGGGATGAAAGCAAGTCAAAACTCAAAGGAGGCTCTGGGGTCCCTCAGGGCATGCAGTTCATGATAAAGAAAATTAGGAACCCCTGCCCACCTTCTGATGTGGATGCCAACCAATCCACCAGTGTGAATACAAAATGCATCAACTTCCCTGAGAAACAGATAGGAAGAGTTTCTCAGGGTCATTTTACAATCCACTTGTCCCCCCACCTTTTCCGAGATGTGAGATTTCTCCAGGGATTCCTGGCACCAGGCAATGGTTATAAATCACGGTAAGAAAGAAAAGAAACATAGGAAAATATGTATGAAACTCCAAATCTCCGCCCCTTCTTCCACAAAGAATGGCAGATACTGCTGTGCATATGTATGCATTTGCGCATACACACAAGATCGGTGTGCAGCATGTGCATGCGCAGATGGCATTTGTACCTGTGCATTGCACGCATGAAAACAGCGTGCATGAGCACATGGTGCAATTGTACATGCAGAGCACAGTGGGGGCAAACGCAAAAGCTGTGCACATGCGCAGATGGTGCGGTTGCACTATAGTGCATGTGGGAGCCGTGCAGTAGCATGAATGGCACCCCCGAACGCAAAGCGCGTGAAGCATGGACCTGTTCGACACTTGGTGAGTAAAAATAATTGCTACCAACCTGCCTTCCATTGAGGACCTGTATACTGCACGAATCAAGAAGAGGGCCGTGAAAATATTTACAGACCCCTCGCATCCTGGACATAAACTGTTTCAACTCCTACCCTCAAAACGACGCTATAGAGCACTGCACAACAGAACAACTAGACACAAGAACAGTTTTTTCCCGAAGGCCATCACTCTGCTAAACAAATAATTCCATCAACACTGTCAAACTATTTACTGAATCTGCACTACTATTAATCGTCTCATAGTTCCCATCACCAATCTCTTTCCACTTATGACTGTATGACTATAACTTGTTGCTGGCAATCCTTATGATTTATATTGATATATTGATCATCAATTGTGTTGTAAATGTTGTACCTTGATGAACGTATCTTTTCTTTTATGTACACTGAGAGCATATGCACCAAGACAAATTCCTTGTGTGTCCAATCACACTTGGCCAATAAAAATTCTATTCTATTCTATTCTATTCTATTCTATTCTATTCTATTCTATTCTATTCTATTCTATTCTAAAAGGTTCGCCACAACTTTCACCAATGCTAATTAAAATTAGCATTTCCTTTTAGTGTTATACCCTAGTGGACAAGAGTGGTGGTTATTTTTCTCTTCCAACTCTGTCAGCTATGTGTAATTATCTGCTTTTGTTTTCAATCACAGTTACAGGAACAGAAAGTATATAAATCTATTTTTGAAGGTCACTCCTGACCTCGTTCAACGTATAAGTACAACATATTTTTGTGAAGATCAACTCATGTGGGGAAAAAAAGATTGGAGGTATCATGTTAGAGAATAATTTTTGGAAGATAGCATTATTTCTTATGCAGGAGTATTATCCTTCCTTATTTGTAGAAGCCTTAACCCATGAAGATGTTTTAAACTTCAGGATGAAAAGATACGCACAGAGAATATTAGTATATTGTATACTCAGTCTTCATTTCAAAGACTGAAGCCAAAGTATGTAAAGTATATACAAACAGCAGTAACTTGCTTGCCATTGTGCTATCCCTCTGGAGATTTTTTGTGACCCAATTAAATATCAGAAAAGATTTGCTCACCTGCATCAGCGGGTGTCTTTATTAATTATGGGCAAGGCCCATCTTACCTAAATGATTCTTATCAAGAAGAACTATCAATTTCTAATAAACCAAAGACTTATGAAGAAGGTTGCATGGGATAGCAAACAACATCCTTGTTTTCATTTGGACAGAGAATCTCTTACTGTGATGATCATTGGTATTGCTTGAATGCCTGATATTATTCCTTCAGTCCAAGGATAAAAAAACAAACAGAAAATGAATGGCTTGAATGAATGCTTTTAACAGAAAATATGTTTTTCAGCTTTGGTTTTCTGTTCTACTCATGCATTATCATTTGGATGCTCTAGTGCAGGGGTGTCAAACTCGATTTCATTGAGGGCCGAATCAGGGTTGTGTTTGACCTTGGGGGGCCCAGGGTGGGACGCTCTAGTGAGTTCCCTTTCTCTTATAGGATTTGCATCAATTACCTCTGATTTGTTTCTAAGGCCGGTATAGGTAGTCCTGATTCAAGAGCAATTGTTCCAACCTAACCACTCTGTATAGGAAGCCACAGAAGAGACCTTGGAAAAAATACTTTGTACATGTACAAAAGCTCCTTTGTTCTTTGTACATGTGTTATAACATACAACAAAAACTCCAAAAGTCCTCCTTCAAATAAATCTGCATGTCGTAAAGAGCATATACACAAAACCCCTTAGTGCAGACAATAACGACAGGTCTGTATTTACCAAATGCAGGTATACAAAAAATGTGGAATTATGAATAATGAGGGCCACATGTGATGCACAACAAAAGTACTTTCTAAACTGAAGGTCTCTCTTCCCCTTGAGTTTCAAAAATAAATATAGGAAAGCCATTAACTACAACCAGTACATTTTTAATTGTAGGAACATGTAGCAATGTATTTTGTTCTGTTGTAAGAGTTATTTATTTCAGATTTAGAGTACCGTACAATGAGGATTTTATTTTATTTTATTAAGGACAGCTGTTACAGAAATTGCTAAAGAATTTTATAGGTTACAAGAATGATACTTATGCAATCTGCTGCCTTAAGATAGCTTACTGTAATTTCTTTCCTCTTGGTCTGATGGATTGCAGGCAGAATTGTGAATTTAAACAAGATTAAAATTATGATAATGTTGTCCCATTATTACATCTGTTATTAACTAGTTAAACAAAATCATGAATACCACAGTATATGCAATTATTTCTTTTATCTTTAAATATGCATTAAATAAACTATCCCTTTCTTCAGTGAAATATGAGTGATATGATGGAATAAATATAGTGTACTGAAATCCATTTTTTTTGCCACCGATTCTGTATGGAAGAAAATTGTTTGCTACAGCATCTGCCAAGTTGACCATAAGTGAGTGACCTAAATATGTAGAATTTACATTTTATCTTCCAAAATAACCTCTCTCCTGTAATTACTTTAATATAGTAACAGAACTAGTGAAAACTAATCAGCACCCTTATCATTCAACTGCAGACTCATTAAAAAGGTAGCTTCAGCTGTTAGATGATTTTTTTCTTATTTGCTTGTTAAACCTATGAAATTTTGCAGGATCAGAAATTCAACAGTTTTACTCTGGTTTTCTGTTACATTCTATAAGTTCTTGACAGTGTTCAAGAAAAGAAAATGAACAGGAAGAAAATTTGCTAAATATCGTGCAATCAAAAGGGCTGATAGTTGCTTTTCAGGGTTTTTTTTAATTTTATTTTTTTTATTATGGTCACAGACAACCATTACTAATAGACGCATTAAAATCAATAATAATAATTAAAAATAAAAAATAAAAAACAGATATAACGTGGCGTAACATAATATAACAACATAACATCAATGGTGGGTTATCAGTGAGCAGTTAGTCTACCTATTTTTGCATACAGATTAACAAAATTTAGCTACATTCAGAAAAAGTACTTCATACTGATCTGATAACAGTTGAACATAGAAGAGATCATTATTTCCTGGTATTAGGTGAAGTGTTAGAAAGTGAGTCTCTAAGTCCTTACAGAAGGTATAGTGTAGTAGGACATGAGCTATAGTTTCAATGCTCCCTTGTCCACAGGCTCTTCAGGTATTCTTCAGTTCTATCTTCAGTGACATGTTCTATTACATTTATCAAAGTATTTCGTTGAGGATTTTTTTTTTTAATCAAGGAGTCCTATCTTAGTGTAATTCTGGGAAAAAAGGAATATATTTTTTTGAGTACTCAGATCTAATAACATAGACTTCGTACCAGTCTGAAAAGAAAAACAAATTGTGCCACTTCTAAGCAAAACCATGAGAAGTTCCTTTTTTTAAATCAAGCAAATAATTACTTCAGTTAAGCTCATAATATTTGAAATTCTCTGTGATTCTTACCCACATTTCTTTTCCTAATAAAACCCTTGATTTAAAAAAAAAGGTTTTGCTTAGAAGTGGCACAATTTGTTTTTCTTTTCAGACCGGTACGAAGTTTCTTGAATTCTATGTTGTTAGATCTGAGTGCTCAAAAAAAATATATTCTTTTTTTCCCAGAATTACACTAAGATAGGACTTCCTGATTAAAAAAAAATTCCGTAACTAATCAGTGTACAATGTGTCAGGAGTTTCAGTTGACTAGTGGCAACTAACCAGAATTGTCTTTACTTGGGAATCTTTGAAAGAGATTTTTTATGTGAAATTCTTGGCGCTCCAACAAATTCATAACTATTATATTTTCTTCTAGTGGAAGCTTTATTATCTATCTTCATACTGAATATAATTTATGTTGACTACATATTAATTCTAAGCATTTATATTACTGGAAAAAGTAAATAGCTGCTTCCCCAACAATATTTACATTAATATCTGTTGGGGGAAAAATTATCTTATCTCCTTTTTAAAAAAAAGCTCTTAACTTACATCTCATGTTTAAGTACAATCCTAGCCCATATGTGTAAAGCTTTATAATTATATTTTGAAGTGAAATTGTTTCATCGTGCAGAGATATCTTCACTAGTAACAGCAGAACTCAGTAAGCTGCATATTATTTTATTACTAAGATTTGATTTCAAGTTTCATTCACAAGAAGAATTGTGTTTGCACTGCTGATCCAGCTAATCTAGATACTTGAGTAGGCTAGGAAATGTCAGTAGCTCCTTGACTTTCAATCTTACCATTTTCATCTTGATATCTTATAAGCAGAGCGGTCACGACACAGAAAGGGTGCTTACTTCCATATGCGCAATGAAAAATATGAACTGTGGGTTATAAAATGTCTGGTGGAAAAAAATGAACAGTCAAAAAATGTTGGACTGTTCCACCTCATCGTGATAATGAATAGACATTGACTTTATTTAGCAGTATAGTCATCTGAGTAGACTATCAACTTTATGCACTTTAACTTAAAAAGAACAGGGTTTTGATCCAAGACATATAAACACCAATCCTCTTGAAGTGAATTTCTCAGTAAATTGGAAGGAATATCTGATGAACCAATAAGTACATCACTTTTTCCAGTCATGAAGGGTGACCTAAGTTGAGAAATATAAGACAATTTTCCTCATCATATTCCCTATTTTTCTGCAATAAGAAGCACTTTGTAATCTATGTGCTACAAGGATGAGATATTAAAATAAAATGCTAGTATGCAAACATAAGGCTTTGATAAATATTTTGTTATGATGTTCTCTCTTTCTCTTTCCCTCTTGTGAAAATAATTTTGGAGGAATCTTTAAAAATTTATTATGAGGTGTAGAGTTAAAAACAACTAAATGGCACCTGCAAGAATAAAAGAACACACATATATATATATATCAACAATCACAACCAAAAAAAGAGAGACATAACTCACCATATTGCAAGTGGGTGGTTTTGGCAACCATCTATCTTTCTAAACAATATAAAAATAGATAAATTCGTTCTCCTGCATTCTCTGCACCAAAAACAACAGGCCTTGAAAATGGTTTCATTAAAAAATAACAAGCATAGACTCACTAGGGGATAGATCAGGGCAAGCAAAATAAAAAATTCTTCCATCATTGCTCAAATAGGTCAACTCGAATTAATTCAGAGGGCAAACATTCAAATTAAGCCTGCTGGCTTCCATCCCCCAACTCACACCAGCTGAATGACCCTTTTCCCAGGATGTTGACATGGCCAAGTTAAAACATGAATACTGATTTGATTTGATTTGATTTGATTTGAAGAAAAAAAAAAGTACAATCATGCTGTTCCATCCTGAGCTATCTGAAAGGTCAGGACTCGCCCAAAGCCTGCATTATTAGACAGGAACTCCTTGTCTCTGGATCCTAAAGATTTTTGATATTTTAACGGAATAATAATTATTGTTCTGACAATAATTGTTAATACACAGAGGGCTTTTAATTGACAAGATTTATTCAAATGGCTTAACTGGGACTAAAGCACATCCAAACTAGTGGTGGCATTTAGCCGGTTCTATCCGGTTCGGACGAACTAATAGTGGTGGCTGCGGGAGGCTCTGTCCACCCTCCCGGATGTCCCATTTTTGATGCTCTGTGCATGCGCCAAAGGTCTTGCACATGCGCAGAGGTGTCACATGCTCACATTTGTGAACCGGTAGCAAAGATAATTGAATACTACTCCTGATCCAAACATCAATACCTTAGCAGTGGGGCAAGAAAGGATTCGCCTTATATAGATTTAAATTAATTTTCCCTTTGCTAGTCAATTGTGTAGTACAAACACCATAATCTCACCTGCTTCCCAACCCTATTCCCATAAAAAAAATTGGAGTTCTGAACAAGTTAAAAAAGGCAAGTCTCTCTGCTACCAAATTCATTGCCAAGATTTGGCAGCAATGAATACTCTTGGTTGGCTGTTCTGGCCAAATCCTGCCGATTCCTGCCGGACCAGCATTAAGGAACCAATGAGGTGATATGATCTTCTTCTTCCATGTCTAGATCTAATTTAAACTGCCAGAATAAAGCCACCTTCTTGACGTTGATCAAAAATGAGTCATTATCTGTACATGTTTCATACCAGCAGATAGGCTGGGGTCTGGATCATTCCACATTTGCACAACAAGTTGTTATCTGCTAAGAGTCTTCACTTTAGCACAGTGGTAGACAACCTGGTCCCTACCGCCCACTAGTGGGCATTCCAGCTTTCATGGTGGGCGGTGGGGGTTTTGTCCGATACTGAAGCACTTTCTTTTTTAATTTAATTGACTTTTAAAAAAAATTTCATAGCATTATTTAAAAACATTTTCATTAGGTTTTCATAAAATTCCCCGTAACAATTTAAATTTCTGAAAATGTACTATTTGTATCGCCCGCACATAAGTTTAGTTCACGTTACGTAAGTGAAACTAAATGGCGCTATAGTGCAACCACAAACAAAAGAGCCTCGTCCCAGAATAGCTCGTGCATCTCCCCCCACATCACCCAGTTTTAACAGACAAGTAGAGCTGGTAGCCGGCGCCCCCCCCAAACCCAATCTACGATGTGCGAGAGACATGCGCAGACAATGATATGCTTTATAAATCACCATTACTGTGGAACCGGTGGGAGGTTAGAAAATTTTCTACTATGGAAAATAGTAACTACTACTTAGCTATGGAACACAAGTCAGGTACTTCATGTATACATTTCTCTCTACTAACAGAGATACAAAAGTGGGCAGTAGGTATAAAAAGGTTGACTACCCCTGCTTTAGCATATTGGTTTCACACTTAGGCACTCCAACTTTCAACCTATTTAGGGTCCTCTAAGAAGTATAAAGGAGGTCAGATCCACCATCCAGATACTTCTTTAAAGTTATTCCTTTCTTGATGTTCTCCCTCCTCCACCTTTTAATTCAATTTTGTTATTATGTACCCTCAAAAATGTTCCTACTTGCCATAAAGCTGTTCTTAGATCTAAATCAATGGGCTTAGGGCATATGTCCATTCAGAAAATGTCAAGGATCATTCTCTTGCTTTGTTTCTCAGCATCTGATGCTACCTTTCTCCTGACCTTAGATGGGGCAATGCCAGCAAGAAGATATAACTTCTTAATTGGTATAAGTTGGAGATATCCTGTCACTAAGCATGTTGCTTCATAGATGGAAATATCAACTTGTTTCGCATGTGTAGATGCGCCCCACATTGGAGTGAGCATACTCTGCTGCAAAGACACTCAAGGGTAAAGCTGATAAGCGCAACAAAGATGGTTGAGCTCCCCATGTGTAGTTTATCAATTTCCTGATGATATTGTTCCTCCAGCTAACTTTAGCCTTAGTGTTCAGGCAATGCTGTTTAAAAGAGAGCATCATGCCGACGTATTTCAGTGTTGGACAGTGCTATAATTGGTTCATGTAATGTAATGAAATGAAATGTTGTCATTACTTTCATGAGACAAGGTGTTCTGTCCTCCTTCCTCCATCCGAGTGATGGCTTAATTAGCTGCCACTATCAGCTCTGGCAGCAGATTAGCCAGCGTCTGCCAAGAGCTTCTGTTATCTTCCCTGACGCTGGTGAGTCACCCAGGAACAAACTTCAGCTCTTAGTCAATCAGTGGATTTGCCTGTTACAAAAAGACACAGCAGCTCTCGCTGCCTTTTATATCCTGTGGGGTGTGGCTCCATGACTCAGCACTTCCTAGGCCTGCCCCACCCCTGCTTCTGTTGTTCCCTCCTCTCCTGCCTACGAAACCTAGGGTCCAACCAAGCCTGATTGCCGTCAGCTGGGTCTACAGGCGTGGCCTGGGGGGGGGGAAAGAGTCAGGGGACGGAGGCCTCATTATTTCTTCCACCTGGCCTGCTTCTGACTCCTGGAGCTGAGCCAGGGAAGCCGGTGCTCCCGAGGTAAGTCCTGACGGCCCTTCCCCCTCACTTTCCAAGTCACTTTCTGGCAGCAGGCCCGGCTCCAAGTCACTTTCTGGCAGGAGGGCCGGCTCGGGGGGCACAGACACAACACAAGGGTTTATGGAATATCAGCCACTTCCAGCAGAAGTAATTGTTTAGTTCTGAAATTGTTACCGTATGTTCAGTTTATGCATGTACAACAACTGGTGAGAAAATATAATGGGATTACTGGCTAACTCAGGGATGTTAAACTCGATTTCACTGGGGGCTGTATTAGAGTTGTGTTTGACCTCTAGGGGACCAGGTGGGCATGTCCAGGGTGGGCATGTCCAGCTCAATATCACTCATTTCAAGGGCACCTGTGGTGACCCGGGAGGAGCTGGGAGATCCACTTTTGCTAGTAGTTTGTTTTGCTAGAACTCTGCCAGCGAAAATGGAGCTGGGGGGAGGGTACTGCGTGGCCCTCCCAAGCTCTGTTTTTGCTGCCAGAGGCACCACAAGCAGTCCCTCATTGTTTCCAGGGCAGCCCCGCAGGCTAGATCTAAGCACTTTACGGGTTGGATCCGTCCTGCGGGCCTCGAGTTTGAAACTCCAGGGCTAACTGAATTAAACGTCTTATGCTAAAGGGTTAGTACAGGTAGTCTTCAATTTACAACCAGTCATTTAGAACCATTCAATGTTACAATAGCACTGAAAAAGTGACTTACAACTAATTCTGGCACTTACAACTATTGCAGCATCCTTATGGTCACGTGATCAAAATTTGGGCACTTGGAAACTGGTATATATTTATCACAGTTACAGTGTCCCAGTGTCATGGGATCTCTATTTGTGACCTTCCCAGCTGGCATCTGACAAGTTCAATGGGAGAATCTGGATTTGCTTAACAACTACATGATTATTTAACAACTGCAGTGAATTGCTTAACAACTGTAGCAAAATCGGATGCAATTCACTTAACTATTGAATCGCTTAGCAACAGAAATTCTAGTCACAATTGTGATTTTAAGTCAAGCACTACTTTGCCTCTATCACTTTCCAATTTACCCACAGATTTGGGAAAAAAATTGAACTTGCATTTCTTTTAGCCTGACAATAGGTTTGTATGCTATACCACTTTGTTAACACAGTGGCTATATCTACTTAGCTTCCTGCAATTTCTGAGCAAAAGAAGAATTATTTAACAAGTATATAAGTAAAAAGCCTGCTAACAATCAACAGAAACATGGGATAATTCATGATTTGTAGATATAGTTTTGAGGAGAACAAAGAAAGTTGGATGACATATATAAAAGCTAGAATAATAAATATATCTGACATGGTATATTAGATGGAGTTGCTAATTTTATTTTATACATTTCAACATAAAACCAGAAAAAAATAACTTACATCTATTTGCTCCAGTATATACAACTATGCTGTGAGAACAGTGCAAAAAGGAAATCTATATTTTCAGTTTAGTTTGAAGGTTTCTAATTGTTTTAATTACATTATTTTGATCCTGTTTCGTGTATAGGTTCCCTGTAGAAATTAGCCCTTTCACATTCATTTCATAAAATTTGTCCTTGATTGAAGAGGTCATTTGTTTTGCATAGTTCCTCACTTAATAAACATTCCTGACTTACCTGTGCACCATTAATTCCCTTAATGTCCTTCAAGCTATTTGTATATCATGAGGCTGGCAGATTACTAGTTATACTTAAGAGGCTTGTTTATTTGATAGAAATGTAGTTCATAAATGATACAAAAATGCATATGAATGTTTCTCTTTCCTCTTAGTTGGCTATTTCTATTTTAAAAAGCAAAAAAGCAAAATGCAAATTGTTAGGAAATATAAGCTGTTTTCTTATTTCAAAGAGTTGGCAGCCTCTAATCAAAATGACTTCATTAAAATATCAATCAAGAAAATAACACTCCCCCTTTAGCTGTCTGGTCAGGAAAGGTTAAATCTAGGTGGGGTTCTACCACAACAGCTGTGTAATATGGCCTCTCTAATGTACCAGCTGTTGCAGTTTAAGTCATTCCTTTCCTACTGCCCTAACAAAGCTAATTAACCTTATCTCTAGGAGAAAATCAAAGCAAAACAGCCAGCTAGTATAATAAAGATACACTGCTTTCTTGACACTACCATTATGAAGATTCATGGAGTGGCAGTCAGCTCCTATGTTCTGGCTTAATCTCCCCTCTGCCAGGTTGAATTGCCAAGATATGAAGCTAAGACAGCTGACAGAAAAGACGGTAGCACAATCTGTCCTTCCACATGCATTCCTCTGTTCTTAGTTTCTTTTTTTTTCTTCAGCTAATACAAGTAACTTCTGCATAAGACTGAGTTTACACGTTGAGTTAAGCAAACTTTAGTATCTCAAAAGGTGTAACAAGTTGTTTTGCTTCTTACCCAAGAATCTTTTTTTCTTTTTCCTTAAGAAAGGAAAGGTGGTGGGGAAAGCACCTTTCAGACATCTATAATAATAATAATAATAATAATAATAATAATAACAATAATAATAATAATATCAGAGTTGGAAGGGACCTTGGAGGTCTTCTAGTCCAACCCCCTGCCCAGGCAGGAAACCCTACACCATTTTAGACAAATGGCTATCCAACATTTTCTTTAAAATTTCCAGTGTTGGAGCATTCACAATTTCTGGAGGCAAGTTGTTCCACTTATTGATTGTTCTAACTGTCAGGAAATTTCCCCTTAGTTCTAGGTTGCTTCTCTCCTTGATCAGTTTCCACCCATTGCTTCTTGTTCTACCCTCAGGTGCTTTGGAGAACAGCCCGACTCCCTCTTCTTTGTGGCAACCCCTGAGATATTGGAACACTGCTGTCATGTCTCCCCTAGTCCTTCTTTTCATTAAACTAGGCATACAGAGTTCCTGCAATCGTTCTTCATATGTTTTAGCCCCCAGTCCACTAATCATCTTTGTTGCTCTTCTCTGCACTCTTTCTAGAGTCTCAACATCCTTTTTACATCATGGCGACCAAAACTGAATGCAGTATTCCAAGTGTGGCCTTACCAAGGCATTATAAAGTGATATTAACACTTCACGTGATCTTGATTCTATCCCTCTGTTTACGAAGCCCAGAACTGTGTTGGCTTTTTTGGCAGCTGCTGCACACTGCTGGCTCATATCTAAATGGTTGTCCACTAGGACTCCAAGATCCCTCTCACAGTTACTACTATTGAGCAAGGTATCTATGACCTGGATGACTTGAGAATCCCCACAGAAATTTAGTTATCTTATGTTTTATTTGAGTAAACTAACGTTGATCATGTTCATGCAAAATGTTAAGTGATAAACTCTCATTGCAAGCTATACTTGCTGGGCTGAACCCAGACAAAACTGCATCAGGGTTAGAGAAATAGATTGAGAAAATAGTCTGTTTATGACACTTTGGTCAAAGTAGAATATTGAAAAGGAAAACAATGGGTATGTTCAAGAAAGCAATAAAACGATGAATAAAAGCATCCAAGCAGGAACATTCTGAATATTGTTTTAGTCTTAGGACAAGATATTTTCCCTTGTTTGTTTTCTTCACCACATGACATCTTTATAAGAATGAACAATATCCATAGGATGTGTTTCTTCTCTTTGGAAAGAGTTTCTTATTAAAGATGACCACCCAACATTAACTCACTTAATGTGTGTTATGTAAAGTCATCTTAAATGTTGGATGAAAGTTTGTCAGAACATCCAAATAATGATTACAGGCATTAAAGTCCACTTTAAATCTCTGCTTGTAGACTTGAGAAGGCAGAAAACATTTTACTTTAAATCGTTCCTCTCTGTGAGAAACAAAAAACGTTCTGATTGTACTAATACAAAAATTATTATCCAAAACATTATCCACAGGTCTCATTTACATTTAAGTAGAGCAGCCATAATTGATGGTGTCCTTCTCACACTTCACAATTTAATGTGTCTGAGGCCGATTAGGACTTCGTAGAATTAGTCTCTTTATTATACCCTCGGGCTGCAATTTTCCAAACGGAGCTGTCTAAATGTACTTTTTCTTTCCTTTCCTATATAAAATGCTTCTCTCCATTACCCGTAACCCCAATCCCATAAGGCAAGAAAAGAATTTGTATTTCTCAATTTGTGTGAGCAGTGACACAAAGACGTCTGTGTCTAGAATCCAAGTGTTTCTCTTTCTTTCACTGCATGGTTAATCACAGGAAGTTATTTCACTCTACTCACTGCAAGGAAAAATATCTTTCCTTGCAGATTGTTTATGTCCCGATTCAATTACTATGAAACTGGAAATAATCAGGCGTAGAAATAGACAAGCGGCTACAAACTCAAAACCCATTTCTTAATGGGACAAACTAGAATCAAAAGTAAGCCAAATACTAATTTATAACTGTTCCATCTTCTGGAGGTATCAAGACTCAGTCTTCCATCTTTCCGAGGTCAGTAAAATGAGGACCCAGATTATTGAGGGCAACATGTTGACTCTGTAAACTACTTAGATAGGGCTGTAAAGTATTATAAAGTGGTATATAAATCTATCTGCTACTGCTATAAAGGAGTCTGAATCATTATGATTTCAGGATTGGGGTGGAATGCAGGCATCATTAGCAGGTTGTCAAACTAATAATCACAACGTGAGGCTTCTTTATATACACAACAACCAACCTGGTTTCTTTGAGCTAACAAATTCTGCTTTGGTGTGCAACTTATGAAGCCCTAAAATTCAGACACCATATTGAAAAACCTTATTTTGTTTGTTAAGTTGAGACCTATGCTAGGAAATCTGAAATAGAAAGCAGAAATTTGCAGCCCCTTAGTACCATTTCGTACAAATGTAACAACAACTGGGACTGCCAGAACTGCTATCCTAAATTGGTCACATGACATCATACGTTATGACTGTGTTACTTAATGACTGAATTTCAGATCCAAATTGTAATTGGTAAGTGTGGACTATTTGTAAATGTTACAAATTATGGTCCATTGAGGATTTAAAACAACATGTATATAAAGAATCCTTTAAAAGAAGAATAACATTAAATCAATATTTCCCCAGGAGCCAGTGTGATGTAGTTCTGGAAGATGCTAGGTTAGAAGCCAAGAAACTTTGAGTTCTAGTCCTGATGTTGGCACAAAATCTTCTGAGTGACTTTGGAACTATCAAGTTGTTTCAGCCCAAGGAAAAACAATGACAAATCATTTCTGAAAATATTGCCAAGAAAACAATTGCCAGGACAAGACTGATTTGATGACAATCTTTCAAAAAATTTCCCCAGTAGAATGTTTTTTCCCTTCTTTTTTAATTAATGGGTAGCAAGCCCTTCCCTTGGGAAATAGAAGTGCACCAGAATTCAATTTAAAATTAATTTAGACTTAATTACAGAAAATCATATTCAAAGAAAAAAAATGATCATTCCAAGACATCCTTGGTACGACACATAAAGACACATAAAGGAAAATTGTACAAAGCTCAAATCCAAAATTCTTTTTCTATCTGTTTTGCCCTACCAGACATATGACATTCATATTCCTTTATGAAGTGTTACTTTAAAATGTAAACACAAACACTGCTATTAATCACACATGACAGCCTTTTATCCTAACAAATAAAGCACACTCAGCAACAGCAATGAGTTATTGCCCAATCATTAAGAGATAGCTTCTTTGTTCAATCAACTACCAAACTACTAAAACTGTTAGTAACTTTGTACATTAATGCAATAATAAAGATGAATCAAGCCCAGCATCTTACTTCGGAATATGTCCAACCAAATGTATATGGAAAACTACATTATTTCTTTACTTGAAAGCTCAAGACAGGTAATCTGGGAGCTTCACTTCAATTTATCTTCTATGACACGGGTGTCAAACTCATGGCGTCACATAGCCATCATGTGACATTTTCCCCTTTCGTGGAGCTGGGGTGGGCATGGCCTGCATGCGACACATCTGGCTCGCGGCACTCCTTTGACACTCTGTTTTATGAGATAGGATGATGAGAAAAGATCAGTGATTTGTCATGGCTAAAAGTGAGCTTGAACCAGGTTCACCTGGTTTGACACCTTAACCACTACCACTAACTGGTTTTTCTCTTACTCACAACCCCATCTGAGTAAAATTATAGTTCACCAGACTAAACTCATTAGTTGAGGCAGGGTTTGACCAACACAGAATAAAGTGGAATGGTTGTTTCTGGGGATTTAAAAACTGTAATAATACATTTCATTTGCCTATTCAACTGCCACCTCATACGGCTAATTAAGTGTGAAGAAAAATAACTTCTTTAAAAAACTGGTGGGTTTCTTTTTCTCTGCTGGTATGAAAAGGCTGAACTGAGAGAAAGAAAAATAACTATTTTGTTCCATAGTAGATTTTTTTCAGTTCCTACAGATTTGTTATTCAGATTAAATACACCTTTGAACAAGCACCTTGTGTTTTATTTTTAAAATGTTACATTTTTAAAATGTTTAAAACCAGTTACTAAATCTGCATTACTATTAATCTACCGGGATATCTTCGGGACCGCCTTCTGCTACCACATGCCTCCCACCGGCTGGTACGCTCCCATAGAGAGGGTCTTCTCAGGGTGCCGTCAGCCAAACAGTGTAGGCTGGCGACCCCCAGGGGGAGAGCCTTCTCTGTGGGGGCACCTACCCTCTGGAATGAGCTTCCCCCAGGACTTCGACAACTTCCTGACCTCCGGACCTTTCGCCGCGAGCTGAAGACGTATCTATTCTTCCAAGCAGGACTGGCCTAAATAGGGTTTTTTAAATATGGATTTTATTGGGGTTTATTTTATATTTTTATTGTATTTTAAATTTTAGGCCATATTGAATAAGTGTTTTAAAGAGTGTTTTTATTGTAATATATGGTATTATTTTATCTGCCTGTTCACCGCCCTGAGTCCTTCGGGAGAAGGGCGGTATAAAAATAATAATAATAATAATAATAATAATAATAATAATAATAATAATAATAATAATAATAATAATAATAATAATTATCATCTTCTCATTGTTCCTATCACCTATCTCCTCCCACTTATGACTGTATCAGTGCAACCTTGTTGCTGGTATCCTTAAGATTTATATTGACTGTTTCCCTATGACTAACATTAAGTGTTGTACCTTATGATTCTTGATGAACGTATCTTGTCTTTTTATGTACACTGAGACCGTACACACCAAGACAAATTCCTTGTGTGTCCAATCACACTTGGCCAATAAAGAATTCTGTTCTGTTCTATTCTATCTAGGGGTGAAGTAGTAAAAAAAATTTTCTCAAAAAATAAGCCAATTTTTGGGAGGAAGAAAAAAAAACCCTTCTGAATTCTTCTCCATTCACTTAAAAGTATGTTTCATAGCAAAACAAATACTGTGTTGGTCAGTCTAAAAAAAATAGTATTTCGTTACAACTCTAATTTTCTTATTTTTTTAACAAATCAAGTTAATTATTATGCTGAAGTAGCACACATTTATTTGTTGGAATGCATGATGTAGATTTTAATGTATTGTTTAGCAATTGATACCTATAATTTATAAACAGAAAATCCAGAACTGATTTGAGAAATGCACTTATTTACCATGCTTCCAGAGGAATGATCGACGCTTTCTTTTAACAAGAATTCAAATGCTGAGTAAGAAGAGAGTGACGAAGATACGATCTATCTGTTTATTTAAACACAAGAACGGGGTGTGTAAAATTACAGACACTTGCTAATAAGAAATGTATGAAGAAAATTTTTATGGAAAAATACATGATGTACCTGTGGGAAATAAATTACAACGAAGAGTTTATAGTTACAGTGTACGTGAGATGATGATGAATAATTCAAGGAACTTAAATTATAATGGAATATGTTCAAAGGGAAGGAATATGATTGGTTGCCTTCCCTGAACTAATGAAGTCAATAGGAACTAACGCAAAATTTTGTAAAATGCATTGTCTGCTATGGTTAAGAATCACGAAGCATATGGTTCCCTGTATTTAAGATAAATCCACGCATGAATGCTGATGTTGAGTTACTGCAGCAAGGGAGGCAAAATGATTTTCCAAAACACTTTTTTCATCATAAATCATGTCAAATCCAAATCTTCATTGTGGTCCTTAGACCAGCATTTTCAGGATAATAAGCACTCCACTCTTGGCAAATATTTTTAAGGACAAAATATACTGAATAACCCATGATATCTGGCAGTCCATAGCCATTAAGAAAATGATAAGTCTAATCCTAAGAGAATAGACCAAATGAGGGGGGGTTCTTGGTACTCTCTGAGCTTGGTTGTCTTGGTGCAGAAGTTTCATTACCGAACTAGGTAATATCATCAGTACTAATAGGGAGTGGAGTTTGCTCTGAATTTATATTCTAGTGGCATGCCTTGCCGATGGAAGTGGTCTTGGTAGTTCTTTAGTTGGGCTGTTTACTGTTTGGCAGTTCCTTGATTGGAGTATTGTTTGCTTCTTCATAGTTAATTTAATGTTAATCTCAGTGTTAACCTCTTGTCATCCGACTGTTGATTGTGTGAGGAGGTGTTTGGATCTTTTTGTTCCCTTTCAACCTCACTGATTTTCTCTTTTGAACAGTGCGTAAATCTGTGTGTGTGTCTATATGCCTGTTAATGGCTGATTTGTCAGAGTGCCAGGATAGACCAATGCTTGAAGAAGAAAAAATCTTTTCTGCCCTTAACTTTTCTTTAACTAATATGAAAGAAACTTCATGTGCCTCGAGGCTAAGGAATATAAAATCAGCCACTTGGGTTTTACAGTCACTTCCCTGTGGATTTTCCTAATGGTCTGAGAGCACTAAACTAACATAATTTGTCAAATAGGGCAAATGCTTCTATGACATCTAAACCCAGGCATGGTTCAGTTTAATTGTGAGGCACCTTTGCAACAGTTACAGGTTTTAAAAGATGATCCATCCTTATTGAAAATTTCAGGGATGAAAATGTTGTAGGCCCTTTTGAGGAGACAAATACAAAGTAAAGTCTAATACAGGGGTGTCAAACTCAAGGTCCACGGGCCAGATCTGGCTGGCGGAGGGGCTTAGATCTGACTGCTCTGGAAACAGTGAAGGATTGCCCTGCAGTGCCTCTGCAAGCGAAAATGGAGATCTGAGCCCTCCCAAGGTCTGTTTTCACTGGCAGAAGAGTGCAGGAGACCATCACAGCTGAAAACTGAGCTTGGGAACCCATTTTTGCTGGTAGAGCGCTCGGGCCACCACAGGCACCTGACACAAGTGACATCAAGCTGGCCACGCCCACACTTCCTCCCCTCCCCCGAGGTCAAACACAACTTGATGCGGCCCTCAATGAAATCAAGTTTGACACTCCTGGTCTAATACATTTTCCTACAACTGAAAAAAGTTTTTTTAGAAATATAAGGAATATTATCATGCCTGTCTGTTTTTAAATATCTTTAGCTATATCAGATTTATGACTTAAAAAAAAAAAACTTTGAACAATAGCAAAAAAAGTGCACAAGAAAAAATAGAAAGGTGAAAATGTAGAACAAGCTAAATATGAGGAAATTTTAGCTGCATGTTATTTTATGCATGCCTTCTACGGTAATAAAAGAGTCATTAGAAGATCAAGAAGACAGTATAATTTATGTGTTTCAAAAGAAGTTATGTCATAAGGAAGGTTGGTGTGTTGGCTTTTGAAAGAAGCATCAAATAGTAATTTAAGAAATGTAAATCTTTAACTCAATGTGAAACCCTACATGAATCAATGTATCAATTTACATTCTGTTTTAACTATATAAAACTTATTTGTCTCGGCAAAGCCAACCACAATATTTTAGTGCCAAAAAAAGAATGTGCAAGCATAGCTCCTCCCCATACTAACAAACAGCAATAAATATAACTACTTTGAAATAACAGAAAAACTACAAATATGACAACTTTATAGTATGGCAATGAAACCATTTAAAAGTCCCATGTCTGTTTGACTGAAATAAAAAGAGCTTATGCAAATAAAATTCTCAGTGGATTTCAGACCTATGGGCCAGACTTAACTAAATCCCATTCTGTTACACTTAAATGGCATTCAAAATCAAATTTATATTAAGTTTCTTTAATCCATGGATATTCGTTGGAGTACTTTTGTCCATGGAAGGCCATATGCTGAATGAAAAAGTTTCTTCATTTATTCTAATCACAATCTTAAAAGAAAATTTGGGTGGGAAAATAGAATGAAGAATTACCTTGAGCTCAGTGCTCTTTTGGAACTCAATAAAGCTTGTTTAACACTAGTTAAAGGATGAGTAAAGTATCTAAACTTCTACTTAATCAATCTAAACTTCTGGTGACTCCATGGAAACAGCCATGTTATTTTATTTATGAATGATATTGAAGTTTTTCTTTTGCAATGTTTTTCAACTTCCCAGTCCAATATGCAAACAGATTTTTCCAAATCACCTCCCATCCAAATAATAAAAAGGCCTGACCTTATTTAGTTTCCAAATATAAACAATGTTTATTGTCTGATGTTCTCATATGGCTCCTATGTATAAAAAGTTGCAATAAAAATCCATTCATGGGGCAAAAATCAAGACTCTACCAAAAATATAAGAATTTCTTCATCTAACTGTTCCAGCATTGTGTTTCCTTATGAAAAAAAAATAGGTAACTCTACTACTATAGTAATAACAACATTTAGAAAATTGCATTAGCCTAAACATGGCAGAAAAACCAAACATCTCACAGGCAACCAACAACAGTTTAGGTTGTAAGAACCAGTGGTGAAATTCAATTTTTTTACTACCAGTTCTGTGGGCATGGCTTGGTGGGCGTGGCAGGGAAAGGATACTGCAAAATCTCGATTCCCTCCCCATTCCAGGGGAAGGATACTACAAAATTCCTACCCAACTCTGGGGCCAGCCAGAGGTGGTATTTGCCAGTTTTCCGAACTACTCAAAATTTCTGCTACCGGTTCTCCAGAACCTGTCAGAACCTGCTGAATTTCACTCCTGGTAAAAACTAAAGCAATGCAATTTTGTTCTTATGGATTTCTATACTTGATTAGAGTTAACTTTATTTTCAGAGTCTAATAGATTTCTTTCTTTATTCCGTTAAAAAATTATCTTGGTTATTATTTTTACTTTCTTCAGCTGAATTCTGCACAAATTCCAAAAATAGATCAACCCACTTATTAAGATTAAAAACAACTTCTTGTCTATCACTGTTGAACAATAAAGTGAAAGGAGTGTTCTGTTGCATTACATGATACACTAAGGTGTTTTTTTTTTCAGTGATGCAAATAATTCCAAAGAAAACAATACATGAAGATTTAAAAATGCTTCTTTAAAAAAGTCATTAAGTATTTTAGCAAATATGGCTAAGATAGATAATTGGTGTACAATTTTCTGTTGCATTCTTTTATATAATTGCTACATTCCAGAAGTGGGTTTCACATAATGAAATGTGAAACACATAATTTTACCACTGGTTCACCATGCACCAAAAATGTGAGTGTGCATGGCTTCCACGCATGCACAAGGCTTAGAAAATATGGCTAAATAGAACAGCATAGTGCCGGGACAGGGTGGGGCGGGCCGACAAGTCACCACTACCGGTTCGCCTGAACCAGTCGAAACTGGCTGAATACCATCACTGCTACATTCTATCCCATGACTTTTCCTAATCATGATTTAGCTTGATTAGTTTCATATTTTCTCAATATGCCAATAATTTAACTCCTTTTAAAGTAATTTCCTCAGAACATCAGTTAAAGAATATAAAAATAAATTGAGAGAGGTGAGCAAGCATTTTTAAATGAAATTTAAGTAGCCTGAACATAGAATGTTTTCCTTCTTCAAAATGCAATTTTAACATTTAAAATCAGAAAGAAAGCATAAGCAAATATGTAACAATTATTGCAAGGGCAGTACAGATAATTTGACGCAGATCATAGCAACTCTTAAAATCCTTTTTGGCTGTTAACATTACTAGGAATTAGTAATGTTAACTAATTTTTGTGGCATTTTTATGATTTTTTAGTTGAATTTATTTACTATTTAAAGTGCTTTTATGCTGCTTCAATCTTTATAATTCTAAGAGGATCACAGCAAAATACAATCATCAACAGAATAATAAAGGCAACCATAACCATTGATGTCAACATGCAACTACAAATTATAATGATATATAATCCTGTCACCATTGTCAAACACATTAGGACAAATGAAGATATTCCCACAGTAACCATAAATAACTGAACAGTTTTGCTTGAATTCTGCTGATTACAGAAGCCATAAGGAACTCCTGTAGCTATGAGCTGTAAATTTAGAACAATATGCTATTCCCATACTGTACAGTGGAGCTATACATTTAAATGCTTAAGAGTTGCTAAATCATAACTATCAACTAGACTAACTTGTTTGTAGGCATCTGTTCCTTTTCTGGCCAAGGGAAAACAAAGGACCCACTCAGTTTATTATTGTCCAATAATATGATCTTCCTCAACGAAAGAGTTGGGGCAAACTTAATTTAACAATTCACTTTGAGATCAACACCTCTGTGTATTTGTGAATCTGTTCACCTGGAATTTCTTCAGTTCATTTGAAAACACAAACTTTTCTTCTCTCGCCTGAAGATACTATTTTGTATGCAAGTTATGCCTGCCTGGAGTTCAGTACAATAGATGAAAGAAGATAATCCCTCTGAATAGCTCAAAAGTCAGTTCATCACAGGTCAAAAGTTATGGACTTACTGGATTTAAGAGAATGAAGACAACCGATGAGAAAATTTCCTGTGGTCCTAGGCTTCTTCAGTAAAACTGCTGGTCCAAAATAGAGGCAGCATGATTTAGCCAGTTTTGTTTAATGAAAAATAAAATCTAACTTTCTGATTTAATTCTTTCAAATAGATTTACATCCATTCATCTTATATTTTTTTTCCAAATCATTATTTAGCTTAAACAGATTTCTGCTATATCACCAGTTTAATGTACGGCATTTTCAATAAAAAGGAAGAAAATTAAAGAGAACACATAAATGATTGCCTATCTTATTATCCTACTGAACATAATTAGAAATGATATATAGGATTGGGTTCATTCAGTGTAAAAAAATGGATAAAGAAGGTATATAAAGGTAATATCTAGACATATTGATTATTTCAATCATTTTGATGGAATAGGAGTGGAAAGAATTATTGCAGATCTGTTGTGTCACTGCATAGTTGTGTTCATTTTTATCTGGCTGTGCTCTGTCTTGCTAATTCAACACTTTCCTTCACTGTGAGTAGTCTCAAATATTGACAGTTGTAACTTTTGGTGAAATCTAATGAGAGCAATACATTCCAGTATTGCTGACAGTATTCTTTCAGATAAATGCCTAATAATGTCCCACTTTTCTGCTCTGGGTAAATTAGGGAGATACTAGAGTAAGGGATTCCTGGCAGATAGATGGGGAAGAAATGGAGGTAGTGACAGATTTTATTTTTTTGGGCTCCAAGATCACCGCAGATGGGTATTGCAGCCAAGAAATTAAAAGACGCTTGCTTCTGGGGAGGAAATCTATGGCAAATCTAGACAGCGTACTAAAAAGCAGAGACATCACCCTGCCAACAAAAGTGCGTATAGTCAAGGCTATGGTTTTCCCAGTTGCAGTATATGGCTGTGAAGGTTGGACCATAAGAAAGGCTGAGCGCCAAAGAATTGAGGCCTTTAAACTCTGGTGCTGGAGAAGACTCCTGCGAGTCCCTTGGACTGCAAGGCGAACAAACAAGTCAGTCCTAGAGGAGATCAATCCTGACTGCTCAGGCCAGATCCTGAAGATGAAAATGAGGCTCTTCTCCAGTGAGTCCTTTCTTCTCATTAGGTGGCCAAAGTATTTCAGTTTCATCTTCAGGATCTGACCTTCTAAGGAGCAGTCAGGGTTGATCTCCTCTAGGATTGACTTGTTTGTTCGCTTTGCAGTCCATGGGACTCGCAGGAGTCTTCTCCAGCACTATAGTTCAAAGGCCATAATTCTTTGGTGCTCAGCCTTTCTTATAGTCCAACTTTCACAGCCATACATTGCAACTGGGAAAACCATACCCTTGATTATACACACTTTTGTTGGCAGGGTGATGTCTCCGCTTTTTAGTACGCTGTCTAGATTTGCCATAGCTTTCCTCCCCAGGAGCATATAATTAGGAAGACATAAATATATAACTTTTTTCATAACAGATTTAATACACTAGGACTGTATAGTTTGTTTAACAACCCTGTTAATTCTTATAAATACCAAAGAAAAATCATTCAGCTTCCTGGTCTGTTGTTTGTGCCATAACCTAAAACTAACTGTGCCATAACATGAAATTTCAGATAAAAATAAATTAGCCTAACTTTTAAATGCCTTTTTTTTTTGCTGTGAGACTAATACGAATAATCTTTGCGGGACAATGATTTGTTTAGTGACCGTTTGCAGTTATAATGGCACAGAAAAATGACCATTTTGCACACTTACAGCCATTGCAGCACCCCTATGGTCACATGATCAAAATTCAGATGCTTGGCACCTGACTCGTACTTATGATGGTTGCAGTATCCTGGGATCATGTGACCACCATTTTGCGACCTGCTGACAAGCAAAGTCAATAGGGAAGCCAGATTCACTTCCCAATCATGATTCTAACTTAACAACTGCAGTGATTCACTTAACAACTGTGGCAAGAAAGTTGGCAAATTGGGACAAAACTCATTTAACAACTTTCTCACTTAGCAACAGAAATTTTGCTTTTTTTTATTTATTTACATTTATATCCCGCCCTTCTCCGAAGATTCAGGGCGGCTTACAGTGTGTAAGGCAATAGTCTCATTCTATTTACAAAGTCAACTTATTGCCCCCCCAACAATCTGGGTCCTCATTTTACCTACCTTATAAAGGATGGAAGGCTGAGTCAACCTTGGGCTTGGTGGGACTAGAACCTGCAGTAATTGCAGGCAGCTGTGTTTTAATAACAGGCTATCTTACAGCCTGAGCCATCACGGCCCTTGCTAAGTTGTGTGCCAATTGTGGTTGTAGGTCGAGGACTGCCTATACTGCTCCTCTCTACCAAATTGCAGATAATGGGCTTTAAAATAGCTGAGACACAGAAAACTGAGAAATAAAAATTTGTGACACATCTCTGATAACGATGTTATGACGTTAATTATAATTATGATATGATCAACTGTCAATGATCAAACAGAGATTCTCCTGTAAGGTCTGTTCTCTATCTGGTGCTTTAGGTTTTCCAATGTTGCACCCATCACTGCTTCATTGGAAGTCTGTCCAACTTGTTTCTGCTGTCCTTTTTATGTCCCGCACCTTTCCCAGAAGTATAGACTGTCAGGCTTCCAAGTAACAGCCCATATGAAATCAAAACTCCAAGGCCAGAGGTTCCTCAAAGTATAGATTTATTAGGCATGTCATATTGGCACAGCTGGTGAAAACCCGACTCTGAAGTTCCCCAGGTTTTCCCCACCCAATTCAAAGTCCGAAGTTCTTCCCCCCCCCCCCATTACACACAACCATCGCAAGCCCCAATCAGGCCACCCACCCAACACCAGGTGCTGGTGAGGGTGTCCTTGGTTCCCAGAGGAAAGAATGTTATTTTGGCTACATATTCCTCCAGCTATCTCTACTTCCCCCTCCCTTTCCCACAGGTCAAACCAGACTCGCTGTGGCAACCCTGAAGGTATTCAAAGAAAGCTAGGATTTTGCACATCATGGTCCACATTATAATTAAGTCTTGTGCATTTGAGTGAGAAACCTGAACTTATTCGTTCTGCATTAATTTGTTTCTTTTGTCATTATTCTAAAACTATGGTATATGGAGACTTATTGGTCTATAGTGTGATATTTTGGTTTTCTTAACCATGGATAATTTTTTATATCCATGGTTAGGAAAGTTTAATGAGTAATTTCCAGATTTTTCCACCAGTATCTCTAACACATACGATATACATTATGTGAATCTAAACACTTAATGCAACTGTTAGAATTATATATGAGAAATGTGCAATAAAATGTGTTATATTCAATAAGCTTAGAAACGTGGCTGTACAAAGGTATGTGATCAATTTTAATAACATTCAACATACAATTTACATTCAACACTTATAAACATTCAATTAAATGTTCAGAAAGCTAGTTCCATGCCTTCTCCTCTGATTAAGTTGTTTTTAATTTCTTATATGGAATTATTAAATTGGCCAATTTCTTGAAACTCTCTTCTTTATTTTTTTTAATTTGCATTTATTTCTCTGAAGACTCAGGGCGGCTTACACTATGTTAGCAATAGTCTTCATCCTATTTGTATATTTATATACAAAGTCAACTTATTGCCCCCAACAATCTGGGTCCTCATTTTACCTACCTTATAAAGGATGGAAGGCTGAGTCAACCTTGGGCCTGGTGGGACTAGAACCTGCAGTAATTGCAAGCAGCTGTATTAATAACAGACTGTCTTATCAGTCTGAGCCACAGAGGCCCCTTTTTAAAGAATAACTATGCAATCTGATTTTTTTAAAAAAGGAGGCATTTCAAAGACACAAAGAGTCTGGAAGAGCTGTTTATTTTAGCCTTGTTTTCTTTCTGAAAGTCTTCAGCTGTGATGTTTAAAGTTAAAGTGAAGCCAGGAGTGCCAAGCACTTTAAAAGCACTTACATTGAACGATTGACATATCTAGTGACTGAACAGAATGCTTAGGTTTTATATGCCTGTAGGCGCAAGCAGATTTACATTCATGTGTCTGTCTGGCATCTATAAACTTCTCACAAAGTAGGCTTTCTTCCTATGCCTCCTCCATCTTTCTATAACTGTTATTTTTTGCAATAGCCAAAAACTGTTTAGAATAACTGGAATTTTTTTCCTCTCAGCAGTTATCTGTTGCTAGCCATTATGGAAGTTTTAGTGGTTTTTTTGTTGTATATTTTTGACAATACTAAACTGATTTTTTTCCTTCTCTCCCTGTCACTCTCCTCCCTCTCTTTTGTAGATTGTTCTGAAAGATTCATTAGTTCTGTGATACTTGAACAGTATTCCAGGAAACCATGGTGATTTTGGAAACTGATCAAAGCCTCAGCAACGTGAAGATCAAAAGCTGTTGATAGATCAGTTTTCTGGAAAGACAGCTTGTCTATAACACCGGCCTTCTCAGCACTGCATAGCCACATGGATGCTTATAATGTAGAATGCAATGTTTCCCATACTGGACTAAGATTCCAATAAATCAAGGAAGTACAATAAAAAATAACCCCATTCATTCTTCACAGCAAGTCAGCTAGTCTACTTTCGTTCTATTGGGTTCAAAATTCTTCCAAATGTAATGAATTTTATTTTTCAATATCCTTCAAATATCCTTCAAAATAGATAGGATATTGTGCAAAAGTCACACAGCTCTACTGCTGTCTGCTGGCAGAAAGGGAGATCCAATAATTCCAGTTCATAATCACCATGTTGCAAACAAAATTTGTTTGATATTGTTAGTCCAACTCTGAACTTTCTTTTTTTAAGTTGTACATACATCATTCATACATAACAAATGGACCCAAAGATGACATCTGGAGCCTGTTTCATTGAACCATTTAAATCTCTAGGATTTGAAGTGGCTAATAATAACAAATAACATCATTCAATGATTTCACTGAAGGTATTAGTAAATATTATTTTTCCTGTTCTTTTAGATGTTTAACCTACAATTAGATGTTTAATAAAACTAACTGCATTTCCTGTATCAAAAACTTTTTTGTTTTGCCTTCAAGTTAGCCTTGGCTACAGGTAGTCCTCAACTTACAACTGGTCGTAACTCTAACTATTAAGAGTTACGATGAACTTAAAAAGCTTCTTATGGCCTGTCCTCAAAGTTATGACCGCTGCCCCAATGGTGTCCATGAGATTGCATTTTGGGCACTTAGTAAATGGCTTGCATTTATGGCAGCCTTGGATATGCTGGATTGCTTACTGACCACAGGGCTGGCTTAGCAACTTCGATAACTCATTTTACAATAATCATAAACTAATTGTAAAATTGAGTTCATTCACAAGTTAAGTGCCTCAGCTTATGCAACAATTTATGACCGAAATTCCAGACTCCATTGTGGTTGTAAGTCGAGGACAATCTGTAGCTAAAGAAGTCTCTACAGTTTTCTTGGCAACACTTTTGGAAGTAGTTTGCAACCGTCTTCTTCCTAGGAATGAAAAAGAGCAACTGGCCTAAAGTTCTAAGCATTTCTCATTGTAGTTTAGACCATAGATAAGAGTTGCAGTTTTAAATGCCTTTCATTTGGACCTTTCCAGTCGTGAAATCCTCCGTGGTTCATTGCCCGTGCATACATGGTGCGTGCCAAATGCACGTTGCATGGGCATGCCCAGCGCACACCAAAAGCACACTGTGTGTGTATGCCCAGTGCGTGCCAAACACATGCTTTGCACGGAATAAGAAGGCTTGGGAAGGTAAGCAGAACAACGGGGGGAGGGGGGAACAGCTATGCCGCTCGATTTAGCTTTTGCTAGAAGCAGAATTTCTTGCTTTCTAGTGATTATAAACAGTGTGGCACTGTTTATAAACACAGCTTCATCAGATGAACCAGTAGGTTTTTTTAACTAGCTTTTTAATTACCGATTCGCCCGAACCGGTAGTTTTTTTCTCTATTGGCTCACCTGAACTGGTGCAAACCAGTAGCATTTCACCCTGGATCTTTCCAATACTATAAATATTATGAAGAAAATTTCAGCCTACAGACATTTGCAAGAGATGAACTGTATGTTGTGAAATCATGTCCAAACTTCAATCTTTACAAACATACATGCAACATCATCTGAATACAAAAGGGTAGAGCTAATGTCATGATATCACAATGCATATGTCATCATTTTGGGTTTATCGATATTAGGACCTAGGTTATAGCTTACTTATTATTGAGGTATATACAACTTACTAAGTCTTACACTTTTCTCCAAATAGATGTCCTATCAAAATAATAATTCATGCCTACAATTTAAAACATTCCATTATACTGTATTCATAACATTGGATTATGGCAGCGTTTCTCAAATAGTGGGGTGCGCCCCCCAGGGGGGGCGCGAGGCTCCATAAAGGGGGGCGCGTTTGACCTCGGCAAACAAGCTAAGCCCCGTGTTTATGTCTCTGTATCCAATCAGAGAACAACGGGAGCATCTGATTGGCTGTCCAAAACCCTTGTGACACGAGCCTGTCGGAGCCATCTTTAGTGTGGGACTGCCAGTACACGTGACTGCGCATGCTCCTCCCTTTCAAGGAGAAAAACGCCTGAAAGAAAGTTGCGCGGGGGGGGGGGCGCGAAAAATGTTTTCTTCTTCCTAGGGGGGCATGACAGAAAATAATTGAGAAGCACTGGATTATGGACAACATCAATATTTTATTCCTGCTTAAATCCATCACCTCGCAAATACTTGCATATTCCTCACAATTTAATCAGAACCCTCAAATGGAATGTGACTCACTTGGATCCTCTGGTACATCCACAAATTCTCAGAAAAGTTCCACGACTCAAGATAGGCAATATTACATTTATTTTCAGAAAAGTTGTAAAGAGGATCTGATTCTCATTATAAAGTAAAAAGCTAAGGACTCTGATTTAACATTTCAGAGTCAAACAATCACTTTAAATAAATTAATCAGGAAATTATAATCATCTTGCATATTTGTGGGAGGGGGCATTCTTTGCGCTAAAGACAGAAGTAATTTAAACGACAACTATTTTGGGGTGAAGAATTTCTCTCCTTGTATTAACCTTTAGGGAAAAAAATAGATCTATTTGCAGTGGTATTTACAACAATCAGATGGAATGCAATAATTAAAGAAAGGCTAATTTGTTGATCACTCAGTCACTTCTCACCTTTGTTTACTTTGACTCAAAATTTCTCTGTCTCTCTTTCTTTCTTTCTCTCTCCCTCCCTTGAATTGCTAACTGTAACCCTTTGTAAATACCTGAGTGGGAAGCAATATCTTTATCTTATGCCATAAAACATTTACAAAAGTTCACAAAAACCCCAAACTATTCACAATTTACAAAATAATAGATGTTTTAAAGAAAATGAAAAATCATCTCTTCAAAGACCACAAGTAATTCTTGGATTATGATGGCGATTGGGACTGGAATTTCCATTGCTAAGTACAAATCAGAAGTGGTATTCAGCAGGTTCTGACCAGTTCTGGAGAACCGGTAGTGGAAATTTTGAGTAGTTCAGAGAACCGGTAAATACCACCTCTGACTGGCCCCATCCCCATCTATTCTCTGCCTCCTGAGTCAGGAGGAAATGGGGATTTTGCAATAACCTTCCCCTGGAGAGGGGAGGGAATGGAGATTTTACAGTATCCTTCCCCAGTCACGCCCACCAAGCCATGCCCACAAGCCATGCCATGCCCACCAAACCACGCCCACAGAATCAGTAGTAAAAAAAGTTGAATCCCACCACTAGTGCAAATATGACAGGGATAGTTAGGATTGATGGAGTCTCTGTTTGTGTGTGTGTGTGTGTGTGTTTGTGTGTGTGTGTGTGTGCATGCACAGCTGGTCACTGCAGAAAGGGGGCTGCTACAGGCACCACAGCCAGGCTCCTCATAGAGAAAAAGGTTACCAGATTGACTTGTAATCTTCTCTGCTGCCTATTTCATTGACTTTATTTGTGGGAAGACAGCAAGGAAAATTGAAAATCTTTGGACAAAATTCCTATCAATTCTGTGTTTTCCCTTTCTTTTCCTATCAATGGCCTATTTTCAAATCAACAACCCATTAGATGACAGAATATCCAAGTTCCACTTTCGTAGAGCCCTGTAATCAGGGGTGAAATGTAATGTAATGTTCTGTGGGCGTGGCTTGGTGGTGGTGGGGTAATATGACTGGGTGGGCGTGGCCAACTTTTTTTTTTACTTTTAAAAGCATTTTTAAAAGCATTTTTTAAAAATGCTTTTAAAAGCCTCTGATGATCCCAGCTGAGCCGCACAATCATCAGAGGGTTTTTTTTTACTTTTAAAAGCATTTTTCAGCCAAAGAAAAAATGCTTTTAAAAGTAAAAAAAAAACCTCTGATGATCACGTGGCTCCATCTGGGCATGGGGGGCGCAGGGATTTTTGCTACCGGTTTTCTGAACCACCCACCACCATCATTACCAGATCGGGTGATCTGGTCCGAACTGGGAGCATTTCACCCCTGCCTGTAACTCAAGGAAGCATCAGTATATAGCAGATCATGTTAATGTGTGTATTAACATTTCTTTTCCAGCCAAATTTTATGGGCATAGAAAAGCCGTAAGAATCACTCTCCAGTAGCAGGACTGGTAAATTCACTATTTTAAGTATCTCTACAATTAAGGTACAAATAAAAAATATATATTAAAATTACAGAGCCCTTCCTCATGATTCTAGCAGCAGTGAAGGTAATTCCATCACACTGCTCATAAAAGAAAGTGCAAAGAAAGTCAATGGGACTCTACTCCAAGCATACCCTGAGGCATTTTGCATCTTCATGTGCGTTGTGCAGAGAGGATGCCTCCAAGCATCTTACTTCAAGCCCTGATGAAATTCTAGGTCCCACCGTTTCTGCAAAATAAATTTAAAATGACCCATTTGACCCTGCTAATGGAAAATGTCTTTTGTGAAACTGTTTTGATTGACTGTAGGTTAATGGAAACTATATGATGGTGTGCGCAGTGCTTTTAATATCCTACGGAACGAAGTATGAATCGGGTGGGAGGAAAATATACACCTTGGCTCTGATGACCAGCAGTAAGGATGAAGAGACAATAAAAGACACCATGATGACATAGAGGTATATGGATTTTCAGATGGCAGTTCCTTAGTCAGGAAGCACAATTAATCTTCCTGCAAGATTTTTTCCCACAGGTAAGATTAGAAATTAAGAGAAGGAAACACTTTTCCACAAATATGCAATTTAGTTTAGTTTAGTTTAGTTTAGTTTAGTTTAGTTTAGTTTAGTTTAGTTTAGTTTAGTTTAGTTTAGTTCAGTTCAGTTGTTTTGTTTAGTTAGCCATTGCACCTCGTACAACGAAATTAGATGCCATCTTCAGTGTACATTATAACTATAAAAATAAAACACAAACACACATCCTTCGCATTCTATACAACTGAACTGAAAACCCCCGATATTGCATTAATATTGCACAATACTGTAGAAATTAATATAGTTACTGCTCTGGGATAGAAGCTGTTTTTCAGCCTATTTGACCTTGTTTTTATTATCCTGTACCGTCTGCCAGATGGTAATAATACAAAAAAAGGGTGCCCAGGATGAAATGGATCTTTAAGAATGTTTTGAATTTTCTTAAGGCAGAGGGAGCTATAAAGCTCTTCCAAAAAGGGCAACCAATGATCCTCTGGGCAATGATGTTAACCCTCTGAAGTGCTGTCCTATCTGCCACTGTGCAATTGGCAAACCATAGACAGGTGCAGTAAGTTAAAATACTCTCTATGGTGCAGCAGTAGAAGGTCACCAGCAGTTTTTCATTCAGTTGTTGTTTCCTGACAAGTCTCCGGTAGTATAATCTCTGCTGGGCCCTTTTGACCAGTGCTACAATGTAAGGGCCCCAGGTCAGGTCCTCTTTTATGATAACACTCAGAAACTTAAAACTGACCACTTGCTCCACTCGGTCTCTATTGATAAGCAAGGGGTGGATGAATGTGGAATGTGATGTGCAATTAAACATTTCATTGGAACAGATTAGAGTTTGAAAGCAGATGGCACAGGGTATCAACACCAGAGGACTATGGCAGATATCTTTATCAGTATGGCACCTGAGACTTGCCCTACATCTGGGCAAGTTATATCAGTCCTGATTACCATCAGATTTGCTAAAACGAACTGAAATAATGAATCATGAATTCATGTGATATAAATAAGCACACAATCAGTAACATATAATTTTATGTTCCTTGATTAGGCCAAAGACCTATCTAAATAACTTTGCATCCTGTTTCCCAAAGGGTCAACTAGATGCCTTTTGGAATAAATCAGAAATTGAACACTAACACCAAAAGCCAAATTTCTATTCTTTAATTTTTCACCTGGAGATGTTCACTGACATGCAGATTCCAATCTTGAAAATTTAGCACGCAGTCATCATGACTAGTGATAACTGATACTTTCATTTTTCAAAAACGTATCTGATCTTATTTAAAAGATGTCAAAGTTTACACTGATTGTCACATTCCAAAAAACTGTATGATGAGCTGTTCTGTTCTGAAACAAATGCCACTGATAATATCGGATGACTCAAAGTTTTTATATTAAGACAGCAGCAAAATTATGGCCTACTTTAATAACCCTAATATGCTGCTCGTAATTGCCTTTTTCTAAATTAAAAAGTCTCGTATGTTGCGACTGTTCCAGCCTCCCTGATAATGTGATGGCCTCTTTCTATACCGTTCCCAGCTTAACCATATTATCTCTTTAGATGTGATAGTTAAAATTGTTACACATTATAAACATTAATCATTATAAATAAACATTAATCCTGGGTTTAGAAAATTTAGAACTCTGCTGCCTTCAGCATGACCTGAGTATAACTCATAAAATCATCTGCTACAATGTCCTTTCTGTCGAAGACTACTTCAGCTTCAATCACAACAATACACGAGCACACAATAGATTTAAACTTAATGTGAACCGCTCCAATCTTGATTATAGAAAATATGACTTCAGAAACAGAGTTGTTAATGCCTGGAATGCACTACCTGACTCTGTAGTCTCTTTTCAAAATCCCAAAAACTTCAACCAAAAACTGTCTACTATTGACCTCACCCCATTCCTAAGAGGACTATAAGGGGGGTGCATAAGAGCACAAAAGTGCCTATCGTTCCTGTCCTAATGTTCCCTTTGATTGTATCCAATTTGTATGGTTATTTCATGCTTATACTTATATATACTGTTGTGTTTGACAAAATAAATAAATAAATAAATTCTTAAGTCTGCTCATGCCTGACATTGATATAAACACAGTGTGATATCGTAAGTTTTATTTATCACTTCCCTAAGAATAAGTAAAGAGGTATGCTGAATCAAGACAAATTCTATATGAAAATTGGGCTTCAGATTTATGAAACAGTCTGCAAAATACAATTTCTGTTGGAGGTACCATTTGTGCTATGGACAGACCTAATATTCTCTGTAATTTCACAGACGTACTGTAAACAAAGACATGAACATTTCAGGTTCTCAGATTAGGGACCACAGTTTGATTCTCACATTCCCATTTTTTTATGCATTATTGATTGCTCTTTGCCAATTGCACTTGTTATTGAGACTGTTATCCTTATGTTACTTATAAGTCAAAGAATGCCTATCATGTTGCTTGGAAAATATATATATTTGTATGCTACATTAAATGATTCACTTCAGAATAACCTCAGAAGACAGATTCTAAAATAGAGCTTTGTGCTATATATGCTGGTTTCCTATCATGTGCACTGGAGGAAAAAATAAATAAATTTATAATTATCTAGAACAGGGGTATCAAACTCAAGGCCCGTGGGCCAGATCTAGACCATGAGGTGCTTAGATCAGGCCCGCGGGTTTGTCCTGAAAACCATGAAGGACCGGACCGCGGTGCCTCTGCCAGTGAAATCGGAGCTTGAGGGTGCCACACACCGCCCTCCTAAACTTCATTTTTGCTGGCATTGTAGCCAAAAAAAGTTATTGAGCTGCCCACACCTCCTCTGGCCAGCCCCCTGAAGTCAAACCAGAGGTGTGTTTTAGCAGGTTCTGACCAGTTCTGGAGAATCGGTAGCAGAAATTTTGAGTCGTTCGGAGAACTGGTAGTAAAAATTCGGACTGGCCTGCACCCATCTATACTATAAGTCCCAGCTTATCGGGAGGAAATGAGGATTTGGCATTTCCCATGCCAAACCCACCAAGTCACGCCCACCAAACCATGCCACACCCACCAAGCCACACCCACATAACCGGTAGTAAAAAAAATTGAAACCCACCATTGGGTCAAACACAACCCTGATGTGGCCCTCAATGAAATCCAGTTTGACACCCCTGATCTAGAATGACAATTCTTTGAGTTTATTGTTCAGGTTAGAAGTACCATTAAAGGTGAAGCCACATTCAGTAGAGGGGCTACCAGAATATATGACTTGCCTCTTCAAAAAATTTTTTATCACAAACTAGCTAACTAAAATAAATATATGAAGAATATGGATTGATACAAAGTTCAGTACAGGTAGTCCTCGATTTACAACAGTTCGTTTAGTGACCATTCATATAGCAGCACTGAAAAAAGTTACTCATGGCCGTTTTTCACAGTTACAATAGTTAAATTGTTGGCTGGCCCCACCATGCCCCTTCCAGGAGTCCCCACGAGCCCCATTTTGGCTCCCAGGTAACTGCAGGGAGGCTCCTAGGCCCCAAATGGTGTGGGGGGGGGCGCCCCCCCCCACAGCCCATTTTCACTCCCAGGAGGTTGCAGGGAGGCCTACTAGGCCCAAAACAGGTGGGGAGCATGGCCCATTTTTGTTCCCAGGGTGGTGCAGGAGGCCAAGTGCTGCCCGTCACACCCACTAGCCATGCCCACCATGGCCACACCCACCCAGCCAAACATTAGAGCAGAGAAGCAATTATTAAATCATTTGAATCCCACCACTGCCTGTACCTTGCATGGATTTTAGATATTAACCTATAGATACCTGAATAGTTATAATATCACATTATATCTAACCATACAAGGTCAATGGCAGAGGGAACAACTAGCAGGATCACTGATACAAAGCAGGTGAGAGCAAGATATCTCTTTCCAAAAATAACCATAAGTTTCCTCCAGCTATACAAAGCTTGTAGCCAAAACACTGTGCATATTAAGATTGACATATGTAAAATATTTATGCCAGAGATTGCCTACATTTGCATAGCAATAAAGGAAAACTCATTGTCTTGCTCTGCTCTGATCCCAATTAAGGCTTTGATCTGTGTACCTGAGATTGGGAAAGATAAAAGTGAAAAAGGGAACCTGCAGTAAAAAATATTTTCCCCCAGAAAGGGCAACATTAATGGAGCTTATCACCACCATCATTAATTTAATCAAAATCATTAATTCAAGAAAAAGCTTGAAGCAGAAGGCTACAGCTATCTGTTAAGAAAACATTTTCCCAAAATGAAAGCAATTCTAATTTCAATTAGGCCCAAGTTCTTCCTGGTTATTTTTAACCTAGCTCCTTTTTTTAACCTTCTTTGTTTTTTTCCCCAAGTAATTTTATTAAAGAGTATAGTTAATAGAGTGAAAACTAATACAAACTAAAGAAACATAGAAAAACAGAAAGAAAGAGTAAAAGGTGGAAAAGGAAAAAAAATGGAAAAACACAAAGAAAAGGAAGGGGGGGGGAAGAAAAGTAATAATATAGTAAAGAAAAAAGAAACATTTAAAAATGCCTGCATTCATCATAACTATAAACAATTCTAGCAAATTTTCACCTTCTCTTAAATTACAGCAAACTATCTCTTCTCCCAAATTCCATCTATGATCAATAAAGAAATCCATAAAACTTTGCCATTTAAGCCCTGATGTCAGCAAAATCCATTAAGAGTAACTGGAAATGACAACCTGCCTATTTAAGCCTTGATCAAATAAACCAACTTTATAGTTCTTCCCTTTATTTCTAACAGTCTTAATCTAAAATAATATTGTAAAATTTCATTACTTTTTTTCTTTGTCCCCTCTCACAAGATTCCTCAGTACTTTAATATGGCTCTTTTGTAAGTCAAATATAGACAAATTATCCAGGTACTCTCTTGGTTAGCTATTTAGGTATCTTTTTTAAAAATATTAAATAATCAGTCAAGTTCTTTTCTATATCCAGTGTAATATCCTTTTCCATGTCATTCTTGTAGTCTGTCATTTGTAAATCCACTTGTAGCTCAGGTTCTGTCTTTTTAAGTGAAATTTGATGTCAGACTTTCACTGGTGTTTCAGGCTTGGTGATCAAAAAGTTATTAATAGCTGAAAAGTAGTTAATAAGCAATTTCAGGGTGTGATTAGAAAACAAAGTATGTAAGGTTTGTGTCCTGTGAAAGACACAAACTGCAGTTTGAGCAAGATCATCCCCCCATGTCTTAAAACCCACTGGAGACCACTATCTTGTCATCGCCTCATGAGGAACAACTGCCTGGAGCACTTGTGGATGATGTCACATACTATCCTTTGTCCAGAGATGTTGAAAGAGTTGATCACACTTGCCAGATCTCCAGTCTTCACTGTCATCATCTCTACTTTTCATGGAGCCATCTTCATTCCTTCATTCTTTCTCCAAAAGTCCAACTATTTATTCTTTTCACATTTCATTTTGTCCTTTTTGCAACTCACAAAATAATTGTTCTCTAAAAAGCATTCCCCAGTAAATTGTAGGTTTTAAAACATTGCTTTATCCCTTTCTGATCCAATTCAAAGTATATCATTTAAAACATTGAACAAGAGTTTATTGCCATGCAATATTTGTTTTCTCTCAGTGTCCTATCATATATTATCTATGTGAACTTTTGACAAGGTCTCCAGTCTTAAGTTCTGTTTGCTAAAGCAGCTCTCCTACTTAGCACCCAGAACATGTTAAGGGCATTGTGAGAAAGTCTGCTATAATTCCATCTTATTTGTACATCTGTGGATTTCCTATTCCTTTAACTTATCTATTTAAAAATGTTTTATTCTGCAAAGATTTTTTAAAAGTTGTATTTTTATCTTGATATCTACTTTAGTTTTGGCTACAATTTTATGGCAGGATCATGATTTCACAGCAATTATAAGACTAATGGATTTATACAAAAAACAACAACAACAGCAGTAAGCTTGGTGAAGTTTTGACATCACTAACCTCCATCTTCTGAAATTAACAAAAGAAGGAGAATGAAGCCCTAGAGAAATTACAGTTTTTGAAATCATTGTAGAGTTTGGGTGAGTACATTTAAATTTCACTTGATTTAACTTATTTCATCACATATCAACAAAAGTTTATGGTATAGTTTTTCTTTTCTGCACTGTTTCACTGTACAATATTTTAAATAGTTTTATTTTATTCTCAAATCTATATGGTGCCCATATAGATGTACAGCTATACACCTAAGTTAAACAAATCTATGCACTTCATTTCCTTTCATTCATGTGTGACAGTTGTACTGTGCATTCTCGGTGAAATGAATACTCCAAAGTACTATTAAACAAGAAGTAAACGACGACTGGAATAGGACACATTCTTTTCAACATCCAAGTTTCCTAATGAAACTTGGCCACCAATGAATCTGCACTGAAAGCAATTCTGTTAAACCTTTTGTAATCTCTCCACTCCTTCAGAGTAAAGGTCAAGTAGACAAAAGCAGTAGAGCGACAAAGCTCCTATCATTATTGCTTGTATGTTGGCTGTCCAGCTAGAAGTCTATTCATTTTCTGCAAGAACCCAATCTTAAGCTTTACATCCTTTTCTAACCGTTTCTGTATGTCATGCAATTCACTCTGTGCCCTTGTAATAGCTTCAGATAAGATGTCTGAAATAATATTTCCCCCCCCCCCCACTCCTATGTGGAACAAGAAACAACAACTGAAAATAGCATGCATTTTGCTGGAGCAGGTGACTAGAAATTTTATTTCTTAAACCTTATTTTAGTTGAGTCCCATACTAACACGAGCTTTCAAGAATTTCAGCCATTCTTCCATTAAAAGCAACTGTCTAGCATAGGTCCTTCCATTAGCTTTGATATTACAAGGTCTTTAAAATGTGCAGAAATGCTAGCAGTTGCTTAGAAGAAACCTGAGCTTTATTGTTGAAGTCTGTATTGTATGGACTTTATTACGACTATGATCAATGAAAGATTTTTCCTGTGTAGTATCTGCCTTAAATGGAAATGAGTCTTTTGTCTGTGAGTGAATCCAGATCAGGTAGTCAAGGAAATAAATCCAGATGCTCACAGGGGCAACAGTTCCTTGGCAATAATAACTAAACATCTGCACTGTGTTCTCCAATCCACTATATATTTCCAGAACTGGGGGGAAAAAATTATCCCTCTGCTCTTCTCACTTAACACATCAGCCAAAGTTAAGTGCCTTTATAACCTCTCATTCAGGGAGATTTTAAACATAAGCATTATTTTTTTTAACCTCTTTGAATGAATGCTTGAACCTCTTAGCTTTGGCAAAATGATGTCTTCGTGTTTTAATTGCTGCTTCTTCAGTTCTGTTACTAATCTGTTTTGCAACTTAGGCAACATGAATATTGATGTATTTTTAGTTTAAATTCAAAGCCTGAGCCGGGGGAGGGGGGGCTAGAATCGGTATTTGTATGTGCCTATCTTACTTAAGCGTTTTCTTACTCTTAAAGTAAGACCTTACTTTAATTTGAAAATATAGAAATTTCTATATTTCTATATTTTCAGAAAATATAGAGCTAGCAAAATACTTCTGGAAATTCATTTTTATTTATCTATTTTGAGAATATTTAAGCAGCTCTGAACTCATTTGTCTACAGAAATGTCTCCGAGCAGCTTGTATCTCTAAATCCAATAATAAAACCTCATATCCTAACATGATATATAATAAGGCTTCACTATTTTTTCCAACAGAAAAAATATTCCATATTCATTGAAATATGAATTCCATATTCATACTCACGGCATCCTAAGATAATGTGATCACCCACTCTGCTATTTTAAATTTATTTAGCAGTTTGTTCTAGATCAGGATTTATGGAAACTGTCATCTTAATGTATTTGGAATTGTGGAAATTGCCATCATAATATGTCAGGAAGGCTCTTGGCGGAAAGGAGGTTAAAATAAGTAGATGCATAAAATACAATTATATAATCAGTGATATCAGTAAATCTAAGACCATCTACCATATAGTTTGCTAAATCTCTTAAGCCGAGATGATATTACTTTTCCAAATAGTATTGATGTTTACAAATGTGGAATCAGTTCAGAGGTGGGTTTCAGCAGGTTCTGACCAGTTCTGGAGAACCGGTAGTGAAAATTTTGAGTAGTTCGGAGAACTGGTAAATACCATCTCTGACTGACCCCACCCCCATCTCTTCTCTACCTCTTGAGTCCAGGCTGATTGGGAGGAAATGGGGATTTTGCAGTAACCTTCCCCTGGAGTGGGAAGAGAATGGAAATTTTCCAGTAACCTTCCCCTGCCACGCCCACCAAGCCACATTACATTTAAACATATCAATATTAAAATCACTTTGTCTTAATATGTTAAACTATAAACCAGGTGATAAGTATGGATCAGAATATAGTACACCAATAAACCATACACACTTCCACATATACCTGAAAACTTGAAGTGTGTGTCTGCGTGTTTATATTTGTATCCGTCTATTTCAGTCTGTTCTACAACACACACAAACACACAATGCCCAACACCCAAGCGCCACTGTTATAGAGGGGCTGTAGCTTCCATATTGGCTCAAAAATTCTGCGAACATCTGTAAAATCCCTGTTACTGTAAATCAGTGCTTCTCAATTATTTTCTGTCATGCCCCCCTAGGAAGAAGAAAACATTTTTCGCGCCCCCAGCGCGACTGTAAATAGTATCATTAGCTTGTTATGACAGTGTTTGCCGAGGTCAAACGCGCCCCCCTTTACGGAGCCTCGCGCCCCCCCTCGGGGGCGCGCCCCACTATTTGAGAAGCACTGCTGTAAATGCAAAGATATTGTTCTTTTATCTTATTTACCTGGAGATCCTGGACTTGGCTTCTAACCCACAAGGCCAAAGGTGCACGCACTGTGAAATTACGGATTCTGCTAAAGTGTCTCTCACTTGAACATGCTCCCTTCCATTGTGCATTGGCCAAGGCAGAATTCACAGTCCTTAGTCACTGCGACGACCTACTGCTGGCTGGAAAAAGCTTAAGTTTAATGAGACTGTACAGGAGTCAATTAAACAGCTCTCTCTTATTTCTTCCTTTTCATCTGTGTCAAAGTGTTACAGGAAACATTTCCCTACCCACAAAGATTGCAGGAAAACGAACTAATTATAGAAAGATGTCAAAAGCAATCCTACACACCACTTTCATGGCAAATACCATGGAAAAAAATATTGAGATAAGGTGCACCTCTTCTCTTCTGGCCTCCCTCAGGTGTTTTAATTGGCACATTTTCCACTTGAAGAATCTTTTTATTTTCCTTATGAGCAGCACTATGTAATCTGTTTTTCCAGCCCAGAATAACTATCTGTGCAGGGGCTTGAACAGCAACCCAAAGGAACTGTAGTTCCCTTGAAATCTTGGCTATGTTCTGCCAGACTGTCGTAGCGCATCACGGCAGAACTGCTCACTTGCTCAGAAAGATACAAAGACATGATTCAGCCGGCAATGGCATCTTTCTTTGCTCATTCTTAGGCTCCCCATGTCCTTCAGTGAAACACAGTCTTTATTTCCACCTGCCAGAGTCACATCCCAGTTCATTGCCAGAGATTCAGCAAACCAAATGTTTCTCCGTGCTGCTGTCCAAATAAAGATGTAATACTTTTAGCCTGCAGAATTTAAATCTCAGAATTGATGCATGCAAATTATGCCAGGGAATAAAGCTTTTAATTATTAAAATTGGCATTGTAAACAACTGCATCTGGCTTCAGCCATCCCAATGAAAAATAACAACGCACAGCAGGGACAGCAGAACTGAACATATTTTCCCCTTCTTTCAAACATCATAGAAAGGTGCATGATCCATTCAGGAGGATTTTTGGTACATCTCAACTCCCTTCACAGAGGCTCGACAAAAGCATATAAGTTTTTTTCCCCTTACGGACGTGTAGAAAAAAGAAATGGGGGGGGGGAGTGAAAGACTGAATTATTCAGGAAACAGATTACTTCTCAAAAATGTTGTTCCAATCATGATTCCAAAGCTTAAACCAAGTATTTCTTGGATTACAAAGATTAAAAAGACTTGTACCTTATGATTCTTGACGAATGTATCTTTTATGTACACTGAGAGCATATGCACCGAAGACAAATTCCTTCTGTATCCAATCACACTTGGCCAGTAAAGAATTCTATTCTATTCTATTCTATTCTATTCTATTCTATTCTATTCTATTCTATTCTATTCTATTCTATTCTATTTTTTTTTTCACTTGAATTTAACTTCTGGCATCTCTCAGCCGGAAGTTTGCCACCGCTTTCTTCCATGATCTTTTTAAAATTTCCTGATCAACCTGAAAACCTGGCATACCTGATTTTCTCCTATCTAAATACTAATGAAGTTTGTTCTCGTTCAGAGTTTTCAAAATCAGTCAAGATCTGGTGCAAACTGCTGTCACTGATAAACTTGCTATTTCTTTTTTCCACACACATAGCTAGAACTGGACACTTAAAGATTCAGCCACACATTTCAACATTATTTTTAGTAGTCCTTGGTTCAGAAGGGTTTCTGGGGAATCACGATGATATAAGTCAGCTAACTTAGATATTATTCATGTACATTAAATAAGTTGCATTTTTTAAATTTGCAGCAAGCCTGTAAAATCAGATTGCAAAACATTTTAGATATAATCCCATGTTTTCTGGGAATAAACTTTATTTAAAACAGTAGCAAGACAACTTCAATAACAAGACAACTTCAATAAAAACAATTCGGCATTAAGCAAAAATGTATAGGTAGTCCTTGATTTATGACCACAATCGAGTTGGATATTGTAAGTGATTGTGGTTGTAAGATGAGTCACCACATGACTGGACTTGATTTTACAGCTGTTTTTATAACAGAGTCACAACAGTTGCTAAGTGACTTATATGGTCTTAAATCCAAATCCAGTTTATCCATTGGACTTTTTTTTCATTCTTTTGCTGGAAAAACACCATAAAACAATTACAAAATGAAATTATGTGATTGTGAGAATGGTGTGTAAGTCGTTCATAAATAGAATAGAATAGAACAGAATTCTTTATTGGCCAACTGTGATTGGAGACACAAGGAATTTGTCTTGGTGCATATCTCTCAGTGTACACAAAAGAAAAGATACGTTCATTAAGAATCATAAGTACAATAGTCAAAGGGTACAAATAAGCAATCAAATCATATTAGGAAACAGTCAATATAAATCGCAAGTATATCAGCAACAAGATTACAGTCATATAGTCATAAGTGGGAGGAGATGGGTGATAGGAACGATGACAAGATTATAGTAGTGCAGACTAAATAGTAAGTAGTTTGACAGTGTTGAGGGAATTATTTGTTTAGCAGGGTGATGGCGTTTGGGAAAAAACTATTCTTGGTCTAGTTGTTCTGGTGTGTAGTGCTCTATAGCATCGTTTTGAGGGTAGTTTATGTCCAGGATGCGAGGGGTCTAAATATTTTCACAACTCTTTTTTTGACTCGTGCACAGGTCCTCAATGGAAGGTAGTAATTGTTTTTTCTGCAGTTCTAATTATCCTCTGAAGTCTGTGTCTGTCTTTTTGGATTGCAAAACCAAACCAAACAGTTATAGAGGTGCAGATGACTGACTCAATAATTCATCTGTAGAACTGTTATCAGCAGCTCCTTGGGCAGTTTGAGCTTTCTGAGTTGGCGCAGAAAGAACATTCTTTGTTGTGCTTTTTTAATGATGTTTTTGATGTTAGGTGTCTTGAGATATGGTAGAACCTAGAAATTTGAAGGTCTCTACTGTTGATACTGTGTTGTCTAGTATTGTAAGAGGTGGTAGTATGGGAGGGTTTCTCCTAATGCCTACTACCATTTCTACGGTTTTGAGCATATTCAGTTCCAGATTGTTCCGGTTGCACCACGAGGCTAGTTGTTCAACCTCCCATCTGTATGCAGATTCTTCATTGTCTTGAACGAGACCGATCACTGTTGTGTCATCTGCGAACATCAGTAGTTTAACAGATGGATTGTTTGAGATGCAGTCATTGGTATATAGAGAGAGGAGAAGAGGAGAGAGCACATAGCATTGGGGGCCCCCTGTGCTAATTGTACAGGTATCTGATGTGATTCTGCTTAGCTTCACCTGCTGCTTCCTGTCTGTTAGGAAGCTTATGATCCACTTACAAGTTGTTAACTTCAAGAATGGATTGTAAGTAACTTTTTTGAGTCAGCTGTAACTTGATAGGGTCATTAACTGTGGTTGCAAGTCAAGTATTATCTGTATAGGATTGACTTGATGATTTCAGTAATAATGAAATTAGGATCTTGTCTAGTCAGCAATAGAAGTTTTATAAGTTCCAACTTTTTTAAAAAAAATAGAAAATAGTACTTCATAACAACTCAACTTTGCAAGCTATGAAAATATGTGATAATAGCGGAATGTGACTGAATCTGGCAAACTGATTTACACATCTAAAATGGCCACGTTTGAGAAAGATTGTTCTAACTTAAATCCATTTTCCATATTCTGGAAAAAAAATGTTTCTAGAACAAAAATTTTAGAGCTTGACTTTTTTCTAGAATACATCTTTTTATGTATTTGAAGAATGTGTCATATTTCCTCCAGTTACCTTTTAAGTTTAAATATATTCATCTTTTCCAATTTCATTTCACAGCTCCGAAGGTATTTGGAAACAGATGTTTTTAGAAAAAATGTGCTACAATAAGACCCACAAATACACACATACTTACACACACCTATTGAATATCCAGGTACCTTTGTCACATTCTGCTATTTTCTAATAATCCAGGTTGGGCTAATGTTCTGCCAAACCTGAGTATATTGTTGGGTTTTTTTGTAGTGATCTATAATTGGACCACTTTCTATCTTCTTAATCTTATTTATTAAATGACAGATGCCTATTACATCAACAGAATAAGAGTAGGCAAATCCAATACAAACAACTCCTCCACTATCCTTTGGACATTTGGAAGTATTTAAAAATGATTATTTACTTATTTTATTTATTCATGAAATTTATTTGCTACATATCTCATATCCAACAATTCTGGATGGTTTTCAAATATAAAATATTTGAAAAAAAATTAAAACTATCTTTCTTAAAAAAAACCACAGCAGATAAAAAAGCATTAACAGATAAAATCATGGACTCAAGATGGCAAAGAAGGGAGCTGGACACCTGGGTGTGTGTGTGGTTAGATTGAATTTTAATTAATCAACAACCTCCAGTGTGAAGCTCCCTCATTGGGTCCCCAAGCTGTCTGGCAGAGCTCGGTCTTACGGCTCTTATGAAATGTTAGAGGGTATGAGCCAACCTCACTTCAGGGTGTAAGATGTTCCAGAGGAACCACAGCGAAAAAGGCTTTTCTGGATACCACTAGCTGAAATGCCTTAGTAAATGCTATTGCACCTTTATCTGATTTCTACCTGATACAATGATGTTAAAGAAATACATTTTTGTGAGGTTTTGCCATCAAATCTCTTAATGACCACATAAATGTTCTGTTCCCAGTACATTCTGCCTCTTCAGATCTCCCAATGATGAATTGATGAATGAATTTTCTATAATTATGTCCATACATTTTTCTGTCACTGTCTTTTTTCCACCTTCTAATATTATAAAAATTTCAAGGGAAAGTATGATGAATTTGAGATTAAAACTAATAACAGGCAGATGTACAGAGACAGGAATCTAAAAAAACCATTTGCTTCCCACCAGCAGTGAAAAATTTATAAAGCAATTTAATACCTATGTCATTTCCATTATGCCATGCGCAATTAAACTTTTAAAAAAAGAAAACAAAATCTTTTTTTTAAAAAAAAATATGGATCTGAAAACTCTATTTTTTCATATCAAACTGCAGCTGGAGTCCAATGAAGCAAGGCATGAAATTAAAAAAAAAGAACAAAGATCAGCTTTATGCATTCAAGGTATAGCAAAACACTTTTAAACTTTCACTTATGTGGAGCAGAGTTTGAATTTTGAAAAGTTTTTGTGAATGTGTGAGATCATTATTTTCAATTAAGCTTGTCAGAATCCTTAAGACAGCTGAAATATCTGTCAGCATTTCATTATTAACTTCTTTTTCTTCCAAAGTTATGCAATTGAGACTGGGCACTTTTATGCTTGACACTGATAAATATTGCTCATTATATAGCTTGAGGAAAATGTGATGGTTTTTCTTCCATAATTTGGTGCCTGAAGGACCTTTAGCATGGATGTGGGCGCACTTGCCAGCAGCTTGCAGAAATGGAGTTGCACACGTGCTTGTTGGCTGCTCACCAGTGGTGGGATCCTTCCAATTTAACAACTTGTTCAGTGATTGTGTGTGTGTGCGCAGTGTGAAGAAATCTTCACTTTCTCTCGGAGGAGTAACACAGCTGATTCGCATGGCAATCGGCTCTGCCGCACAAATTAGTTGAGGAGATAAAGGTAGGAAAATAGTGCGGGCAGGCAGGTGGGCCCATCTGATGGTTGGGGTGAACTGGTTCTCTCCCAGCTGATTGTCAGAGCTACCAATTCGCCCAAACCGGTCTGAACCAGTAGAATCCCACCACTGCTGCTCATGCAGAACCACCCCTTCTTCTCTTCCCACTGGTCTACAAAGCTGGACAGTTTGGGGAACTCTGAGCTAATGGTTAAGTATATAATTACTTGAAATATAGAACATGCAATTAATGTTAACTTAAAAACCATCCACTCCTTGATGTCAATATTGACAGCAACAAAACCATGCCTCATTTTTAAAACAAATTATTTTACCTAGTTTGCAATTAAAGAATAGGAAAGCTTGAACTTTCAATCAATCATCAATTTATCCCAGTTATTGTCAAAATGGGGAATCTTCAAAGATTAAAAAAAAAACTTAGCTGAGAGGCAAGGACCACATTACATTTTAAAACAGGGAACAAAGAATTAACAAACATGTCCATTAAAAAATGAATTAAGGACCGTTCAAGCAGACAGTACAAATTTCTTTTGTAGAATCAGTGAACCAGGAAACAAGAACCACACTCTAAAGCTGAACTATAATTAGTTTTCCTGTCCCACTTCATTTAGCAATGAAGTTGATAAAGGTGGATATAATCACTGAAATGCTATTCAATCACACTTAGTCATTCCTAATGATAAGATCTAAACCAATCAGAGAGGAAGGTGGATTGGAAGTTTAACTGGCACATCCTGAACCAAATTGTTTCCTATTCTCAGAATAAAAACCATGCCAAAATACTTATCAGGTAGCCCAAAGTCTGTGATTTTCAAGTGATTAATTCCACAATTTTTGCCATAATTTAGTTTACAGTAAGAGATAATGGCAGAGCAGTGAAAAAAGGCTTTGTTAACAAAATGAGCAGATTTCATTCAGCTTACTGAAAAGAAAAACATTGTGCCTGTTCTACAGCGAAAAAGAAGCATTATTCCTTCTTTCCTTTTTTACTAGGGAATTTATAACTTCCAAAGTCAGCAATGCAGGAATATCTACCTTGTCAATCAGGCAATTCTCTTGTCTCCGTTGCTTAAGGAAAGACAAACACAAATACTACAGAGCTTTTCTAATAGAAACTGCTAAATATCTCTTTATCTTTAATTGTACTAAAATTGCATCTCCTTGATTCAAGTATCAGTTTAATGCAACTTTTTTAACGCCCTACTGCATCTTCAAGTATTTTCTGCGAAGTTTTCACTGGACTAAAACTTTGCCTTGATGCCATTTACAAGGTTGACTCAGCCTTCCATCCTTCCGAAGTGTGTAAAATGAGGACCCAGATTGTTGGGGGGCATAGGCTGACTCTGTAAACTGCTTAGAGAGGGCTGTAAAACACTGTGAAGTGGTATATAAGTCTAAGTACTATTGCTATCAATTAAAATAAGGATATATATTTTATGTTCCTTATTTGCTAGCTATAATTAATATCATAGCCTACATTGATCTCCAGCCCTCAGTGAGTTTTAGCTATTATGATTAGGATAAACTAAAGAAATGCAGTCAAGTCAAGTCCCTAAATTACTTACTCATCCCTTAAGTAATTCAGGGTAGAATTGGTGCCCCGGTGGATGGAGCTGAGCGTTTACTGGCCGGATGCCCTTTCTGACACCACACGGAGTTCACAGCAGATATTTTTTTCTTTTGAGCCCTGGGAGAGAGAAACATCTGCTGCTATTTAGGATTGACCTTCCAAACGGGAGGCGATTAGCTTCACAGCTAGGCCACTATGCCACTCAAATACAGTCAGTCAAATAATGACTAAATAAACAAAGGTAACAGAAAGGAATTTGAACTGCTCTTAAATTGGATAAATTGGACCCACAATTGCAAAACTATATAGATAATGACTATTACAGTATGTATGATTTGATCATAAAATCACTTAAACCAAGCAAGGCATAATGACTGTGGATCCTGGACTCAGTTGGTTTCTGGACACATGCCTTGCTTGGTTCAACTCTCAACCTGTTTCTTCCCATTCAAATACTCCTAGTTGAAAGCATATTCCATTTGTTATGGATTAGAGATAATACTATACGCCAGGCCACTGAATGACCTTTCTTAGCCACTCCATGTATGCATTAAATAAATCAATCTTGATTTACCTGATATTTTTTTGTTTTTAATTTGGTTTCTAGTGTCAAGTTATTCAATTTAGTTGCTTCACTTCTGATCTGTAAGGGACTGTTTAACAATTGAACTTGAGCATTCAGAAAGGGAGAAAAGAATTGCTTTACTTATAATAAATGTCAGGATTTTTACAATTTATATTTGGAAGACCTACTAAGAAGCAATATCTGTATACTTCCTTGAAAAATGTAAAAAATAAGTACAAGTAGGCATCGACTTACAACCTTGTTTTTAATGACCATTACAACAGTTACAACTTAGGATCATTTTTCACACTTACAACACAGCATTCCCATGGTCACATAGCCAAAATTTGAATGTATGGCAACTGGCATGTACAGGTAGTCCTTGACTTACAACAGTTCATTTAGTGACTGTTCAAAGTTACAATAGCACTGAAAAAAGTGACTTAGGACCGTTTTTCAGAGTTACAACCTAGGTAGCATCCCCATAATTATGTGATCAAAATTCAGATGCTGGACAACTGGTTCTTATTTACGACTGTTGCTGTGTCTCGGAGTCATGTGATCCCCTTTTGAGATCTTCTGACAAGCAAAGTCAATGGGGAAAGATTCACTTAACAACCTTTTTACTAAGTTTACAATTGCAGTGATTCACTTAACAATTGTGGCAAGAAAGGTCATAAAATGGGGTGAAACTCACTTAACAACAGACATTTTGGGTTCCATTGTAGTCGTAAGTCCAGGACTACCTGTATTTATAATGATTGCAGTGTCCCGGGGTCATGTAATCACCTTTTGTGGTCACTTTTTGTCACTTTTTGTGAACTTCTGACAAAGTCAATGGAGAAGCCAATGCTACTAACTTAACAACTGTTAACTACTTAACAATTGTGGCAAGACAGGCCATAAATGGAGCAAAACTCACTTAACAACTCTCTGCTTAGTAGGTAAGTTTTGGGTTCAACTGAGATTCTAAATTGAGAACTAATAACACTTTTTTTAAAAGTTCCTTTTATCCCGATTGGAAATCTATTGAATAAAACACTATCGTTCCTAAAATAAGTTAAGTTTTATTATATATTTGCCATAGAATAGGGTTATCAAACTCGCTTCATCACATTACCATCATGTGATGTTTTGTGACATTTTCCCCATTCGCGGAGCTGGGTGGACGTGACCTGCGCACGACTCATCCAACCCGGGGGCTGCCATAGAACAAAACTAATCATATTACTAAATGCATCAACTACAGCTAAATGTTCTCATGTTAAATGAATTTTCATTTATTTCATTCACACCATCTTAACTAAACCACCTTTTAAATTGTTATCCGTCATCCCAAAGTGTAAGATATTACAAATAAATAATCAAACTAAATTTACAGTTTTCATGAGGAGAAGCTGCAGTTGGTCACTGCAGAATGGGCAAACAAACCCAAAATTGTCACAGATAACAAAATGAATAGCCAACATTTACAAGAAGAAAGCATATTTGTGCAAGAAACGTAATGCTGTGGAAAGAAATTGGAACATCTGTTCTTCCTTATAACCTTAATTATTAATCCTTTTCCAGACCAAAAAAGGGCCCAATTCAAATCAAGGAAATCTACTTCATATATGTCTCAATCAGCGTAGACAACTTCCATGACTTCACTAATGAACTATTTATAAAGCAGACTTCATTTTAATGGATTCTAGAACTTTATTTTGCTTCACTGATACTTTTCAAGTAAGATAGCTTTATTCATTTTCTGTATTTAATAAATAATCTCCCCTTAAATTCTTAAATCATAAATGTGAAATAGTTCCAAGCACCCAGATGCAAACCTGATTGCAGGATGAAGAAGTGGCAGTCATATCTTTAGGGTCCCTTGTAACTTTTAATGCTTGTTAAGTGAAGAGTCTTTAAGCAAATACTACCCACACATATTTTGGGGAAATAATTTCTTCTTTGCTTCAAGTTGAAATGTTTCTAAATAATTTGTTTTCTAAGACGAGCTATAACAATTTTTATTTTCTGGTTAAAATATGGAAAATATATTACTGTGAATAAATAATTTTGGTTGGATGGCTATGTCGAAGTTTATCTCAAAAATTTATTCTTTTTATTAAAAGCTATAAATATTACATGTAAATACAAAAGGACTATATAGCCCACTGAACTACCAACCATCTGAATATTTAGACATTGGTAGATTTCACCACCAGACAAATCTAGAAACAACTTATTTTCACCATTTTAGTTTCTTTGACAGAGCACTTCTAGAATTTTTTTAATATACAATTTTAGATATACAGTAGATTCCCCAGTAGACATGAGAAATCTTAACTGTTATTAATTCTCTAAATTTTTTGGATATAACTTCCAAATGAGATTAATTAGATATTTATAATATATTAAGTACCACCAGGTGGCAATATTGTAGCTTGGGCACTGAGACTGCAATTAATCATTCCATAGATCACATTATATATAGAAGTATGCAATAGTTAAAATACTACTGTGTTCACTTGAGACTTTTTCTAAAATGTGTAAAGAAGCATATGATCAACATAATTCAAATTTATGATGTCACTATTGGCATAGGGATCCTTGATTCTGCATGGTTCTTTGACAATTGACTGAAAAGGCTAGAAATCTAAGTCACTACCAGAAGGAAGGAAGGAAGGAAGGAAGGAAGGAAGGAAGGAAGGAAGGAAGGAAGGAAGGAAGGAAGGAAGGAAGGAAAGAAATAACTTAATTTTGAGCTCATGGTTTCTCGCACAAAAAGCCAACATTTCTCAGTATATGTGATTTTTGCAGATGTTTCTGTTCTCACATTTGTATAGCTATTAAACAATGAAAGCTTCTAAAATTTGTTTCTTAATTCTGAATTACATCTTATATTCTTTCTTTCAACTCATTTTGAGGAGGAGAAGGGGTTGAAGATTATTTTAACCAGAATACTTCGTTTGCATGTCCTACCACGTAAAGTATAAATAAATATATTGTTACAGCTAAAATGATATCTTTGTATTTACAAATGGGGACATATACACAATATATATAAGCATGCATACTTTTCTATTTCAGGTATCACCACATATTATAATTTAGTAGAAACAATGTATGGCATACTAATTAATTACAAATGGCACATAATAGATATAATTAATATAACAATTTAAATACTATTTGGTTGCCTTCAATTTGAAAAAAAAACTGAGCATGATGGCATACATATTTATTTAAAAAAACAACACTATAATTAAAAAAACAAGCAAAAACAATTCACTCTGTAAAATAGGCAGTTTCCATAAAAATCTCACGTTTGAAAAGCCAGGAACCCAAATATCTAAAATAAGATCAAACAGGATCTAGATCGAATCATTCTCAGAAGAGAACAGATGAAATTACCACGCAGAATTCACTACTTATCTATGAAAACCTCAGAGAGTTTTGAAGACCACAACTTTCAATCTGTGACTAAGACATAAAAGTAGATTGCTAGAAAAACAATAAATTGCCTTGTTAAAAGTTAGAGAATGATTGTAAATGTATTTATTTGGGAATATATACTCGAGTTCATGGTAACTTATTTTTAATTATATGTGTAGATACTGTGAATGCCATTTTTCATAGTACAGTGGGAAGGAATAAATTTGCAACTTTGAACTTAAATTGTTAGTACTCACAGAGGATAAAAAGCACATGTTCCTACATCTTTATGTTGTTCAACTTCTGTGGTCCAACTAGAGTTGTAGCCATCTTCAGCAAATGAGACTATGGAAAGTGGAGAATAGATGTAAGGTGATGTAAATTGTATATGGGGGGGAATCCTTAATTATAATTATAGGTCAAATAGTCATTTGAGATGAAATGACTAAACAAGAAATCAGTCTTGAGTAAAACTGCCAATCCATCTTGTGCTTGGCGGGAAAAATTTGCTAATTTGATACTGGGGATCCTAAGGGGGGTGGGAAATCTGCCCATATTAAGAATGTTTTTAAAAACATTTGTGATGTTTAAATCTCAAAATAATACTCTAAAACTGGAACAAATGCAGAAAAATATACAGCAATGGGACCTGAAGCCCATTTACCTTTTGTAAATGATGGTGAATGGCACAGAGAAAGTGATACTGAATTTTTTCAAGATCTCAAAATCATGCAATGAAACTGAATTTATACAGAAAAAAGGAAGAAGAGATTTAGGAGAGGAAAAATTAATCCACAAAGTGAATAGCTAAACTACGAAAGCTATTACCAGAAAGTGTAATAACAACAAATGTAGACACTCTGAATCAATTATTCAATCAAACCATAACAGACAATGGCTATTCAATTGTTGTCTTTATGCTTCTTCTAGAGTCGGAGTTGATGGTAGAGATGACGGAGATAATTAGGGAATGCATGCATTGCAGGTTATTATTTCGTTCCTGTATTTTTTTAAATTAAAAAAACCTTGTAAATATCTTATTGATTGCTGTGAGACGAAGTTTTGGACTAGAACCTTCAGAAGTACTGTTTTTGCCATGTTCTTTTCTGTGTTAATGAGAGTTAAGAGTTTTGCCACAAATAAAGAATAGAATATTTCATCTAATTTTCCTTAAATTCCTATGTTATATAACCGTGATGGCGAACCTATGGCATCTGGGCATGCAAGCTCAGCTCTGGCACGTATGTGTATGCCGGCCAGCTGACTTTTGGGCCTTCTGGGCCCACCAGAAGTAGGGAAACAGCTGTTTTCTGCCTCCAGAGGGCCTGGAGGAATGGTTGGGAAAGGCCCAATTTTCTCTTTCACATGGCTCCAGAGCCTCTCTATGAGTCTGAGGAGGGCGAAAACGGCCTGCCCCAACCCCTGGAGGCCAGAAACGGCCCATTTGCCAACTTCCGGTTGGACAGGAAGTGATTTTTTTGCTGTCTCCAGCCTCCAGAGCCTCTCTAGGGATGTCTGGAGCTGGGGACAGCAAAAAAATCACTTCCTGCCCAACTGGAAGTTGGCAAACGGGCTGTTTCTGGCCTCCGGAGGGCCTGAGTGGGGGAAGGCCGTTTTCACCCTCCCCAGACACAGAGAGGCTCTGGATCCAGGTGAGAGAGAAAAACGGGCCTACCGGGCCATCACGTGCCAGGAGCAGGGGCAGGGGTTGCGCGTGCATGCGTGGGGTGCATAGAATTATGGGTGTGGGCACGCGCATGACCCCCCCACCCCCTTTACACGCAATGGCAAAAAGGTTAGCCATCACTGTTATATAATGTACACACCTATAAGTAAATTTACATCATGTACATTGCAGATAATATTTAAGTAGATAAATATGAAATATACAATACAGTATAATACATAAAAAATACACAAGCAGGACCTGCAACAAAACTAACACAGCATGATATGGTGTTCCATCCAGAAAACTTTGTATTTCTAGATCAGGGGTGTCAAACTCAAGGCTTGCGGGCCAGATTCGGCCTGCAGTATGCTTAGATCTGGCCCACGGGCCGCCCTGGAAACAGCGAAGGACCAGCCCGCGGTGCCTCTGCCAGCAAAAACAGTGCTTGGCAGGGCCACCTGCAGCCTTCCCAAGCTACTTTTTCACTGGCAGAGTGCTCAGGCCACCAAAGACACCCCCAACATGAATGATGTTTAAGCTGGCTTCGTCTACCCTCGACATGCCCAACCAACCCCCTGTGGTCAAAAACAACCCTGATGTGGCCCTCAATAAATCGAGTTTGATACCCCTGTTCTAGATAATCTGTTCCATCGCCTTTTGGGCCTATGTTTGCAAACATTTACCAACAATAGGGACTGCTCAGTCCAATTTGGCCATTTTTCGAAATGGATTTCCCCTTATTCTCATTAAAAATTATGCCATTGCAAACCATGGGTATTTTCCTTAAGATACCATCTGTGGATGGGCTGATCAGCATAGGACAAGAAAGAAACTTTGTAGTTTTAATGTGCAAGCCACAAGAGCTGGACTGGAGAAATCCGTACTACAACTACATGGCAACAAAGAAAGAAATGTCTAATCTAATGTTCATCTAAAATGTTATTGCCCAATAGTTGTAGCCCTTGATTGATTCAAGGGACTTCTATGCCACCAAGAGAAATTCACTGGACTTTACACAATAAATATAAAACACTGTCAAATATAAAAGTGACATAAGAATAACAATAACTAAAATACAAAGATGGTCAACAATAAAATCTTCCCAAATAGTCTGTGTATCTCAATATTCTCTTGAGTCAGACATTGTTGAAAAGAACAATTTTGGGGGGGGGGGGGAAATATACAGTATATATAAAAAATTATTCACAGAGACTAATTTTATGAATAAATAGAATGAATTAGTATATATTTAAATATTTTATTACAGAAATAAGGCACACTTATAATCAAATAGTTTAAGGGAAACGTATATTGAATTTTGTGTTGAATTTTGCGATGACACTTTTCTCTCGTATACCAAAGGCAGAGTTTAAGTATTAAGTAAAAAGAAATCATTAATTCAGACTGTTCTTGTTTCATTTTAATTACAAGAAGTGTCAGGATTGAAAGCATCACAATAACAACACGTTTACAAGTTGTATGGCCAGTCCTTCACGTAAAGCTGGAGAGAAATCTATGGAATTCACTTTAGTTTGAATTAATATTTTTTCACCTGACTAGCTTTTATGAGGCTGACTTTGGATATCACCCTTGAACGTAATTGACATGCTGGAAGTCAGCTCCAACATTTGTCAGTGCCTGACAAGCGGTCTATTTTGCTGTCACATATTAATTAAAAAAATCATTATTCTTCATATTTTTATTCCATAAAGAAGACTATGGCCAAAAGACTACAGTTTGAGGTTAATTGGTCTGTTCTGCCATATTTTCCCAACCTGGGAGAATACCCATAAATGCATTTTGTGCAGTGGAAACGCTTATTTATGGCCATCACATCCAGAGACAGACGTACTATAAGAACATGCTTTTCTTCAAAGCCAAAAGCCTCTTTTCCACACACATAAATTCACAGATACATATAATGATATTCAGTAGATATCCATAGTCTTTGACAGTTCTTTAAATTAAAATGTAAATCTGACGAACTAGTGTCATCTCAATGTTATTCAAAGCAAGATCTTTTGTAACCCAGATCTTTTATTTCCCAATCCAATATGGCTTCTATTATGTACTGTAAGATGCTGCACTTTGATGCCATTAACATTTAGCTGCATCACCTCTGGTGAAGAATAGTACTCTAGGTGAAAACCCTAGTGGTCTCAAGGCCTCAATTTACCAAGTCCATTATCACTCCGGATGTGTAGAATGATAATGGAAGTGACAGAAGTACAGCTGAAAATTGGCTGTTAATATTTTATGTGTTAAAGCCCAGGCATGGAAATCTCACACCATTCTTCAGAGAAATGTGTCGTCTGTGTGTGAGTGCATGCATGTGTGAAATATACACACAGAGAGTGTGAAAAACCTCTTTCTCATTTTGTTTTAACTCTGTCTTCCATAGGTTCCTTAAATGCAACAACTTCAGCAGTACTTAAAAAATTAGAAAACTAAGCGAAGTAGCTTATGTCATAACATGGATGGTTAAGACACAAGTCCTTGCTGGTTTAATAAAGGAAATGCCTTGAAAACAAACATATCACAATGTTGCTTCATTTTTCACTTATGCATTCAATTTGGGGAGAGGACATAATGCTGCCCCAATGCAATATTTTCTAATTGCTTTCATGAAAATTAACCCCAACTTTTTTCTCTCTGTTTCTCCTGTACATTTGCTATTCATTCCCTTTCAACCTAGTGATACAAAGTTTGCAAATTAAACCTTTATAACAAGACAAAAAGCATCCCCTGAAAAACTATTAATCAAGGCTGTCAGGCATCTGTTACTATGTAATGGGAAAAAGAAAAAAAAAACCCAATGATTTAAAAATTAAAATGCTTTTTGTATTCCTTTTAAAGTGATTGCTTACATAAACAGAAAATCAGCCACCTGGCTCCAAGCCTAGTCTATCCACAAATCTCATGCTTCACTTATGCAGCTTAGGGCAAACTGCCTGGAGGTTTCTTAGTTCCTGAACCCTTCAATCTGTTACCTGCACAGGGCAGTAATTCCTTGAAAATAACTTGTCTAACATTCATTCCTTCTTCCATCACTGCAGAGTAAACAGACATGAATCCATTGCTTTCATTTTCATTTCATGTTTAATTTTCACAAATTATAAAATCCTTATTTTCTGCAATGAAGAATTAATATATGTGTTAGAACTGACTTAGTAATTAAAAGAAAAATCAATGATTTTGGGGGGATCTATAAATTGGTAACAACTAAATGCATGTTGGAGAAGGTCATGCCCTCCGTACTGTTTCTTGCCATTTAGCCTAATGTATGTGGGTTCAATCTAATTCTGTGTGCGTATAATTCATAGTCACTTAAAAAGTGGATTACAGTCACTCTTTTTCAGTAGAAGCTTTTAGAGGAACCAACAAAGTCAATTATGAGGAGATAGAAGGAATATGAGCAGACCCAGAACAATACTATTTTAGGGAAAGATTGCTTTATTTTTATATTTTTAAGTTAAGTTGAAAAAAATCATTAAAGATGGTAAACCATATAGTGACCTGTAGATATGCTTGCTTGCTTGCTTGCTTGCTTACTTACATACATGCATACATATTATCTTGATTTTGTGTTTGGGTACCAATTATTTTTCCCACTGTCACAATAGCTAAGTGGGTCTCTATATCTCTGATAGGACCTGGAGATCAATGTTTATTAATACTGTTTCTATTTGCATGTGCATCATTCTCTTATTTCTTTCTGCTATAATATTAGCTTTGTATAAAAGGGATTAAGAAAATGCATAGGACAAAAGAAAAATAGCACAATAACATAAATCCATCATTAAATCTATCAAAAACATGAACAATCTTACATTACTAGAAAAAAAAAAGTAAATTCCATGACAAAAAGATTATTATAAAAACTTTTTCCAAAACAATGGCAAATTAAAATATATCTTTGAAAGGAGAACACTGAAAAAAGAAAAGTTAGAAATTTATTTCCTACATTGCATTGCATGAGGAAATGAGTTTTTTCGTGTGACTGTGTCTTTGAAGCTAACCTTGCAAATCTTAACTGGACATATTCATAAGAGAGAGAGGAAATATAGAGTGGGTCCTTGCCATTGATAGCCTTAAAAGTTTAATATATGAAAATGTACTTCTGATTTGAACCAAAAATGGACTCCAATTAAAGGTTAATTTTAGGATTTTCATACACTAAACATGTTTACAATAAGCTATCCACTGCATCTTGGTGAAGAAAGCTTTATATTTATGGGAAAACAATGTTAACCTGTTCTATGCAGATGCAGTTAAAGCTTTTTTTTTTATATGATGTCACTTATCAGGAGAAAGAAATGTAAAAAAAAATCACAATACTGAAAGACAGCAAACAGAAGTAGAAGTGTGCCAAAAGAAAGCAAAGATACTGCAAATAGTAGTAGGCACCTTTGATGCAATCCTAAAACATCTGGACTACAACTTGAACATGAATGGCATTGACAAACACATCATCAGTCAATTGCAAAAGGCAGCTTTACTTGGAAGAGCTTACATCTTGTAACAATATCTTTAACACCATCAAATATACTAACTTAGGTAAGGAATCAACAGATGGATAAAAATACCAAAGTCTAAACATTTAGATGACTGTGCAACCAGCCATATTAATAATGTTAACAGGAAGATAAAATTGTGTGTTCAATATGTAACAAACAACAGTAAATGTCATCTTAGTAGTAAAAAGGTTGAAATAATTGACCATTTGATCAGTGGTTGCAGCAAAATTTCAAAACTAACCATGTAGCATCATGACTAAGTTGCCAGAATTATTCAATGGAAACTTTGGATTTGAATGTAATAAAAACTACTGGGACCATCAAAATGAGAAGGCTTTGGAAAATGAGCAGGACTTTAAGAGCTAAACCTGTTCATAACCTGCCTGATATAAAGAGAAAGTCTAGTTCATTGATGTTGATATTCTGATAATACTAAAATTGAGGAAAAACAATTGGAAAACATATAAAACATTGGGACTTGCAGATCAAAGTTGAAAGCTCATGAAAAAAGAAATCTGTTATACCAATCATGATTGGAACCTTCAGAGTAATACCTAAAGGACTTTTTTGATGGCTGGATACAATTTATCGGATCTGAAAACCCTAATTTCACAAAAAGACACTTACTTTGGAATTAAGACTATACCTTAATAATTTTTTTGTCTCCTTGATTAGGACATAAATAAGTGTCCATGAGTCCTAGACTGAATATAAGTATAGATTACACATACATGTTAATAATATCATAGGCATGGAAATTATAAAAGAAATAATACAACCTAAGGAACTTTGTTGTCACCCTTCCTTTAAAATCCTTGGTCAGTTAAAGCATGATCTAGGAACCATATTTATTATTCAACCTTGGAAGTTAGTATATTTATGTATTGTATGGTCATGAAAAGAAGGAGAAAAATAAACTGCACTGCTTTGCTTCTTAGTATATCAAATTTTCACTGCTGGAAAGGTAATGGAAGGAGAAAATATGAATATTATATACATACACTCTGTGATGGGTCAGTTGACGATGGAAGGATGTACGCTAATGTAAAGTTCAAGCTTTTCTCTTCTACTTTGCTATATCCAGATGGTGTCACATGTTTCAGTATTTACAGGAAATGTTGAAGATTGAACCCCTTAGACCAGTGGTTCTCAACCTTTATAGTGCTGCGACCCCTTTAATACAATTCCCCATGATGTGGCGACCCCAACCGTAAAATTATTTTCATTTTGAATTTATCACGCCTGAAGCCGTATTGGCTAGCGATCTGAACTGCTTGCGATTGCCTTGAGGACGGAGGCATTAAAGTGGAGACTCCTCCCCTATTAAATTTATGGCACCTAAAACCAGATTAGGCTAGCGATTGGGAGTGATTATAGCTGGCTTGAGAGGGAGACATCAGAGCAAAGATTTCTCTCTTTTTTAATTCACCGTGCCTGAAGCTGAATTTGGCTAGCGATTTGAAGAGCCTGCAGCTGGCTTGTGGACTCAACCATTGGAGCACGATTCTTTGACTCACAAGTATACTTCCCATATTTCCGATGGTCTTAGGCGACCCCTGGCAAATCGTCATTTGACCCCCAACAGGGTCGCGACCCACAGGTTGAGAACCGCTGCCTTAGACCTTCTTCATGCAAACACGGACACCGTCACTGAACTGTGGTACTTCTTTAGCATTTATTTGCTAGAAGAGAGCCTATATTTTAACATTAGCCAAGAGATGTAGACAACACACTGTAAGCCGCCCTGAGTCTTTGGAGAAGGGTGGGATATAAATGTAAATAAATTTTTTAAAAAACCAAGAATTCTATTAAATTAAATGGTCTGCCTAATAGAAGATAGTTGAACTGCACAAACTCTGTTGTGAATCTAGCACAGAATTTTTCACTATTTTTCTTCTAGACTCCTAGAGACTAACTCTATTCCAGATTTCTTCACAAAGCTATAATATTTACATGTAAGTTTATGCTACACAAATGGAAGTTTAATGGAATGTTTACAGGCATATCGGAAAAACTAATCTGTGATCATATTCCTCTTTTTCTCCATTCATTACATCTTTTCAGCTATTTAAACATAGTTCTTGGGGAGGAAACGGGGATTGCAGTTAATTTTATAAATACCCAGATCACATTTTCCAGTTGACACCTTGTGGCTACTGGTTTCTAAAAAGGACCTTTGAGTGAACAAATTAAATTATTATTTATGGATATTTTATGATATACATGAAAGTGATATCTAGAGCAAAGAAGACATGATTCAGAGACTGCATTAACATTTTTTTCCCTGGAGTTCCTCTGTACTTTTCAAAGTTAGCTTTGTATTTCTTGAAAAACCTTTATTGCCTGCTAAATCTTAACAGACAGACAGCTTTTGCTACCAAAGAAATACTGTTGCAATATCCACAATCCCCATCACCTCTGTCACTCTTCATTTGGAGAGAGCGCCAGATGTGATTTCATTCTTGTGGCAATTGCAAAGGAACCAGCAAAGTAGAAGACAACTGCCTGGAGGAATCTTTGCTGGCACAGGGATTTTTAATTCACCTGCATTTAATTCTGTTAATGCAGTTGGATTACTACAGATCAGCTGAAATTTGGATCCTTCTGATTCATCCTGAAATACCCGTAATAGCCTTTCTACAGGTTTTTTGTTTGTTCTCTCTCTCTCTCTCTCTCTCTCTCTTTTTGGCAGCTTTTGTTTAAACTAGAAGGATAAAGAAAAACCAGGAAAATTAATATAACTATTCACAATGTTTAACATTTAAAACGTCGCAAGGCAAATGAAAGTAAGATCTTTTTAGGAGCAGGGAAACATTACTTTTGGTTTCTGAAAAAAAATATTGACAGAACAATTAACCAGTGGAACAACTTGCCTCCAGAAGTTGTGAATTCTCCAATACTGGAAGTTTTTAAGAAGAGATTGGACAACCATTTGTCTGAAATGTTATATGTTTTCCTGCCTGAGCAACGGGTTGGATTAGAAGATCGCCAAGGTCCCTTCCAACTATGCCACTCTACAGAATGGACTGGTTATATCTTATAAGAAATTATATTTAGAGTTTCATATAAACCTCCTGCTATTGTCTATATCAGTTCTGCTTTAATCTGATGGAAATAATTCATATTTTTTTCAAATATAATTTTTTTCAAAGAGAAGGCTCAAATTGTTTCCCATAAAATTTAATTTTAAAAACATCTAATTCACCTTTAGGCTCCGTCAGTACTTGGATTGCTATGTTGCTCCTAAGTCTCAATGTCTCCCTCTGAATTAAGGCACTGATTCTCTGGCTTTTAGCCCAGTTAAAGGAGCTGCTCCAAGTATTCCAATGAAATAAAAACATAATACAAAAGAATATAGAGATTCCTTCTCTTTTCAAAAAAGAGATTCTACAATGTGAATGCATAGGATTCTTATAACCAAACATGGAAGCTGCAGGTATCTGGAAAAAGATTACGATGCAGTGAATCTTACACTACGGATTTCATATAGATATATACTATAAAATACTTGCTCCTTTTTTTTCCACAGTAACCATCCCTGTCCTTTGGGTTAGCTATCAAACTCAGTGCAATGAAGCAGACCTGAAAAGTTCTGAAGTTCAAATGGAATGGCATAAGTGTAGTGTTAAATAATGGAAAAGAACTAGGTTCTTCATGCAGCCATGTAGTCATTGGGTGGTGGGATTTTTTTTAAAATGTCACAAAAATGGCAGAAGACTTTCTGCAGGGTGTCAGAAGGAGAATTAACAACGCTGCGAATAAAATCTGCATGGGTCAGCTGCAGGTTAAGCTAACACAAAACAATAAAAAATTAAAAGTGAACAATTACAAAGCTTGAAGAGCACTTAGGAGACAGACTGATGGGTGGATTCTCCATGCAGACAAAAGGATCAATCCTAGCCTCTCTCCCTGGAGCTGATCTTTCAAACTGTGAAGTAAATTGTAACCCTGTTTTCCAAGAGACAGTGGGAAGCTTCCTTCCTTCCCTTGAGTGGTATTTTGTCAAACCAACTGCCTTCTGTATTCTCAGAGGCAGGGAAGACCTCTTGTAGAGGATTTTTCACACTATGCTTTACAATACAAAGCAGCTGTTCATTCCTTCCTATGTCCCACCAAGCTCCATGTTTGATCTGTCATTTGACCATTGTATCTTAGGGATGCATGCAGTGGTGAAATCCAAATTATTTTTACTACCGGTTCTGTGGGTGTGGCTTGGTGGGCGTGGCAGGAGAAGGATATTGCAAAATTTCCACTCCCACCCAACTCCAGGGGAAGGATACAGTATCCTTCCACCAGGAGTGGGGAGGGAATGGAGATTTTGCCAAATCCCCATTCCCTCCCCACTCCTGGAGAAAGGATATTGCAAAATCTCCATTCCCTCCCCTCTCCTGGTGGAAGGATACTGCAATATCTCCATTCCCATCCCACTCCTGGGGGAAGGATATTGCAAAATCTCCATTCCCACCCCATTCTGGGGCCAGCCAAAGGTGGTATTTGCCGATTCTTTGAACTACTCAAAATTTCCGCTACCAGTTCTCCAGAACCTCCTGGATTTCATCCCTGGATGCATGGGTTCTTTTCATTCATTTCTTATTATCACATTGTTTAAGTATAATGCTTTTTAATGGATATCACACTATGTTCTAAACTCTCAAGCTGTTTGGATTGAGAAAAGAAAGGCCATTTCTTTGAAGGGTCTTCTGAGACCTTCATTGTTGAGCAAATATTTGTTAGTTTGTTTTGGGCTCTGTAGAAAGAAAACCAGAGCAATATAACAATTTAGAATAGGAGCAAGGCAGTCTTTTGTTCATAGAAGTGAAAGATTCATTAACCTGAGTTCATGCAACAACGAAACAAATCAGGGTCGTTCACATAACCCTCATGCTCTAGTTCCAAGATATGCTGCTCAACAATCTTTGAGGGTCCTCAACATGAGCTTCTATCTCAAGGCCTGAATATGAGCATTCCAGAGATGTGTTGGCTCATTTAATGACAGAAACCCACAAGATCACTATTCCAGTGGTAGGATTCAAATTTTTTTACTACCGGTTCTGTGGGCATGGCTTGGTGAGTGCGGCAGGGGAAGGATACTGTAAAATCTCCATTCATTTCCCACTCCACTGGGAAGGGAATGGGAAGGTTATTGCAAAATCCCCATTTTTTCCCGATCATCTGGGACTCGGGAGGCAGAGAATAGATGGGGGCGGGCCCAGTCAGAGGTGGTATTTACCGGTTCTCCGAATCACTCAAAATTTCCGCTACCGGTTCTCCAGAACTGGTCAGAACCTGCTGAATACCACCTCTGCACTATTCCTAATGGAAATCTTTCATTTGTTCCATCATGATTATCCTTGTAATCCTTGTCTGTACTGCCACACTTAAACAGCTGTGCTTTCCAAGAGAAAAGTAAAGATAGTTATTGCGACAGTGGGGCAGCTTTGGGGTTGGGAGAGAATAGCAGGCATAGAGAAGAGATGTTCTTCCTCCTCTAACAACAGTAATAGAAACTACTACAGACATTTTAGTGTGAGGGAAGCAATTTTGGTGACTTAATATTTTATCAGTGCAAGAGAAAATATTGCTGGAAGTAAGAAAGAGCTTTTAATACTAAAAAAACACCTTTCTGTCCAGGTATATTTGAAGACTCAAGCAAATCCAATTCTAACTAAGCAAATCTTGAAATACAATGCTAACAGGGTTGAGTTGTTCCTGATCCCTTTGTGCAGAAAGCATGTGCACACACATACACACAGATGTATGTATATAGGTATGTATCTATATAATCATTTTAGCCATTGTCTATCTGCTGCAAGATGAAGGCCTCTTCCACATGTTTCCAACCAGAGGTGGTATTTAGCCAGTGTGGACCAGTTCGGGTGAACCGGTAGTGGCAACTTGAGGGTTGGCCTATCCACTCATCCAGGAGCTATGCTGTCCTATTTAGCAACGTCTTCTAAGCCACGCGCATGTGTGCAAGCCGCACATGCGAGCAAACCACATGCGTAGAAGGCTGCGCACATGCGCAGAAGGCATGCAAGTGAGCAAAGTGAGCATATGCGTGCACACGCTCACATTTTGGTGCGGTGGTAAAATTATGTAAAATTATTATCTGTTTCCAACCCATAAGGTACTGAGCTTTCTTTTGCCAATTGGGCCCGGAATACTTGCTGATGTCATTGATCCATCAGGTTTTAAAGAATTTGAAGAAAGAAAAAAAAGAACTGAAATGGAAATGTGCTGGCCAGAGCTGATGGCAGGCAGACCAAGGTAGTCCTACAATGGATTCCATCTGACAAAAAGTGTCCACGGAAGAGACCTAAAACAAGATTTATGTATATATGGTGGAAGAAAGATATATTTTATACCAGTGGTGAAATCCAATTTTTTTTACTACCTGTTCTGTGGGGGTGGCTTGATAGGCATTGTAGGGGAAGGATACTGCAAAATCTCCATTCCCACCCCACTCCAGGGGAAGGATACTGCAAAATCTCCATTCCCACCCCACTCTTGGAGGAAGGATATTGCAAAATCTCCATTCCTACCCCACTCTAGGGCCAGCGGTATTTGCCGTTTCTCCAAACTACTCAAAATTTCCACTACCGGTTTTGCGAACTGCTCAAAATTTCCACTATCGGTTCTCCAGAAGCTGTCAGAACCTGCTGGATTTCACCCGTTTTATACTAAATATCATGAATTAAAAAAAAAACATCTATACTGAGTATACTACATGTTGACATGCTTTGTACTGGTGACCTACTATCTTGTCACCAGAATTCCAAGAAGCAATTTGTTAATATGACAACTCCCATTAAAGGTCAAAATTTATAACCCTGAAGTTTTATTTGGGATGATTTATTAATGCTGCCTTATTATGCATCCCCATATCAAATATATTGTAAAGTAATGCATATTTGGTTAACTCTCTTGCTTTTCCATAGCAGCCCACATACTGCCATCATGCTATTTTGCAAAACCAAGAACTAGTTATTTCAGTTTCAATATATAATGCCCTGATGTGTGCCACCATTTGTTTTAGAGTAGTATTTGACAGCTTATGTCTGTCAAATGATAGCTGACCTTTAGAGGGAAAAAACCGGTTCTTTCTTTCTTAACTTTATATTCTTGAGGATGGTAGGAGTTACTGGTTTGGGTTTGCTAACACATGAGGTTATTTTCCTGTAAGAGACCGTCTATTTCTTCTTCACATTGTATTTCAGAACAAGTATTTCATTTTTTTAAATACAATTTCTTAGTAATTGTGTGCAAAAAGGGGGGAAAAGAGTTTAAAAGAACTCATTTGGATTTTTTTTTTACAATTTGAGGGAGAATTAATTGAAAACAGCATATAAATTACACAGTCATATTGTTTCCATTTTTCTCTCCCAAATGGTGCTTCTTTGTTCTATCTTGGTAATCTTCCTTAAAGCAATTCTAAAATGAGAATGCTATCAAGTGATTAACACAACACTGCAAACAACTATAGAAAGAAGTGTTTACTTGTTTAAAGATCCAGACAGCTTTTAATAGAGTAAAAACAAGAAAACTAGGAATTCGGAGGAGTTTTAAACGATACAATGAAATGAACAGCAGAAGCAACATAACATCCAGAGACTACAAAAGGTGAAGTAACAGAGGACTCAATCTTACCATATTGTTCGTTCATTTTGTACACACTTGTGGTCAAGACAACACTTGTAGAATTATTTTAGTCTTATGGACACAGGGGAAAAAAGCTAGCACTCCCAAAGTATACACTACTCCGAACATGGATGGAAAGATTGTGAATTGTTTTGAAAATCCAATTTTCTTCAAGTTTTCTATCTCTAACTTACGCTTGTGTGTCCAAACAATGTTAACTTCAATTTCAGTACTTATTATAGATTCCATCTTCTGTCCCAAGTATAGACAATGTACAGAGCTTTAGGAGCTCCTGTTTTGGGACATGAAAATCTCATTTTTGATAGATGCAATATTATTTCCCAGGAGTTGCATTAATATTAAAGCACTGCATCTTTAGAGCAAGACAATGCAAGTATAAATTTGCCGTTCAATCATTTTTCTAACTTAATGACATTGAGTAATAGCACATTAGTAAAGTGCCATTTCAGACAGTAGTCAGGCATGCCGAAAAGATAATCTGATAATAATTTCTGATTCATTTTCCATGAAGAGAGACATTGCTAAGGCTTATTAACTGGCATATCTGCACACAGTGCAGTGTGGAACATGGGCTCAATTACAAGTAGCAATCTTTTTCATTAGTATAATTTATGAGGATATTTAGCTTGTTTTAATGTTGTGAAACATTCTTTTTTAAAAAAATGCATCAATACTTTAGCTTATTTGCACTAATTATTTAAGTGCCTTGAACTGTATAGGTGCCTCAAAATCACACCATACCACTGAAACTGAAATGACATTTTAATACAGTCAATAATACAGCTGAATATCTCAACAATATAAATAACACTGGCTTTTTCAATTAGTTTAAGTTTCTTCTCATGGTAATACAAACATGCTAGAATTTGTATTTGTTATTATTTGGACCTGTAAAATGTAGCTTTTGAAGTTGGCACTACATTCTTCAATGTTTTGTTAATTGAAATGAGGGAGGGAGGGAGGGAGGGAGGAAGGGAGGAAGGAAGGAAGGAAGGAAGGAAGGAAGGAAAAAATAGGCAAGGGGAGAGAGAGGCCGGGAGGGCAGGAGGGGAAGAGGGGAGAGAGAGGGGGGAGGGAGGGAAGGAGGGAGGGAGAGAGGGGGGGGATATGAATGACTAAGGCAGTAAAATGCTTGATATTCAATTTTAAAAAGGCATTACAAAACATAGGAATAAGTCATTAAAGTAGCCATTCTTTCTTATATCACTATAATATATTCAGCTTTTGACTTCCTGTTGCATTCTTCTGGACATAAATTTACACCCCTCTTGTTCACAATAGCACATCTTAAGGATTCATTTGTAATCTTTATGTGAGAATCATAAATAAAGAAGGCATAAAGTTACAAAAATTCTATGATTCTATTTTGAATATCAAGTTAGGATTACACTATTAGTAATTTTTATGACTTTCCACCAGAATCCGGGTTCCAAATTCTTTCATGAAAATTACCTATGATAGACTAATTCCTATTTTCAAGAACTTCAGGCAATGAAAGAAATACCATGCAGACTCCAATTCTAAGGCTTCTGAAGTAGCTGGTTGCTTAAGGTAGGTTGGATTTATTCTATGCCCACCTGTTGTGACTTTTTTCTAGGCGACAGAACATGTTATTTGAAGCCTCTGCTGGGATCCTAATAGCCTGGGCTGCTGTTGCTTCAATGCACCCAGCCGAGGGACTCTTCATGGTGCCTGCCAGCAGCTTGTGGTCTGATTTATCACCTAGGCCTAGCATGGAAGTAAGCTGGTAAATTTGTTGCACTCCACAGAACAAAGCTAATGTCATTCTTCTTGAGTCTTTTTTGACTCTTTCAACTACTGGCTATATTATCACAAGCCACAGGATCTCTTTCATATACCATACCTTTTACTTTGAAAAACTACAGTATAATTTCATTGTTTGTACACCACTGTACTTATCCTATGAATAATTTAGTGGCTTGTATAAGAACCGGGATTCTGAATATGTTATATGTTATATTCATATATAATATTGCATTGTTAAACTTCCTGTGGGATAGTAAGAGCAAATGTAGTGCCATCATACAAAATTCCAGTGACTTATAAAAAGGTAAAAGAACTGTAACTGCTGATGCTAATGGCTCCTTCCCTCAGCTATGATTCTCTGTACTGTATATAGGCTTTTTCCTCCCCAGAACATTGTACTTTTTCTACTGCAGATACTGTATTCTTTGTACAGGAAATTTCATGCTTTCTTCAGCCACTTTATCTCCAGACTACTATTAATTAAGTCATTGTGGCATAAATATATTAATTTATTTTAAATCCCTTCTGGGATTTTATATCATCCTTTTTAATAGTATTAAGTTGTACAAAACAAAATAATAAAGGTTTTTAACATTGCTTTTGACCCAGTGGTTCCACACATATATTGTCTTGCTGCCATTTTCCAAACGTTATCCTGGTTAGATTGCTTATGTCGATTCATGGAAGTTTTCAGTCACTTATTTTAGGATGCAGATAGATCAGGGGTATCAGACTGGCGGCCCGCGGGGCAGATGTGTCACATGCAGGCCAGGCCCATCCCAGCTCCGCGAAAGGGAAAAACGTCGTGAAAGGTCACATGACGGCAACATGACGCAGCAAGTTTGACACCCATGAGATAGATGGTTACCCAATTCTTATCTGTCAAGTAGCTGGATTTTTAGTCAGTATTTTAGCAATCAGTTATTATTTCTCCCAGTTCCTTTTTTTTAATATTTTTGTTGCTCTTTTCAATTTTCCACATGAACTTTCTACAGATCTTTTTTTGTAAGCATTATCCAAAATAGTACCATAATTATTCCCATATTGAGTTGTTCATTTTGTACATCAGTGCTTGAATGTACAAATCTGTAATTTCCATTCTAGCAAAAAAAGCATATGGCTAACCACCTACTTAACAAATTTTAAATATAGCTTTAACAACACTGTAGGGTGTGAGAAGCAAATATTACTGCAGTATCGGACTGACAAGTAAATATTATTGCTGGTTTTTTTTGGGAGGACGAGTGCTCTTATGCACAGGTGATGTACTGGGATTTGACAAAAATAAGCTCAGTTCTTCGGTTTGTCATCAAATACTTTTATTTGACTGTGAAAATATCTAATTTTTCTTCGTTAGTTTCAGATATTTCATTGGACAAAATGAATCTTCAAATCCATAGCAAAGGATCACAGAACTGTAATTTAAGAACCTAAACTAAATAGAAACAGATGCATAAATGTTGACTAGGGTGAACTCTGGTTCTATGGCCTGGCCACTGTCTCCAAAAAAAAAAGTATTTGTAAATGGTGTTTTCTTTAACAAGAAAGAAGTATGAAATAAAGTCTGTTATAAGTACAATTCTATTCAATGTCTTTATAAATGATAGAGTAAAATATAAGAGAAATTTATCAAATGTATAAATGACATCAATTAGAGCAGGGGTCTCCAACCTTGGCAACTTTAAGCCTGCTGGACTTCAACTCTCAGAATTCCCCAGCCAGCAAACCTAGCCCTAACCCTGGGGAATTCTGGGAGTTGAAGTCCACCAGGCTTAAAGTTGCCAAGGTTGGAGACCCCTGAATTAGAGGGATTGGCTAATAGCTTAATTAAATCAACATTGGTTCATATGGAACAGACCATGTTCAACTATGATAGGTCATTGTTCCTTCAGGGTAAAGGGAAAAAAAACCTCACACAGAGGAGGTTTTTTTCAGGGGAAACCTGTTTTGGCAACAATGTACATGAGAAGCCTCTGGAATCCTAGTGGATTAAAATGGCCAATAGAAATTTTGGCTCCCTTAACATCTGCATTGCAACTAGTTCATAGACGATATCAATCCATTTGTACTTGTACTGATTACACCAAACACGGAATACTGTACCTAATACTGAATATTTTGTTTTTAAAAAGGAAAGCATTTCCCCTATCTAGTCATGTCTAACTCTAGAGGGTGCAAAGCTCATCTCCATTACTTAGTCGAAAGAGCCAGTATACTCTTAGCTTCCCATCAAAGTGATACCTATTTATCTACTCGCATTTTCATGCTTTCGAAATGCTAGATTGGCAGAAGCTGAGACAAGTAATGGGAGCTCACATATCATGTGGTGCTCAGGTTTTGAATCTGGCTATCAGCTTTCCAGCTGGCAAGCTCAACGTATTTAACCGCTGAGCCATCACGCCCCCATGAATACCATGGGAGGGATGGACAAATCACACTTTGGTCAGAAAAAGAAATATTAGGGTGATTAGTGGTCTGGAAATCATGTCCGATGAAGAATGTTTAAAGGACCTGGACCCTTTTAGCCTGCAAAGAAAACACTGAGGAGAAAGATGCTAGTAATCTGTCATGTGCAAGAGAAGGTCACTTGTATATTTTAACAAAACGAAGGGCAGAATAAGTGCCAGTGAATTGAAACTGAAAAAGAAGGGAATAGTCAGCAAAATTTCCTGACCGTAAATTTTAATTCATTCATGACTATATACCAGCAGGAGACTGATTTAAGCAACCATCCACCTAGAAAAATGATAGAGATACCTTGCTGGAAATTTTCAAACAGTGGCTGGATGGCCATTTGTCTGGGATAGCACTAATAGTAATTTGATATCAGATATAAAATAGTAAAATCCAGTCAACCAAAGTAGTGATTTTTTTAAAACAACATAATAATTCTCAAGATGAATACATGTAAAAATAGTTTTCCAAACAACATGAGACCAATGCTAATTGGGTTGCTCTTAAGTAATGTGACAGAGATTGTATTTGGCAAACAATAATACAAAGTCAATTATAAAGAAGATGAAAAATTAGCTTGAGAGATGTATGCCAAGTTCTACATAACTTCAATGTTTTATTACATTTTGTACATCATGTTCATCTATTTTATGCAATTTACACAGCTAACATTAAACACATAGCAAACATAAATACGTATCAAACAGCTAGTCATTAAACAGTCAACATCTACCACATACCTAGGATACCATAATAATCCACATTATTATACTTGTACTGCCAGTACAAGTCATAGCTTGGTTTCAAATGTGTTAGGTTCTAAATAATTATCCATTATTATCACATCATTATCTAAAGATTACTTTTTAAAAAACCAAACTTTGTTCAACACTTCATGAGAACTCCATCAAACTACAAATAAACTGGAGATTAAAATATGTATCCTAAATACATTATCCATGCATATGAATAACAGTAAAAATATCACCAGTGACAGTTAAATGCTTACTTTTTAAGATCTTTTTCACGTACTGGTGAAAAATTCGCTGCTCCTTTGGGCCAAGAGAGCTTGCTTGTTTTGAAGGAAATTTTGCTTATAAAATGTCTCAGGGCCAGAAGATTTCATGCCTCATTAGTCCTGCCCTGACACAAATCATGGAAATATGTTCAGAGAGCCAACAATTTTATATATATATATATATATATATATATATATATATATATATATATATATATATATATATATATATATATATATATATATATATATATATATATATATATATATATATATATATATATATATGTGGTGTCTGTCTGTTTGTGCTGCAAGGGGAGGAAGAGTGGAAAGAACAAACTGCCTAAACGAATTTCAATGGTAAATGAGTGTTTTTAAAAAAGGAGATTGAGAAAGAAAAAAATAATGATACAGAGCTAGAATATGTCTCTTTGCATCCTTAAAGTTTCAGTAGTTGTCAGAAGAAACTAGCCGCTTATCATCTATAATCATCAGTATTTTGGCTTCGTGTTCAGTTACTGAAATACAAAATCAACTTTTGTATCGTTTCATCTAACTTCTCATTCTAGCATGAATAAACAAGCTCTGTCTAAGCTCTGGCATGAATAAACAAGCAATTTATGTTAAGCCTAGCACAGAATAAATGCAGTCAAAAGGCAGAAATGGTGAATGACAGGCCTAAGAGACTATTAGTCATTTCTCTGCTTCTATTCAGCAAACCTTTTCTTGGTTCTTAGGGTTATTTTGACAAAAACTAAATACATACAAGTGGCTTCAAGGAGAGAATAAATTCTTCAAGAACAAGGGATATCCTGCTGCCATCATGAACACTTCACACTGACAAGCCAAGAAATTCATCATAAAATTGCCTCATGGTAAAAAAAGACATTGTTGTGTTAAGCATATTACTCATATTTTTACAACTTCCCTGACATCATTCACCATGAAGCATCTGTAGAACTTCCTCCCCCATGTAGTGGGCAAGAATAGTTGGTTTTTATCTGGCCACAATGGAATCTGCCAGCATCTCAGTGAGGAAAGGCAGCAGTTCCCAATCGCCAACTATTGCTCTCCCAAAGAACAGGTTTTTTTATTGCCTTTCCTTCAGTACCTCTTGCTGAGACTCAGAATCCAGGCGTCTAATTTGGTAGACAAAAACAATCAGTTAAAAGTAACTGCTTGGATTCAGGCATAATGTGTCATCGGAACTTTCTAACCAGAAAATAATACAGAGACACTTACCTCTATCGTATGAGTTTTTAACTTCTTGTTGCGCAACCAAAAGAGAATCGGAAACATGGAATGTTTTCTCAGTCCATATTACTTAGCATTTATTCAATCAACAACTCCTCTAAGTGCCTTTGTTTCTTCTTTTCCAACAGAACTCTCTAACTAATACACTTTTTTAAAAACCCTAATATACTTCAAAAGAAAGGCTACACACATAGTAGCCTAATTCTAAAAAGATTCTTTTTTTGGGAAATCAATAATATAGTAGTGACTATGGCAAAACTTATAGGGACGTAGTGGCTTAGTGGGTAAGGCACTGAGCTTGTCGATCGAAAGATCGGCAGTTCAGCAGTTCAAATCCCTAGTGCCGCGTAACAGGATGAGCTTCCGTTACTTGTCCCAGCTTCTGCCAACCTAGCAGTTTGAAAGCACGTAAAAAATGCAAGTAGAAAAATAGGGACCTCCTTTGGTGGGAAGGTAACAGTGTTCCGTGCGCCTTTGGCATTGAGTCATGCCGGCCACATGACCACAGAGACATCTTCTGCCAGCTCTGGCTCTTCGGCTTTGAAATGGAGATGAGCACCACCTGGGGACGACTAGCACGTATGTGCAAGGGGAACCTTTACCTTTTATGGCAAAACTGTTCTGACAAGGAGCATAGAATCACACTTTCCAAAAAACACCTTTTTTTTAATCACCTTTTTTTAACTACAATTTTAATCTGAGAAATTAGGTGGCTAATTTTCTCATTTTACCAATTTCACCAATTTCATTTTACCAATTTTGAAGTTGTTAACCACTGTGACCTAACCTTTGTCAGGTTCTTCACTTTCAACCTTCTCTCCTGTTTTCCATGTTTGTGATCCAAATCTGATATAAATACCACAAAGTGATCAAAATTCAGACGCTTGGCAACTGGCTTGGCAACTGGCTGCAGTGTCCCAGGGTCACGGGCTCACCTTTTGTGACCTTCTGACAAGCAAAGTCAATGGAGAAGCCAGATTCACTGAACAACTGTACTAATTTAACAACTGCAGTGATTCACTGGACAACTGTGGCAAGAAAAGTTGTAAAATGGGGCAAAATTCCCTTAACAAATTATTCACTTAGCAACATCAATTCTGGGCTCAATTGTGGTCGTAAGTCAATGACTACCTATACTTCAAAGGATGACTGCACTTAGTAGGATTCACAACATCCCGAGAATTTATTGCTTTATAAAGAATTCTTTCATCACAATACATTACAGTTTTATGGAATGGTACCCAAAGCTTGAGATCAATAACAGGTTTTTTTCCAATTGTACTGTTGTTCTGGTACATCAGCTACCTTCTCTGTCATATCAATGCCTGCTTTTTCAGGATATAATCTACACATCTATTCAATTTTATAAGATGAAGCTTAATTTGCCCCCTTTATCCCTTAATTGGGATAATTCTACCTCAAAGAATAAATACATACGCTGCAGCCAAACCTTTTCTTTCTTCTAAGGAAATATTTTTATTTTTTCTTCCCCCCCCCCCCAAAAAAATTCTCCAATTGATGAGTGCAACAGGTACATAGCTACTGCAAGTAGTGAATAATCTATACATGGATTCTATTTGTAATAATCTTAATAATCTTAACATATGGAAGAGAAATGGCATGTTTTTTTCATGCAGTTTTTGGCATCTCAGCACGGCATTATTGGGCTACATATGGAGAATTTGAAAAAAAAAAGTGTTGACTGCCACCTTATTCAGCCTTTTCCAACCTTTCCATAGATGTATAATTATTTCGCTGAATTTCCTTCCTCTATATTTTCAAGAAAATCATGGTAATCTGTAGTTATGATGATAATGTAGCGTAACTCTTCAAAGCTTTAAGAAGGCTTGAGAGATGAAGTTGACTGAAATTTTAATTCTGGGATAGAACCCTTGCTTCATATTGTAGTGGAATCATTTCTATTAAATAGCATAGAAGACTAAAGCCGCTCAGTCAATTTCTACTTAATAAAGAATTTTCTAATGCAATGATAAACCACAGACTGAAATATTCTAATCCCGAAAAATCCTGCAAAATATTTCCTGCATTTACAATATAAGGCTTTAGGCAAGCCATTTGAACAGTATTAACCAATACCTCCACCCCAAAATATTTTTTTAAAAGAAAAATAACTTCAAAGAGCATAACTTGTTTGCTCCACTTTTTCAGTGGTACTCTCTGTATATGAAGTTTAATACTGGCTACCAGTGGTGGGATTCAACCGGTGTAACAACCGGTTCGCTGAGTATGTGCTTCACTTGCACACATACCAAACATGCGTTCCACACACGTACTGTTCATTTCCAAACTGGTCTAAAACTTACCTTCGACTGCAGCCCCGGTGAGTAAAACAGCTGAGGCGCAGCAATCCACTCTGCCACACCTATCAGCTGGGCTTCAAAAAAACGAAAATAAAGGTAGTATAGCGCAGGAGTGGGTGGGCGGGCCCACATGATCGTCAGAGCGAATCAGTTCGCTCTCAGCTGATTGTCGGAGCAACTGGCTCACCTGAACCAGTCCGAACCCACCCCTGACTGGTAAACAAATGGAAGAAGGAATATGTAAACAGAAAAACATCATCCTGTCATTCAACCTTCTCTTTCTCTCTCTCTACCTGCCTCCCTCTCTCTTTATATATATATATACAGTATATCACAGAAGTGAGTACATCCCCTCACATTTTGTAAATATTTAAGTATATCTTTTCATGTGACAACACTGAAGAAATGACACTTGGCCCCATTTGGACATTATCACTTAGGGGTGTACTCACTTTTGTTGCCACCAGTTTTGACATTATTGGCTGTGGGTTGCACTATTTTGAAAGGACAGCACATTTACACTGTTATACAAGCTGTACATTCACTACTTTACATTGTAGCCAAGTGTCATTTCTTCATTGTTATCTGAACAATTTATATATTGTTTTAAACTGCAGCAGATTTAAAGCAGATGCTGTTTGGAATGTTTGTCATTTGTAATTCAATCTATCATCTTTTCAGTACAGGCATTTTATGGTCCTGAATTTATCCTGTAATTTAAATTCAGCACACCATCTTGAGTCAAGTGCTTCTGATGAAATTCCCACAGAAAGAAGTAAAAATTCATTAACTGTCAGCCATTAACTCACATTGGCATTGCTCTGAATAAATAATTTTCATGATTAATTTAATGATTTCTATTAATGTTTAAAAATTCCCTGAAAAAAGGCACTGTGCATAATTATATATATATATATATATATATATTTATATATATATATTTATATATATATATATATATATATATATATATATATATAATGTATACAAACAGCATTCTGTTAACATGTTTAAATCAATGTGAGATTTTTTTTAGGCAATTTGCATATTTATACAATTTCTTAAAACATCTACATAATACCACTTAAAAAGAATAGTCAGACCATTTTATTATTCAGATCATGTTTTATGTACTGATAGAACTCATGAGGGCATAAATTGGAAGAGGCTGCTTAAGATACAAGTTTCTTAAGTGTAATGTACCATATGTACTATCACATTTATACTACAAGTTATAGTTCTCCAATGGTGCACTGGTATCCACATAAGAGCAAGTCTTGAATTTGAAGAAAAAGCAAGGTAAAAAACTGTCTTACACAAGATCTATTACACGGAAGAGTATGGACTATATATGCATCATAAGGAGCACAATATGAAGAGAAGTCAGAGTACTAAAAAACTTGAAAATGCAAACATCATTTCCCTGGGCTAATACAAAACCAGGGGTGAAATCCAGCAGGTTCTGACAGGTTCTGGAGTACCGGTAGCGGAAATTTTAAGCAGTTCGGAGAACCAGCAAATACCACCTCTGATTGGCCCTAGAGAGGGGTGAGAATGGAGATTTTGCAATATCCTTCCACCAGGAGTGGGGAGGGAATGGGGATTTTGCAGTATCCTTCCCCTGCCATGCCCACCAAGCGACGCTCACCAAGCCACACCACGCCCACCAAGCCACATCCACAGAACCGGTAGCAAAAAAATTTGGATTTCACCACTGTACAAAACCAATACATATTACTGGATATTGCTGTTCCTTTAAAGATGTCAGCTATTCTAGGTAATCAGGAAATACAACTAGATTCTTTATTCTAAGGCTATATTAACAGAATAACCCTAACCTTACCCTCAGAATGACGCTAAAGAGCACTGCACACCAGAACAACTAGACACAAGAACAGTTTTTTCCTGAATGCCATCACTCTGCTAAACAAATACTTCCCTCAACACTATTCACTAAGTCTGGTTTACTATTACTATTAATCTTCTCATTGTTCCTATCACCCATCTCCTCCCACTTACGACTGTATGACTGTAACTTGTTGCTGTATCCTTACAATTTATATTGTTTCGTAGTATGATTCGATTGCTTATTTGTACCCTATGATTATCATTAAGTATTGTACCTTATGATTCTTGAAGCATGTATCTTCTTTTTTTATGTATGCTAAGAGTATATGCACCAAAGACAAATTCCTTGTGTGTCCAAACACAGTTGGCCAATAAAAATTCTGTCTGTCTGTCTGTCTGTCTGTCTGTCTGTCTGTCTGTCTGTCTGTCTGTCTGTCTGTCTATCTATCTATCTATCTATCTATCTATCTATCTATCTATCTATCTATCTATCTGGTACAAACTTCCTGCCACCATTTCTAACTAGCTGATGAATTAGAGCTGGTCTTTCCTAATTTTGTTCCTCTTGCTTTTAGTTATACCATTGGGGCGACTCCCTCTCTTGTCTGATTGTTTCCCTAGGCAACATCTCTTTCCTTCATCCTCCAAGATCATTCACACATTCTATTACAAATGCTTCAGTGTTTGACACATACTTTTAAGGGGAGAAATGAACAAAGCAGATTAAATTGCCAATTAAATATTATTACTTTTAATGTTTGATGTAGGGGTGCACTCTACCTAAAATATGTTCTTCATTTTATTCCATCAGATATGTTGGCCAAGAATAGCTCCGCTAGAGAAAAGTTCCCTGAAGATGGGCTCTAGCACAAGTCTGAAAGCTCAGAAGACAAAACCTCTTGTCCTGGTGATCGATCTAGATTGGATTCTGAAATAGCTACTTTCACTTCACTTAAAAAACCTGCATTCTAACATTTCACACTAACTGATGGAACTGTCTTAAGCAGCTATATATCCAGTGGTGGGCTGCAACCAGTTTAGCAACTGGTTCGGTGATCACATGCACATGTCTAATGTGCTTACGCGCAGCATAATACAGCAAAATACAGCAATTTGCTTACCTTCTAAGGCAGCCCCGGTAAGTAGGACAGCGGAGCCACGGAAATCAGCTATGCCGTGCAAATCAGCTGAGCCAGAAAGGAAATCCAGGCCAGGATAGGGCGGGGCTAGGTCAGTGGGGCCAGCTGATCGCAGAACTACTGGTCCTCCCAAACCGGTCTGAACCAGCAGCCCACCACTACCTATATCTCTTAAATTATAAATAGTATTCACCCACAGTGAATTAAGTTAAAATAAATCTTTCATTTTTATATAGTATTTAGTACTACATAGCTGATTAAAAGTATGATTCTGCATTACATGTGACATTATCAATGGGTTTACTCAAAGCCTATAGGAGAAAGTCATGGTAGTAAGTTACTGATCAACAACTGTTCATAAAAAGCCTCTCCCAAACTATACTGAACCTGTGCCAAATTTTAAACAAGTTTCCATGATCCTAGTCATGGAAATAGATCTAAAATAGCTATATTTATTTAGAAATCTCAATTAATATTAGTTAGCAGTATGTTAATACTCATAGCATTAATGCTTATGTTTGACTCACTTGTGAATAGAAGTTGGAAAAAACAGGCTTAATTAATGGTTTGTTTTATGTGATAGTATGGTTTTCACTTTCCTAACAACCCAGAGTTAAGAGCCCAGAACAAACCTTTAAGAAAATGGAAGCCATGGAATTCTTATAAAAATCAGGATGACTGATTCATTACCATATGCCATAGTAGAGACAATCAATGCCAAAGAATTCATTTAGAGAAACAAGTTTCATCCCTTTTTTAATTAAATAAATTTTGCTGACAAAAGTGCAAAATGCTTTATGTGGAGAGAAGATTTTCTTTATGGAAAAATAATAATGAAATTCTCTGCAAGGATAAATAGATTACTAGAAGAGAATATTTGTAACTCAGGTTTAACTCAGGAGTGAAATGCTCCCAGTTTGGACCGGATCGTCTGATCCGGTAGCGCTGGTGGCAGGTGATTCGGAGAACCGGTAGCAAAAATCCGTGCCCCCCCTCCGCCCCAGCCGAGCCACACGATCATCAGAGGTTTTTTTAAAAAACTTTTAAAAGCATTCAGCCGAAGAGGTTGTAGAAAAAATGTTTTTAAAAGTAAAAAAAAAAGTTGGCCATGCCCACCCAGTCACATTACCCCATCCCCCACCAAGCCATGCCCACAGAACTGATAGTAACAAATTTTACATTTCACTCCTGGTTTAACTGTGACATCTTTGATCTCTCTGACCTTGCAGACATTTTATTACCGAACAGTAAAACAACAGCCTATTTCAAATATCCATCAAGACCATACCCACAAATGCCAACAGGGCAAGCCACTAGAACAGGGGTGTCAAACTTCACATGATGTATCGGGACTTTTTTCCCCTTTGCTAAACTGGGCATGGGTGTGGCCACCACATGACGCATCCGACCGGCGGGCCGGAAGTTTGACAGCCCTGCACTAGAATATAAAATTAGCGCAATCCCACTCCTTCTAGCACTAATGATGCTACCCAGTTTGGTAATGAAGCTGCAGGAAACCAACTAAGCTCAATAAGCATAAAGGACCGCATAAATAGACCACTATTTAGAAGAACCCAATTTCCTCTTCCCATCCTCCCAACGTCAGTTTATTTATTTATTTTTATTTATTTATTTCATCAAGCATGTATTTTATGACAGATACAAGTGTAAACATAATTATAAATACATATAAAGGATACAAATAAAAGTAAACATTAGGACAGGGACAATAGGAATGCTGGTGCGCTTATGCACACCCCTTACAGACCTCTTAGGAATGGGGTGAGGTCTACAGTAGACAGTCTAAGGTTAAAGTTTTGGGGATTAGGGGAAGAAACCACAGTCAAGTAGTGCATTCCAGGCGTTGACAACTCTGTTACTGAAGTCGTATTTTCTTCAGTCTAGTTTGGATTGGTTTACCATGAGTTTGTACCTATTGTGTGCTCTTGCAATCATCTCTTCCTACTACATCAGAAAGCTATATTTTAATTTTAGCATTCTAAGAGTAAATTAGTATCCTGGTTGCATAAAACAAAGAGGAATGAGACAGGACAGCCCAGAGATTTGTATTAACATAATGAATCAGATATAAAACAATCTTATTAATCTCCTTGATTATTCCTCAAGGACCATGGTGGCTCGCATGGTTAGGATGCTGCCTTGAGAAACAGCAAGAGACCCAAGTGCTGTCATGGGGTGGGATGAGCTCCTGTCCTTTGCTCCAGCTTCTGCCAGGGACATAAAAGGAGTTTTTTTTTCCTCCTTTGTCCATTTGCTATCTGATAACCATCTACCCATAAGTATTGGGACACAATTTCATTCAGAGTTCTATTTCTTTCCAAATGATCATAAATAACCATCGATGTAGTAAGATGTGATCAGAAATGCCTTCTGCATTTCCCCAAACATTTTATTATACAATTCAACAGTCTTAAAGACCAAATTAAGTTAAGGATCAAATTAAGAATTTCATATAGTTTATGTAACTTTGCTGAATGATTACATTTTCTCAAAAACACCACTCAACAGAAAACAAATGGGTTAAATTGCTTTTATAACTAGCTATATAGATAATCAAGTTGTTCTCTATCCATGCAGCTTATCTTTCCCTTTATATATTTACCAAGGCATTAGAATAAATATGTATATATATGAGCATTAGTTTATACAACAATTTATGAAGATATACTTTAGCAAAAGGACTGAATTAGGAATAAGTTATATTCAAAACCTTACCAGATAGGTATAATGAATTAACATAACTCAGATAAACTCTATTTTCAATACCCAGTAGACAAACTGCAAATATTTTAAAAGCCAGGACTAGAAAATATAGTGCAGTATGTAATTATCTGTTGTACATCAATTTACAAGCTAAAGAACTTTTGTAATCCTGGAAGTTTTTGCAATGATCTTATTCACTGAGTTTTGACTTGGACAAAAATTATACTTACTGTACTAGATGAATGTCTATGAGACAAAATGAGAACTAATATTACTTTATTTTCTGTCCATGAAGTTATGCTAGATTACAATGCAAACTTTTGTGTATTTGGAGAGTAAAGCTTGCTTGCTTCTGAGTTTTTAAGCAATGCAAAACAGATCACTATATCTTCCTCCACGAGTTTAATTGGTTTCTTGATCACTATTAAGTAGCATGAGTAAACTGGAAGCTCCCTATAACAGACTTTCTAAATTAACCCTTCAAACTGTAACATTCATAGACTGCATGGACTGTGAAGATCAAGTTCTACCTTGATATCACCTGCTGACATAGTTAAGGTCTATTTTGGTACCACTACATGCAAAAAATGATCCAGCTATTCTAGTGAATCACAAGCTAAAAGATATGGCGCTGCACCTAAAAATATAAAATGTTTCACAGTAAGACTTTCATTTAATTAGGAAAGAAGTACCAACATATCCATCTGTGAAATATTTGCCTGAAAAGTGCAGATTACACAGAAACAATGAATGGTTTGGGAATTGCATGCTCATACAGAGAGAATTGTAATCAGTAATCAAGTCCATCCACTTGTTAGTCATCCTCTTTTATCCTTCCACCTTTTCCTTCACTGATTTCTCAACGGAGATAAATCTTCACATAATATAAATTGAGACTGATTATCTGTGTGTTGAGTGAGAACTCTAAATTGATTACTTCTAAGATCCACGTGTTTGTTTTCTTGGCTGTCTACAGTATTCTGAAGAATCTTCTCTAACAAAGTTCAAAATCATCAATACCCTTTCTATCATGTTTCTTCAAAGTCCAACTTTCAATTTCATATTGTGTCAGAGGGGGAAAAATTCCTTGCTTGATTCCAACAAAAATGTGAATATTTTCCCCAAGGTCTTCATTGTTGTCCCAGTGAAATACTAATCTGTAATGTATTTCCTGACTGCTGGCTTCTGTTGAGTTTTGTGTGTATGTGTGTCTGTTTGCGCCTTCAAGGGATTATTGACTTCTGAGGACTGCCTAGACTATTCTCTGAAGTTTTCTTGGCAATCTTTTTGGAAGTGTGTTGCCATTACCTTCTTCCTAGGTCTGAAACAGAATGACTGGCTCAAAGTGACCCAGCTGGCTCTGTGCCTAAGAACACCCCATTTCCTGATTTTTAACTTCATGTCTTAACCACTAATCAACTGGCTCTCTCATTTTTGTTGATAGCTAATTCTAAAAGGTGAAGCTATCCACCACTTTCATATTTTCATTCTTGCATTAAAAGATAGTTGATGAAATCTGTTATCATTTGGTTGGTCTTGTATTTAAGGTATACCTGGCTCAGAGGTATACTATCTTGCTGTCAACTCATGTGTTATAGAACATCTTGCCTCCTGATGTTAGGAGAGTCCTCACCTTGCTTGTGTTTCACAAAACTGGAAAAGTATACTATTTCCTATGCTGGTCCATGACTGTAATAAATATTTGATTTGGTTTGATATACTATTCTGATGTGCCTTTGGAATGAATAATAAACAAGGATCACTATTGCAATTTTTTATTGTCTTTGACTCTACTTGGTTTTGTAAAGTACCCTTGAATCAAAACTAGTTACGGCACTAAAGAAATGTTATCATACAAAATAAAAACAAATATTGTAAACGAATGCATCTGCTATACTCTTACTTTAGTTTAAGTCATAAATCTATCAGTTATATATAAAGGCTATTCCTAGGCATGTTTTTTATTTCTTCTAATACTGAACTGGAGAATTTAAAAAAAAAATAAGACAAATCTGTAGGGAAAATTACCTGAGACATTAGATGAGTGAGCATGCCACAAATCTTTCATGCTTTTTGAAGATTTGGACAAAACATAACTCCCTCCCAAAACCCACACATATACACTGAAACATTTTGAAACCCGAGACATTGGCCTTCTACTGTAAAGAATTTGCTTTTCATCCATATATTTTTTTATTATAATGCAGCTTTTTTGTCCATATGCTTAGCTTCAATGGTACTAAGAACATAAAAATAAACAAAATACATTTTCTAAGATGCTTTTCCTAATTCCTGTATCTTTCTTCTATAAAACCCATGAATTAGTGCTGTTTCTTTAGTGCAATTTTAGAACCACCACCATTAAAAAAAAAAAAAAGCTAAACATAGTCACAAAATTGAGTATTTTAGACTGAAAGACATTACGCTAAATCATCCAATTTCTGTAACCAGACATGCAACATGAGAAGGCATTTTCTTCTTCCATTTACCAGCTCCAACTTCAACAAAGTGAACAGAATGGGTCTCTTTAGAAAATGACAGTCTCTGTTTATGTAGAATCAGTCTGCAATTACAAAAATAGCTATCACCCTTATTTAATACACTGAATTGATATGACCGCTAAATAGGTGCTCTGGTAGTTCAGTATTTAAAGAATTTCCTACTATAAGTATCAGGAAACACAAACAGATGAAGGAGACAGAGAGTGTCTGTATCCATTTATTTATATATGATATGTAAGCTAGTAATAAGCAAAGTAATAGTTCGTACTGTTAACTGCAAGAAGGGGAAAAATACCCATATATTACTACAAAAGGAAAAATGCATTTTTCAAATTAGTGTAATGCCAAGAAATTGCATAAATCAGAATTGCAAGTTCAACTGTTTTTAAAGGAAGGTTAACAGATGGTAGAGCTTTCTGATTATTTATTTTATTTATATACCATCATAGTTGACTAATTACCCATTGTGTTCTGATTACCTATTGTGCTTTTTAAAAATTCATTATCTCTGAACTTGCTGTATGGCCATTGAACTGGTGTGCTCTTTGCTAATGTATCATAAATAGACCCTATGAGCTAGAAGAGATATTGCTCAGAGTTCTTTGAGTTAAAATTAACACAGGCAAAGCTGAAGAGAAAGCATGGTATTCAAATAGCTGTAGCACCCTACATTAGTAGGCCTTAAATTATTAATATGGCTTTGTTTTTTTGTGATTAATTATTAAAAATCAAAGGCTTGTCAACATATTCATCATAGTACCAAGAGATTAGTGTTGCTTCATGGACAGTATTATCCATATTTTAAGCAGTGACCTTTTGAGTTTCAGACTTTAATATGTTTCCAGTTTTGGTGCAACCTTATTTTATAGAAACTAGCTCTGATTTTTATAAATCACTGACATATTTAACAGATCGAACATTGTCCTGTTCTTATACAGCAAAGAACAAGTGAAATATCAAAGATAAAATCAGATTATGATGGAAAGAAAGAGAGAGAGAGAGAAAGAGAGGGAGGGAGGGAGGATGGAAGGAAGAAAGGAGGGAAGGAAGGAAGGAAGGAAGGAAGATAATATGTTCGGTATGCATGAAGATCACCAAACTCTCATTTATCAACACAAAGCTTCTAAAATTAATCAATCAGCTAGACAAATACCATCAGATAATTTTTTCCAATTAAATGGCAACTAGAAACTACTTAATTTTTCTCTTGACTTAGTCTGTCTGTGAATAGATTGATCGTCAAATAAGGAATCGATATTTGGCTAAATTACAAATTTTCTGTTATTGTTATCATTAGTATATTTTAAGTTAGGGAAGCTGTGAAGATCATTAGATTCAATGAGAAAGCTCGAAACAATTACAAGTGGGACACAAATATCTTTTGAAATCTGGGACCAGCATACAGTGACCCAAAATGATTTTTCTGTATATTACCCTCTCCTGTCCTGAATTCTCATTTGCTAAACTAAGCTAAACTAAGATGATTATTATTATTTTATTTTTAATTTAATTTGTTGATTTTGTTTGCTTGCAATAATTTAAATAAACGGAAATGGCAAATAATTGAAAGAAGGTTTCATAAACACAGCCTGAAAATTCTAAGGATATTCTGATACCACATATAGCAATGGTATATTATAAAAATACATTTCCAAGTATTTTAATTTCAAACTGATTGCAAAATTTAAAAAAAAATTAAGATACAAGAATTTAGTCATATAAAGCTGATGTTAAGAAACATTGCCAATGCTTTACAGCTAGTTCTCAATTTATGACCGTTATGACTCAGCAACTATTCAAAGTTACAATGGACATCGCTGGACTATTTTTGCTTTAGTTTCAAAGTTACAATAGCTGTCACCTCTGGTCATGTGACTGCATGTCAGATGCTTGGCAACCAGCCCACATTTACATCCTGTCGTGTCCCACTCCTCCGCTGACGGCCGGGTCAGGGAAATCCGAATCAGGCTTGCCTCTGCAGCTCTGCCCAAAGTCCTAGCAAAGTCCTCAGAGCAGGCAGGAGACCAGTAAGTGACTTCAGCAAGATAAGTTCGACTTTGCCTGACTCAGAGACTGCCAGAAAGCAGATCCTTTATATAGGCCATGGGGTGTGGCTCCATGACTCAGCACTCATTAAGGCCTGCCCCTCCCTTCCTTCTGTTGCCTCCGCCTATCCAATCTTCTGATGCGAGGGTCACTCCAATCAGCTGTTGTTGGAAGTAAACTTTCCTCAGGCTCACATGCTGTGGAGGAGGGGGAGGGGTCTAGCTGCTCCGTTTGCCTGGGCATGGAGCCAGGGCTGGGGCCGGGGGATGCTCCCTCCTCTGCAGCCTGCTTGGGCATGGAGCCAGGGCTGGGACCGGGAGGTGCCCCCTCCTCTGCAGCTTGTCTGGGCATGGAGCCAGAACTGGGGCCGGGAGGCATACATTCCTCCGTGTTCGGGAGCAGATAAGCAGACCCCGGCTGCGGTGAGAGCGGACAAGACACAACACATCCATTTGTGCCATCCTGCTATGCACAATGTATTATCATTTTATTTAAAAAAAAACAGGATTTATTTCCAGTTTTCAGCAAAACTGTCCATGACAAACCATTGGTTTGCTTAATGGCCCTTGCAACAAAGGTCATGCAAATGGGTTAGTCACATGAGTAACTCATCATGACTTACGACAGTGCTGGGCAGGCTCCCTTACAATTGTAAGTTGAGGACTCTCTATATTTTTGCTCTTCCAGATCTTGCTTCAACACCTTAATGTCAGGTACAAGTAACCAGGAACAGGAATTGAGTTCACAGCACAAAAATGTATTACATGCTACCTATGCATAATTATCTGATACTAATGGTCAAAGTAAATGGACGCTAGATAAAACTTAAGAGAATTCACAGGAGGGTAGACTTAGGTCTCTTGTGGCCATGGAAGGATTCTGTCGTGTCCCACTCCTCCGCTGACGGCTGGGTCAGGGAAATCCGAATCAGGCTTGCCTCTGCAGCTCTGCCCAAAGTCCTAGCAAAGTCCTCAGAGCAGGCAGGAGACCAGTAAGTGACTTCAGCAAGATAAGTTTGACTTTGCCTGACTCAGAGACTGCCAGAAAGCAGATCCTTTATATAGGCCATGGGGTGTGGCTCCATGACTCAGCACTCATTAAGGCCTGCCCCTCCCTTCCTTCTGTTGCCTCCGCCTATCCAATCTTCTGATGCGAGGGTCACTCCAATCAGCTGTTGGAAGTAAACTTTCCTCAGGCTCACATGCTGTGGAGGAGGGGGAGGGGTCTAGCTGCTCCGTTTGCCTGGGCATGGAGCCAGGGCTGGGGCCGGGAGATGCTCCCTCCTCTGCAGCCTGCTTGGGCATGGAGCCAGGGCTGGGACCGGGAGGTGCCCCCTCCTCTGCAGCTTGTCTGGGCATGGAGCCAGGGCTGGGGCCGGGGGATGCTCCCTCCTCTGCAGCCTGCTTGGGCATGGAGCCAGGGCTGGGACCGGGAGGTGCCCCCTCCTCTGCAGCTTGTCTGGGCATGGAGCCAGGACTGGGGCCGGGAGGCATACATTCCTCCGTGTTCGGGAGCAGATAAGCAGACCCCGGCTGTGGTGAGAGCGGACAAGACACAACAGATTCCAAATTGATGATGAATTTGACCCCACCTTCAAGATCTGCCTGGTCATCTCCCACACTTATAGCAGATTATTACATTGTCTAAAGCAATGCAATTGAGGCAATGTGCATTGTCTAAAGCTGTTCATTGAGCTTCTGCTTGTGCATATTCATACAGCAAACATTTCCACTGAAGTGAGTGGACAAAGTATATTACAAATGAAGTATGTGGAGATAGTTTAGTTCCATAGAAAGAAAAATCAAGACTGAACCACAAAAAATATATATGAAAGAGTAAAGAGGGGTCAAGAGGAAAGGGAGGACCAAGAAAGAATTGATGAGTGGACTGAACTACTGAGGTTCTGGAAAAGGGAGAGTTGAAAATTTTAAAAAGGAGAATGCAATGTGTATGTTCAAATGAAATGATGCTACTTTTTACTTCCATGTTTTCCCGAAAATAAGACCCTGTCTTATATTATTTGAACCCTGAAATAAGTGCTTGGCCTTACTGCCATGTGCTCAAAAGCCCAGTTGGGGTTTATTGGGGTTTATTATCAAGGGATGTCTTATTTTGGGGAAACAGGATTGTTTAAAATTGCTTATCCATAAAAAAGAAAATTGTGAAATACATAAACATGCATACACGCATCTATTGATGAACATATATCTGAGTATTAGCTTATATTTGTAGCTACTTATTTCTTCAGGTACATATTATTACTTGATCTTAATTCAAAATAGACAGGTTTGGAAATGAAAAAAATGAATTCAATGGTCCTGAGAGTGTAAAAATCTAAGGATTTGACTGGGTTAATTAATTTATCATGCAAAATAGACAAATTAGGCACTGCTTGCTAACTTGTCTTATTCCAGTGAGTAAAGAGTGGCATTTATTTATCTGGAAGGTAATTATTTAAATCTAGAATAGATTAAATCTTAAATTAGATCTAAATCTAATACTAAGTTTATCTATACCCAGGTGTTTGTTTTTTTTCAAGTGGCACAGTAGAAATTCCTTTTCACACCTGAAATGTTATTCTCTAACTCTTATATACACATATTTTGTTTAAAAGTCATATGGGCATTCTCCTTGGCTTGAATAGCATTCATAGCTAATTTTGATTATACCTTTTTCAGGACAGAAAGCTCCCCGCTTATACTTCTCTTGTTATATAAATGATATGTCCAATAAATTAATAAAATAATCAATTGTATAATGGTTAAAATAAATTAATATCAGATTGGTATGTACCCATAAGCTGTTTTTTTTTTTTTATTACTTTTTTTTACAACAAACAAACAAAAAAAAAATACATTATTACACCCTTGTGCTATACATAAAAGGAAGATTTGGGTCTTCGGATATATCCTCATGATTGCCAAAATCCACGTTCTCGAGGTACAGGTACTGAAGCGTCCAATGTTCCAAGCGCAAAGTCCACAAATGGTTTCCAAGTCTTCCAGAAAATATCTTCTTTATACACACCACTTCTAATTTTAATATCACATGTCATTTTATCATTTAAAGCTAATTTCCACATTTCAGAATTCCACTCTTCTATTCTAAAAATCACATCTAGTTTCCAATATCTAGCTATTATAATTCTACCTATTATAATCATAATTCTAATCAATTCTTTTTCATATTTTGTTAATTCTATTTCCTTAATTACCAACAATAATATAGTTTCCACTCTCAATGTTATTACTTTCCCCATCATTTCAAATATCATTTTCTCCAATTGTTGCCAAAACTTTTTAACCTTATCACAATTATACCACATATGTTCATAAGTCCCCAATTCCATCTCACATCTCCAACATTTTTTACTAATGGCGTGACCATGACCGTGGTGGGGTAAGGACCTTTCCTTCACTTCACAGGGCTTATTAATGAAGATTTATGAGAATTTATGCCGTTTGGAATGCACTGTTATGGATGAAAGTTAATAAATCATGAACTGAAAGTGTTAACAGCCCAGCAGATTGAATTTAAAACTGGTAGGTCATCTGAAACGGCTTGAATTAAGGAGTTTCTACAGCGTGGGTTGACCGAGCCGGCAGACAAGATAAGTTGGAATAAATTGCTGTGTTTTGTTTTTCCAAAATTAACTATCTTGTTCTGTGTTAAAAAATTTTTTTCTATTGCTGAGGCTAAGGAGTGAATATTAAGGACTGAATTTGATAATGAGAAGAATTATTTTTTTTTTGAGCCTTCCGGAAGTTCAGCCAAGAAGAATTTAATTGAAGAGAAGAGAAACTGACTTTTTATTGGATTGTTTGGCAGTAAGAGGATTTTACTGAGCTAATTTTTTCTTTATTTTTTTTTTCTCTTGAGAGCAAATTAATAGCTTGTTTATATTACAGAAGAAAAAAAAAGGATTTTGCTTCGTTTAAGTTGGTTTGTCTTCCTTTCTGCTTTGCTGACGTGGAGGAAAAATGGCGCTGATTAATGTTAGCTGTGAAGTTTTGTGTTTCTTTGTGGAGTATCCTTGAACTTGAGAGATAACAGTGCAAATAAGCCGCTTCGCTTCAATTAAAAGACAGTCGTCCTTTGATCTTCACTAAGACCCTCTGTAAAATTGGTTTGGAATCCTAGTTTGGGAAATTTTTGGTTTTTCAAAATGACTCAACAACTTTCAGAAACGCAGCAACTTGCTGCAGCTTTAAATAAAATTGGGGAAAAAATAGCAGGACTATCAGAGCGTATAGATAATTTGACATTGAAACTGACATCTGAAATGCAGAATTTAAAGCAAGAGATGAATGAAAACTTTGCAAAACAAAAAGAGGAAATGATAATGATTAAAGATGAAATGGAGCAGATGCATGTGCATGAGGTAAAAGTAGATCGGCAAATTGGTAAAATATTTTATAAAAATGAGCAGCAAGATAAGAGAATTTGTCTTTTGGAAGAAGAGATGAGGAAATATAATTTGGTTATCAGAGGAATCTCAGAAGAAAAGGAGGATAAATTGAAACAGCGGGTTTTGAAATGGATTAATGATTTGGATACGCAACTTACGTTCACAATAGCAGACCTGGCAAGTGTTTTTAGAATTGGATATAGAAGGCAAAATGGTTCTAACAGGAACGTGCTTGTCAGGTTCGCAAATCTTGGTGATAAGTTGGAAGTTATGGCCAAGGTGAGAGAGTTGGGAGATGCTTTGAAGTTCGAAGGGAAGACTATTCAAGTCTTCCCGGATATATCAAGAGAAGAAAGGGCATGGAGATTTTTTTTAAAACCAATCACAAAAGTTTTGAGGGATAATGGAATTAAATACAATTGGAGGCCACCACAACAATTGAAATTTTTTTATAAAGGAAGGATGCGTACAATCACCCCAGATATAGATGCATTATTATATTTACGGGAGCTTGGACTGATTGAGATGGAGGATTTAATGGAGATAAAAGATCAAATGCTTCAGATGGGTGGAACATACGCGGAAACATCAATCCCAGAAGAAGAAAAAGGGGCTATTGGAGGGCAAGACTCCAAAGGGTTAAAGAGGAAAGAAATATCACCTGTGTTGGTTGAACAGAAGAAGAGTCGTGAGGATACAGTAAGAGAAGAAGCAGATAAGAGTCTTGGAAAATACGAAGCTGAATGCGGGTCATCGCTATCTTTTTTTTTGAGTGATGAATTTAAATAGACAGCCCGAAAGAAGTGGCCCGGGCATTGGCACGTCCCCTCTCCCCCATTCTCTTTATAGAGGCGAAATCGATGAGGATGTGGGGGAAGAAGATTGTTTGTACTTTATTGTTTGTTTTGTTTTTTGTTTTTTTTCTGTTTTCTTATAGAATAGAATAGAATAGAATAGAATTTTATTGGCCAAGTGTGAATGGACACACAAGGAATTTGTCTTGGTGCATATGCTCTCAGTGTACATAAAAGAAAAGATACGTTCATCAAGGTACAACATTTACAACACAATTGATGATCAATATATCAATATAAATCATAAGGATTGCCAGCAACAAGTTATAGTCATACAGTCATAAGTGGAAAGAGATTGGTGATGGGAGCTATGAAATTGTTGTTTATTGTTGTTTATTGTTGTTTAATTGTTGCTTATTGTTGTTTATATGTTAAATATGGTAGTTTAATGTCGGGTGGTGGGCACAGAAAGGAAGATGCGGGGATAGGATTAAAAAATTTATATTTTAAATGGGAGTTATAAAAATAATGTCATGGAATGTGAAGGGTACAGGGAATCAGATTAAAAGAAGAAGATTGGAGCTTAAGATTAAAAGGGATTTGCCAGACATTTTATTTTTACAAGAAACCCATCAGAAATCTGAAGATTCAAATAGAATGTATATAAAAGGTATGCAAATATATGAAAAAGCATTTGGAACTTCAAAAGCTAGAGGAGTTGCAACACTGATATCAGATAGGGTGTACTTTGAAAAACATAAGGTAATTTTGGATGAAGATGGAAGATATGTAATAATTGTTGGAAATCTTAATGAGGAAAAAGTGACACTTGTTAATTTATATTTACGAATGAAAACAAAGAGAATTTCTTGAAAAATAACAAAATTTTGGAGAATGAAAGTGTAGGAAAGTAATTGTGGCTGGGGATTTTAATTTAATCAGAGATAAAATAGATAGTACTAATCCCACCCGCTGTGGAGGAGCAAATAAAATGGGGATTTTAAATATGTGGATGCTTCGAAACGGCGTGGTCGATGTGGAGAGAGGTTAAAGGAATTGAGAGAGTATACACTTTTTCTCTAAGATATATAATACATATTCTAGAATTGATTATATTTTTCTTTCTAAAGATTTGTTGAATAATGTGGATAAGGTAGATGTGGGAATTTTAAAGATTCTGATCATGCAGAAGTTATGGTGGACTTAGATTTTAATTTTGAGAAAAAGAAGCTATTGGAGATATGACGAGAAATTGTATAAAATGAAAAGGATAAAAATGGATACTTAAAAATTGGAGGAAAGTTGGAGATTAAATGATAACGGGAGGTTAAATTTGAAATTGTTTGGGATGCGATGAAAGCGGTGTTTAGAGGAGAGTATTAAATTATCAAGTAGGAAATATAAAAATTATAAAATTAAAATGGAAAGAGATAAAAATCAGATTAAAGAATTGGAAAATCAATTTTGCTTACTAAAGAAAAAAATTCTTCAGGAGCTTAATATGTTAAGAAATAAAATGATAGAAGAAGATACAGAGTTAGTAAAAGAAATTTGAGATTTTTAAATAGGAATTTTTTTGAATTTAGTAATAGAAATTCTAAATTATTGGCAAAGATGGCGAAAGATAAAAGAGAGAAGAGAGAAATTGGAGTTTTGATAGATGATAGAGGTATAAGATGTTATAAAAAATTAGAGAAATGTGAAGTGGTTAGAAATTTTTTTCAGAATCTATATTCAAAGAAACCAATTAATCGGGGAAAATTGCAAAGCTATTTAGAAAAGTATGTGGTGAAAATTGATCAAACATATAAGGAATTGATGGAAGAAGATATAACACAAGATGAGATTAATGGAATAATACAAAAATTAAAATTAGGGAAAGCTCCAGGTGAGGATGGATTACCTGTTGAGTTTTATAAAGAATTTAAAGAATTAATAATACCAAGATTGCAAAAATTATTCAATGGAATATTACATGGTGGGGAAGTACCTTCGTCATGGAATAGAACGGTGATATCCCTAATTCCTAAACCAGATAAAGATTTAGAAAGGATTGAGTCCTATCGGCCCATTTCTTTAATTAATCAGGATGCAAAGATATTTACTGCTATTATAAGTAATAGATTAAATAGATTTATAGATAGATATATAAGTTATAATCAAGTAGGTTTTGTGAAGGGTAGATACATGAGTGATATTGTTAGAAGAGTATTAAATATTATAGATGTAGCTGAATATAATGGTGATAAAATTGGTATAGTATCATTGGATATTTTTAAAGCTTTTGATTCTGTACAATGGGAAACAATTAAAGTAATTGTGGAGGCTTTAGGCTTTGGTAATAAGTTTATACATGTTATTTCAAAATTGTACCAAAAGAGCAGTGCAAGAGTGAAGGTGAATGGAATATTAACTGAAGAGATAAAATTAGAAGCTGGTACGAGACAAGGATGTCCCCTGTCCCCAACATTATTTTTATTGGCTATGGAAATATTGACAAAATGATAGAAAAGATGAAGAATTAGAAGGATATAAGGGTATAAGATAAATTTGTATCGGATGATACTTTAATTATTTTGAAAATGTAGAGAAAGATTTGAAAAGATATATAAGCATTTGATAGAATTTGAGGAAATGACAGGATTGAAAGTAAATTGGTCAAAGTCAGAATTATTGATGGATAGTAATGGTAATGAGTCTGAGAATATGCAAGAGCAATTTGGGATAAGGATTAAAACACATTGAAATATTTGGGTATAGTGCTTTCACTTAAGGTTAAAGAATTGAAAAAACTTAATTATGATGTGGTGATTAACGAAATTGAGAAGAAGATAGATAAATATAAAATTTTAAAGTTGTCTTGGTTTGGTAGAATTGCAATGTGTAAGATGATGTTGCTGCCCAAGTTCAACTTTTTATTCGAGATGCTACCACTAAATTTGACAGAGAAAGATATTGAAGGATATCAGAAAAACTGGATAAATTTTGCAATGGTGGCAAAAGACCTAGATTAGTGAAGAAAATGTGGTATCAAAATCAAAAGGAAGGTGGATTAGGAATCCCCAAATTATTTAATTATTACTGTGCGTATGGTATCCGGATAGTGGTAAAAATACTTAAAGGTGAAGATAACTATTGGAGAGACTTAGAGTTAAGGGATATAGAAATTTGGATCAAGGTGGTTTTAGATAAAGCAAATTTAAAATGTGTAAGTAGAAGTTATTGGTTAAAGGGATTAAGTAAAATGTGGAACAAATTTGTTAAAATTTTAATTCGGATATAATCTTTTGGGGAGACAACTGAATTTGGCCGATTAAAAATAATATAAAACGTAATGAAGTGATTAAAGAGGAAAATATAGAAATTATTAGAGATTGGATAAAAGTTATGGAAATGAAAGGAGGAATAAAGAAATTATTGAAAAATTAGGGTTAAGTTGGTTTGAAAAATACAGATAGAAAATGGACAAAAAAACTAAAGGAAAATTATTTGATAAATAGATGTGAAACTGAATTTGAATATTTAGTATCTCGGATTATGAAAGATGAAATTGGGCTAAAGGGACTCGTTAGTAGGGTTTATAAGATTATAAATTCTGATGAAAAATTACAAAGAGTGATGAGGACAAATTGGGAAAAAGATCTTAATATTGAAATACCAGAGTCAGATTGGAATGTGAATTGGAAGAGTAGAATTATGAGAACTTTATCTATAAGGATTAAAGAGCACAATTATAAAGTTGTTTGGAAATGGTATTTGACTCCAGTAAGATTGTCACAAATGGGTACCCATAAGCTGTTAAGTATAATGTTGGAAAACAACAACAACACATGTCCCAATGCAATTCTTACCCATTCATATTTATATTTATTCATTTGTCATCAGCTTCTCCGTACTGTTTCTTCATGTATTTTTATTTCTATCTGTGGGTTAGTAAGCCAGACAATATTTTAGATAAAATAGCTCTCAGTTTACTAGATTTCCTTGGACCAGAAACTTGATCTTAAATTAGAAAGAAGAGGACAAGATTTTATGGTCATTGTAGAACACTAAAATGACATACTTTCATTTTGAATCTTTAATAAGAAAACTTTAAGTTGTATCATTAAAGATTTAGAAAGAAATGCTTAAAATGATTATGGATCCATTCTAATGCAAAACGTAAGGAATCTTGGCTTTTTACTGTAACACAGTAAAAAGATATAGGAAAAAAAGCACAGTTTAATCAAATATCAAATGACTTCAGTCCTTAAAATCATTTTTAAAATGACACTGGTCGAAGAAACCCATTTAATACAAAAGAAACAAACTTTTATGTTGTTTTTGTTAAATTGCATTTTCTCCAAATTTATACTTTAAAACTGGATCACTCCAGTTAGAACTCCATTAGTTCAGCTTGACCTCCTAACATTCTGATGTGCCAATTTTTCATCACAATTTTTCCAAATTTGTTTAATGATGCTCAAGATAGCTAAAATAAATAGGAAAATACAAATGCAAAATAACATCAACCCGAACTCAAATTAGCACAGGAAAACAACTACCAATAAATGAAAACAATAGCTATACAAATATTGCTGTTGTATACTGTGGCAATAAACCATTCCTTTATGTTTAAAGGTGATTTTTTAAAGGTGATTTTAAAGGTGTACCTTCTTTTGTAAACTGTGGTCTAACTGTAGCTAATAATGAAGTGATTTGTAAAACTACACCCTTGTAATGATGCTGGGATGTATGTTAAGCAGAATCAATCTGGCAGTACTTTGGTCATTTCAAACATTTTTATGTTGCCTTTAATAAAACCTGCCAGGGCACTTGACGATTAAAAAATACAAATGAACAGTACAGAATAAAACAGATTAGAGCTGTTTCAATGAAAAGGCCCACATTTTTAGTGTTACATAATATATAAGGTAATGAGCTACAATAGCTTATAGTACTGTTGGAAGAAATATCATCTGGTTCAGTTCCAAGCTGGGAGAAAGACACTGGAAACATGAAGGATGATTGGAAAGATGGCTTACTGATGAAGCAGAACTACATGGGCTTGTGATTCTGGGCAGTTGAAGAAATGGAGTTGCGAGTGGGTGGGTTTTATACCTCCTTTTGGGCTTTGAATTTTGAAATTCCTGTTCCTGTGCAAAAACCTATCCTTTAATATTCTATTGGCTGTTGTCAGATTCCTATGGGTTCATGTAGGGATCGTAGCTGGCTCTATAGCCAAAAGAGGAAATGCAAATCCTAGGTGCTTATCTGAGCTAATTTGGTTGAAGTTTGGACTGCTCTGGGGTGATGCAATGAAGGGGCTTATGTTCTGAAAGGGTGTTGGATAATTTGTATTGTAACTTAAAGCTTGTCCTGTTTTGGATCTTGAGTGAGGGCTAATCCCACCATTCTGCCTTTGTTCAGGCTTTGCATTTCTCATTTAGGGAAATATAATATTCTGCCTTTTTAATATTCCTCGAAATTTATCATTCTTCTAGGAGGGGGGTTGACTTTCTATGGTACAAGCCATAGGTATTTATTTACAAATCATATAAAAAAAATCCATTTAAATTGTTGCTTTTTTTCAAATTATTTCAATATTTGATCTTAATTTCAATAAAACAGATGAAGGGGATACAATATAGCAGTTGTACACCATTTACATGTTGCAGATATTACATACTCTAAATAAATATAAATAGTACATAATGTGGAAAAAGCAATTACAACCTTTCATTATTACTACTGCAACTACTTAAAATAAGAATCAGGTGTACAAGTTCAGGTGCAAATTATTAGAACAGTATTTCTCAAACTTAGTAACTTGAGGATACGTAGACTCCAACTCCCAGAATTCTCCAGTAGGCTGAAAGGATCTGGGAGGAATCTGTGTCATTTAAACCTTAGTCATTTAGTTTGATTGGCTTATTGTTGTTGTTGAAGAGTGTGGTATCACCATACCTAGACCGAAAGAGCTTTCTAAAAGCTCAGAAAGAAAGCTACAGATGCCTTCGAGTCCAGGAAGGGACTCAAACAGATCATCAAACTATTGAACATCAACCAGATCATCCATAAGTGGAGAAGATGTTAACAAAAGACAACTTACCCAGGCAAGAACTTCCCAGCATAAGATGCCAAAGAAGCCTTTAAAAAACCCACTATTTCATCATGTGATACACAGGTAGCTCTCACCACTATTGATATCATAGTGCATGACTCTATAATTAGAAAAAGCTGCAGTTAGATCTACATAAATAGGAGGTACACCAATGAAAACTTTTGTTGCCCAAGAAAGAACATGAGGACAATGTTAAAATTTGAATACGAAAACCTATACTCAGTCTAGGATCTCTGGAACCATGTGCTCTGGACAGAAAAGGTTAAGATAGATTTACTTGGCCACCATACCAAAAGATGTGTTTTGTGAAAACTGAAAAACAGCATTTCACCAGAAGAACCTGTTTTGCTGTTGTTGCTGTTAGTTGCAAAGTCGTGTCCGACCCATAGCGACCCCATGGACAACGTTGCTCCAGGCTTTCCTGTCCTCTACCATCCTCTGGAGTCCATTTAAGCACACGACAGGTAATGAAAATTTTATTGTTTGGGGCTGCTTTGCTGTATCCGTGTTTAGGCAGCTCACCATTGAAGAATCCACTAGGAATTTTTCATTTTACCAGAAGGTCCTGTCAGAAGATTAGAGCTCAACTTAAAGAGGCAGTGCAACATGGCAATGACCCTAAATATTCCAGTAAATCTACCAAGTAATGGCTTGGGGGTGTGTGGAAATAGGGATTTAATCAAATCAAAGCCTGGAACTTAATCCCAGTGAGATGCTGCAGGGTGAGTTGATAAGGAATGTATATGAAAGAAACCTCTCAAACCTCTCATAGCTGAAAACATTCTGCAGGAGTAAATTGTCACCACTGATGTCATATACTGGTAGACAGTTATGAGAAAAGCCTAGTTGAGGATTTTTCTGCCAAAGGGGGAATATTAAGGTATTGGAGCCAAAGAAATATTTTTTTCACAAAAGGACATGGCATATCTGTTATTTTGTTGTTGAATAAATGATCGCAAAGACAGTTTTTCATACTTATTTGATGTTCAGTTCTATCACCTTTTATCTTTATATCTTACACTTTTGACTGAAGATAATATAACGTATTGAATATTGAAGATAATATATTGAAATGTTCACATGTAGTAAAAAAGAAAAAAAATCTACATTACTTTTTCACATGAATCTAGATGTACAGTATGCCCCATTGAGTTCAACAGAGCTTCCTTTTAGTAAAATGTAATTAAGTTCTCAAATATTTATATATTTGAACAAATATTCCGTTTACTTATTTATTTCAATTATTTATACCTCTTCTTTTCCAAACTTTTTCATATCTCTTCCTTACTAGGAAATTTATTCCATTCATCACAAATTCTAATCAGCTTTATAGAGCTCCATTTAGTAGAATACTACCATTAAAATAATGTAACAATTCAAAAATTATTTCCAACTGTGGTACTGTCTTGAATTGTATATTAATTGGATATCACAGTGTCTACACTCTCTACTTTGTTTTATTCACTGTCTATCTGCTACCCAAATGGCAGCCTGAAATGCTTGACATATAACAAATGTTCTCCTTTGTCCTTCAAACACATATAATTGCTTGTACAATGTTTATCTCTGATAATCTGAAATCAAAGAAATAACCTCATGAACCTTTTTTATGAGTTGTATTGCTGAATTGTGAAATATAAATTCAGCACAAGAACTTTGCCACACGTGCCTGGGAATTCTCTCGGTTGTTGTTATGTAGTTAAGTGACTGAAAATTGTAATCATGCCATGGAAATGCAGGCTGAACTTAAAGAGACTTTCTAAAAAATGAAAAACAAAGCAATCACATGCACTAGCATTTATATTTAGCATTAATTTATATTTTCTACCACATACAAAGAGGATGAACGCTATATTTTATCAAATGGTATATTGTTTTTTTCACCGCTAAAACAAATGCCCTAACAACTAAATAAAACGTATTCCCAAAAAAATAAGTGTGTTTCTTCTGTTATACCTATTTCAGGAGATTAAATGAAATTCAGATCCCTGTTGTAATTGCTCAGAATAATAATCCAAGTGTTATTGAAGAAATTGTATTCATGTTGCCTGCTAGTGCAGATTAATCTTTGTTTAGCCAAAAGTTAGAAAATGCTAAATTATTATCCCGCATAAAGGAGAGTAGTGGCATAAAACAATCCTGTGACAAGAATGGTGTGACTTTTCAAGTCCAAATTTCAGATCAACAAATATGCTGGCAGCCAATGAAACACTCAGCTCATGATTTTTTTTTTCATAAATAATTCTTCTTGGCTGCTGAAGAAGCCTGGCAGTGGCCCAAAATTTATTATGGTTCCTTGAGGGCACCCTCAGCCCACCTGTTTCTGCAGACAGCATAGTCCTCTGTAGGAAGTAAAGCAGCCATCTGACAATGGCTAGAGAAATAAACAGAAGCAATCACTTCTCTTGGAGTCCTGACTGCCATATCGCCATACAGATCAACAGGCAGTTTGCAAATAATTGATCCATTTAACTTCTGACACTGAACTAGACCAGCGAAGTGGAGCAATAATTGTACAGGAGGCAGAAAAAAAAGAGAGGAAGTGTAAAATAGGCTATGAGAATAGAAAAGTTTCTTGCTGAATCAATAGCTATCTAAACTTCTTTTAGTTTAGAAAGACTTTTTTGCTCTTCAAATATATATATATATTTTCTGAGTTCTCCAAATGACTTGCTAGGAGTTGAAGGCTTTTAGTTGCTTTGATGATCGAGCAGAAGTATGAAAAATAACAGGTCGAAAATATCAAGAACATCTAGAGCAAAAATGCCCAATTCTGATGGTTGAACCATATTCTTTTCAAACTAAATGTACCTTAAGAATCTTTACTTATCCCTAGCAATTTTATGAATTTTCCCATATTCACTCTAATTGCCCCACGGGTGAGCGAAAGGTCAAAAAACATCGGTGAAAAGTAAGGTAGAATGCATGGAAGGCAAATAGAAGGAGACACAATCAGATCAGTGAATCTATGATTCATAGACTGAATTATAACAGACAACTATTATAATTAATTATACCTATATATAGACAACTATTATAACTAATTATAATGAATTATAACTACACAACTATTAATAGGGCCATTAGTTTGAGAATTATACTCTAAACTAGGGTTAGGAAAATTTCTTTTTATTCCAGTGTCTAGATTTCAATCTCTGAACTTTTGAAATGAGTTATGGTCTAAAAGCTTTAAAGCTTCCCCTTTTTTTCAAAACCACAGAAGGGCTACTATATTATGCAGACAAAGGAAATTCATTTTGGGGGGATTTCACTAAAGAATTATCCCCCAATTTTTTGGCCATTAAGCATATTATCTTCAAAAGATAAGTGTGCAATGGGTGCAGGGGTGGGTTTCACTTACCTTTACCATTAGTTTGCCACACATGTGCATGCTCACTTTGTGCACGTGTGTGCTGTCCGTGCATGCGCTCGGCCTTCTGTGCATGTGCTGCTCGCTTGCGTGCCTTCCATGCATGCGCCCGGCTTCGGAAACGTGCCTAAACAGTACAACTTGGAGCGGGGGTGGGTGTATGGGGGTGGGTGTATGGGGGGCCCACTGATGATACTGGTTCACCTGAACCAGTGGGAACCGGTTGAATACCAGCCTCTGGTGGCTCAACAGACTAAAGCAGTCTGTTATTAACACAGCTGCTTGCAATTACTGCAAGTTCAAGTCCCACCAGGCCCAAGGTTGACTCAGCCTTCCATCCTTTATAAGGTAGGTAAAATGAGGACCCAGATTGTTGGAGGCAATAAAAGTTAACTTTGTATATAATATACAAATGGATGAAGACTATTGCTTAACACAATGTAAGCCGCCCTGAGTCTTCGGAAAATGGCGGGATATAAATTCAAATTAAAAAAAAAAACCACCTCTGAATGTGGTGACAGGCACATGGGGAGCAGTGTTGTGACTCGTCCTCCCTCCTCTCCTCAACTGGGCCCCTCCCGTCTCCAACCGGGCCTTTTATCAGACTCCGAGTCTGATAATGAAGATGAACGGCCTGTCATGCCGTTATTATTCTATTGTGGTTTTAATATTCGGCCGTATTTAATAAGTTTTTTAATTGGGGTTTTAACTTGTATTTATGTATATTTTATATGGCTGTTAACCGCCCTGAGTTCCTTGGGAGATAGAGCGGTATACAAATATGATTAAATAAATAAATAAATAAAATAAATAAATGCCTCCAGCCTCCAGCCCTGGCCCCATGCCCGGAGAGGATTCCAGGAGTGGGAGGACAAGCCCGATAAACCTCACTCATACAGCGTGTGTTCCTTTGGCTCAGCCGTCAGAGCAGGAAGCAGCCAGGAATTGGAATTACTTGGCACTACTCCTTCCGACCCCTCCCTTTCCCAGAAGCTGCCAGCAGATCCAGCTGAAGGCAATTCAAGTGGGTGACCCTCGGTTCCGGAGATCTGAGAGGCGATGCCAGCAGAAGGAGGGGTGGGGCAGGCCTGGATAAATGCTGAGTCATGGAGCCACACCCCACAGCCTATATAAAGGACCTGCTTTTGGCATTCCAACCTTGAGTCAAGCAAAGTCTTATCGAGTTTGCAGATACCGGACTCTATCGCTGAAGTCACAACTTGGACTCCTGCCTGCCCTGATAAACCTCGAAGGAACTTGGCAAGCTGCAGAGGCCTCATTGCCAAGTTTGTCACGGACTTCCTTGACTCGTTCGTCGGAGTGGGGGGTGGGACACGACAAGCAGATTCAAGGCTGTGGGAAGGACAGAATGGAAGGGGAGAGAGGTGGGGAGTGGCTGCTGCAGTATTCCTTCCATCAGTTATAAGGGTAAATGATTGCAGGGACACCGCAGCAGCCACAATTTCAAAACAGCATTGCAATTAGTTTTTGGGGAAGTAGTAACATCTTTAGCCACTAGGGGACCAATTGTTAAGTGACGATTGTATAAAGATTGTATATCTGTATCCCAGATATACAAGGATGCAGGATAAACGCACTATTGATCATACAGGGAGCTTTAAGTCCCTGTTCTGTAATGTAGATCGAGTTCAGAATAATAAATTGCATCCCTCTTCAATACATGGCCAGAATGTTCAAATACTTATTTGAACGAATGAATTTGGAAAAGTTTGCATACATTTTTATTTTTTATTTTTTTGTAAAGAGAGACTTCTTAATTCCACAATATTTCTCCCACTTAGTAAAAGTATGTGTCCCCCCTATTTTATTTTATTGGCTTGGTCTAACAAGATGCAGTTCAGTGGTGAAAAAAGTAAGAGTCTTGCAGGAGGAAGGAAAAACTTAATACACATGTCCAGGACAGGTAGTACCTGGATCATTAGTAGTGCCTGTGAGAGAGATCTAAGTGTCCTGGTGGACCACCATTTAAATATGAGCCAGGAGTGTGCTACAGCTGCCAAAAAAGCTGATCTAGGCTGCATCAACATAGGGATAGCGTCAAGATCACAGGAAGTGATAGTACCACTCTATGTTGTTGTTGCTGTTAGTTGCGAAGTCGTGTCCGACCCATCACGACTCCATGGACAACGTTCCTCCAGGCCTTCCTGTCCTCTACCATCCTCTGGAGTCCATTTAAACTCATGCCTACTGCTTCAGTGACTCCATCCAGCCACCTCGTTCTCTGTCGTCCCCTTCTTCTTTTGCGCTCATACTGTTACCACTCTATACTGTACTCTATATTGCACTAGTGAGGCAACATTTGGAATATTGTGTCCAATTTTGGCCATCATGAGACAAAAAAGATGCTGAGATCCTAGAAAGAGTACAGAGAAAAGCAACAAAGATGATAAAGGATCTGGAGGCTAAACTGTATGATGAACAGCCAACATTTCTCTCCCAGAAAGACAATTTCTATTGCATTAGCTTTATACCCACGTATTAAACAATGTGAAATAATTAATAAATCAAGACCTATCTAAAAATATTCTTATGAGGGTGTTTCTTCAGTTCCTAAAAGGATAACATATGACATTTTCAATACTTCATTTTTCAGAAGAAGAAAAGAAGTGTTCCCAAGGTTTAACTCATCCATATGAGTATTTCTCCACAACAGCGCAATGAGAAAAATGCATAAGCAAAAGAAATGAAATGGTTATACAACTATGTATAAGAGCTGTGGTGGCGCAGTGGTTAGAATGCAGTATTGCAGGTTAATTCTGCTAACTGCCGACTGCCAGCAGTTCAGCAGTTCAATTCTCACCGGCTCAAGGTTGACTCAGCCTTCTGTCCTTCCGAGGTTGGTAAAATGAGAATCCAGATTGTTGGGGGCAATATGCTGACTCTCTAAATCGCTTATAAGGGGCTGTAAAGCACTGTGAAGTGGTATATAAGTCTAAGTGCTATTGCTATGTTGCGAAAGACAGATTTAAAAGGAAAGAGGCCTAGGGTTAAAATTAAATATCAACAAAATCGTGATGTCTATTTAGTATGGGAAATCTAGCTTGCAAGATAATCTTTTCTATAAAAAGGAAGAATAGTAAAGTAAATAACTGAAAGAAGCCTGAAAAGTGGTAATGGTGTTTTGTGTGTGTGTAGCAGATGTCTAATACAATCTGGTAAACCATATGTCCCCATTCTGCATGCACAATATAAAAAGGGGGTTTACTCGGCTGTTTGACGCATTTGTGTACCATATCTCCCACCCACACCACAACAACATTTCAAACACATGAACGCAATGTACAACTATAAATAGAAAAGGAAAACAGAGGAAATGTTGCTAATTTAACTACAAAATTCTAAGGTTATTGAAAGCATCAACCATGGAAGTAACTCCAGTCTTTAGGCTTGACAGAGATTATCAATCATTAGAAAATATAACCTTCTCCAACTTCGTGCCTTTAAATATAAGGTAAAGGTAAAGGTTCTCCTCGCACATACGTGCTAATCGTTCCCGACTCTAGGGGGTGGTACTCATCTCCGTTTCAAAACCGAAAAGCCAGCACTGTCCAAAGACGTCTCCATGGTCATGTAGCCGGCATGACTTAACACTAAAGACGCACAGAACACTGTTACCTTCCCACCAAAGGTGGCCCCTATTTTTCTACTTGTATTTTTTATGTGCTTTCAAACTGCTAGGTTGACAGAAGCTGGGACAAGTAATGGGAGCTCACTACGCTACACGGCACTAGGGATTCGAACCGCTGAACTGTCGACCTTTCGATCGACAAGCTCAGCATCTTAGCCACTGAGCCACCACGTCCCAAAGGCCTTTAAATATGCAAGGACTGAATTTAGCAGAAAACTCATCTAAGGCTGCCAACAGCTAGTAAGCAATAGGATCCCACAGTCCAACCTTGAGCTACAAATATTTTCTACCTGAATCAAAACATTAAAAGGTTTAGAGGCTAGGTAAACAATTGGTGGACTGAAAACATCTTCTATCCCACAAAATTTTGAGTACATCCTTCAAACCTCCTCCAATAATATAACACAGAGTATTCAAAAAGAGATTATGTTTATCATATTTATGTGCAATAGATTTTTCTACATGATTGCTATATGTTGATGGCACCGATAGTGAGTGTTCAATAGGTTTATTGTTATTTCTGCTGCTTATGGGATTTATCTGCTCTATGCAATGTTCTGTGATAAGGTAGTTTTTGTTGGTTGTTTTTGCATTGCATTAAGATATTATTTTTCTTAAATCCATGATCTGAGCTACATACAATACTATAACAAATAAACAAAAATCTTGATTTGATGAAGCCATTTTATTAGGAGAAGGGGTGCATTTTGTTCTTGTTATTATGAATTATCAGGATTGTCCTAGTAAACGAATAGCTTCAGGGGAGAAAACCTGGGATAGCTCTTTTTTAATCAAATAAAGTTGTTTAGCCAGATGGGAAGCTGCTTATTTATTTGCTATTTCTAGAAAGTAAAAACACAGAGCACATCACTTGGTTGATTTTAATCTTTCCCTGAAAAAAAAAAAACCCAAACATAAGCTACCTGTTTTTATTTGTCCCCAACTGTGATTACACAGAGTTGCTGCTAGTTTAAGGATATGGATTTTTAATATTTTCTAGATGCTTACATATGCCACTCCAATATAGAGAAAACTCTCATCTAATTTAGATTTTGGATTTTTGAAACTGGACTTGGAAGATGAATGTCATAGGATAAGAAAACGTTAAAGTCTAACTCTCATTTATCTTAAGTCAAAGCTCAGACCTGCATACTGATCTCTGGCGTTTATCTTTTGAAAAGTGGCCACAGCAAAGATATGCTCATTCCAAGCTCCAACATTATTCTGAAAACTACTTAAACTCCTTATCATTCTACTGAACATAGTCCACTTCTGTAATTCAGAGACTGATATAGAATTCAGACAAGGCAAACAAGGACTTTTATGGTCTATTGATCTCTCCATGGTTCTAAACAGTTTTTTACTTGTTCAAATAAATGGACTTGCTCCATGACATTTTATTTATGCTTGTATAGATCAAGTCCACTCTAACAAAAATTACCAATCCTGATTAAAATGTAAAATATAATGGTTGTTACAAGTGCAGTATTATTACATTAAGGATACAGAAGCAGAGTTTATTCTGTGTATGAATTTAAATGCAATTTTTAAACTGCAAGTTAGAAAGACAGATAAAAAGAATATTATGATGACTGCATGCTCCTCTGCTTATTCACAGTTTGGAAAGTATTTTGAATTACAAGACTGACTTTGGGCCTGACAAATTTTTTACCATGATCTGCAATGCCACCAAATATTACTATTATTACTTGTTAAGAATGATTAGCAAATGCTAGTGTCAGTATAAGTTCTATTCCAAAGGCTAAGAATTTTTGGAATGTGAATTTTTAAACTAAATGTTCTGAGGTTAAATTATTCTACTTCTTTTTCAACTGTTTTGATAACCATTGAAAAAACAGGACTGTTTTGATCCTATTGTTATAGTCCCTAATGCAATAATGGGAAAATATTTTGCCAATTTATTCTGTAATCTCAGTATTTCATCTGTTAAATTCCAATATTTTACAGTGTTTTCCAGTTCATTTTGAGTTATTTTGTTTTCGTTTGGTGTTGCCACATCTTCAGGTAACTTGTTTTCCTGGGTTATCTGGAATACTGTGTTCTAGATGACAGCTCTATAAAAAAAATTTTACAAAGCCATTTTCAACACTATGATCATACTAACATTTTGGGGCATCACATTATTAAATCTTCATGTAAATTCTAATATATCATTTTTGCTACCTAATAATGTCTTGCCTTGGAATCTATCTGTGTAATTTTTCTATAGGTTCTTATTAGGTCCTCCTCTCCTGTCTTTCTATCTGCATAATTTACAGTTGTTGCTTCTTCCAGATGTGTTTTTTTCTGTACGGAGTTCATTTTATATTCTGGTTTATTTGACAGAAGCTATGTGAATAGTTCAGATTTTTGCAGCAAAAACCACACCTAGCTCCGACATTAGCATCTTAGTTTTCAGATCAGAATAAACTAATATTTTCCAATCTTCTTTCAGTATTTTAAAGTACTCAAGTACAGTTTAAGACCAGTTACTCTCTCTCAGCCCTACTTACCTCAGAAGTTGTGGGGAAAATAGAGGAGAAAGGAGTTTTAGGTAGTTTGCCACCTTGAGTTATTTATAAAAAAATAATAAAGGCAGGAAAAGGAAGGAAGGAAGGAAGGAAGGAAGGAAGGTAGTGAAGTAAAATTTTTAGAAATGGATTGAATAAAAAGAAACAGGATCACAGGAAAAAACCTATTAGTCCAGCATCTCATTTCCCTTAGTGGCCAAAATAGCTTATTTCTGAGATTCCATATGATGGTTTCTACTACTTTTGATCCCCAAATATTAATATTCAGAAGAATCTGTCTCTGATCCTGGGAGAACTTAATTATTATTACTGGTAGACATTACTAGGTGGAAAGTACTAATTTATGAAATTCTTTTTTAAAGTTATTTAAGTCGATAATTATAATCATATCTTGTGGAAGTGCATTTTACACTTTCACAAACTATGAAAAAAGAACACTTCCTTCACTTTTCTCTTTGGAATCTAACATTCTAAATATTTTAATGTAATTAGAATCTTTAGAATCTAATTCTAAAGATTTTAATTAGAATCAGAATAATAAGGTTCTGATTCTCATAAGATACAAAAATCCTTATCTATTTTCTCTCTCTATATATACACAGAGAGAGAAACAAATTTAATAGTCTTCCTATATGCCAGTTTAAAAAATAATCCATCCCCAATTCAATTACCTTTCTCATCTTACAAATAGTAGGCATGTATCATACCTCAATCCAAATAAAGGCTTGGATACCTTTGTTTTTTAAAAAAATAATTCTTATCAGTCTGGAAAAAGTTACAAAGTAATTTCTAAAACTCTGGGATTCCACCAGTCTACATAGTCTTTAGAGTTCAGATAACAATGAATCTTTCCTAGAGTAAATGTTCTTTCTATCAGGCAGTTCAAGAGTCCTCATCATTCAAGATGACACAAAGAACATCTAAAACTCTGTATTCCTGTTGTCTTGCTTAAAACAGAGGACAAAAGTAGAATTTGTGAGATACTAGCAAGGTAGAAGAAAAATATTTAAACTAGTGTCAAATATAAAAAAGGACCTAACAACCCTCCAGACTTCTGAAGGAATGTCATTCTGCTACCAGAGGAACAGCGGCTAAAAGTGGATTATTTTTGCCATATAAGAATGGGCAACCCCATCTTGTTTTGTAAGCAAATTTCCAAGTTATTTTGTTCCAAAGTGCTTGGGCTGCATTTCAGCTTTTCTTAACAGAATAACAGAATTGGAAAGAACCCTGGAGGCCTTCTAGTCCAGGGGTCACCAACCTTTCAGACCTCAGGGACCACTACGTTCGTAATTTTAAATCCCGCGGACCACTAATATGATTTTTTAAAAAAAATAAATAAATAGTATTTAGTGCAATATAAAAATGAGAATAATTTTTCTGCGGACCACCAAAATTTTCTCGTGGACCACCAGTGGTCCACGGACTGCCAGTTGGTGACCACTGTTCTAGTCCAATCCCCTATTCGGGCAGGGAACCGTCTAAGGGTTGTCTAATCTCTTCTTTAAAACCTCCAGTGATGGAGCAACTTCTGGAGGCAACTTCTGGAGGCAAGCCATTCCACTGGTTAATTGTTCTCAGTGTTGGGAAATTTCTCCACAGTTCTAGGTTTCTCCTCTCCTTATTAGTTTCCATCCATTGCTTCTTGTCTTGCCTTCAGGTGCTTTGTGTCCCGCTCCCCCTATTCTTTATGGTAGCTGCTTAAGGAAGCCCTTCTTGGTTTTTTGTTTTTGATATTGATTTGAATTTAGCTTTTATTATATTTTATTTATGTTTGTTGTTCTATGCCACCCAGAGTCTTTGGACTTTGGGGCTGATTGTAGGCAATGATGCCGGTGTAAACTTGTTTTCACTGTGTTTAGTTTTATTTTTGATTTTGTCTTTCTAACCTTAGTAAAGAATATTATATGTATTCCATCTTTCTGCTTTGAACTTTGGAGGTTTAAGATATCTTTTGATTATGATCTTACCCTTCAGCAAAACTGAAATGAAAGATTCTTATCCTCAGAGGTATTCTTTTTTTAAAAAGTTTCATATGAATTAGGTTAGTGATAAAAGGCAAAGATCAACTTTTAATATGAAAGATGTACAACACACCAAATATGAATTAGATATTCCAATTGACTGTCACTGGAATTCAACAAAAGGCTGCATCTTGTGTTGCTTTAAAACAGAATTATGAGATTTTTATTTTAATAATAATCTTGAAAAAAGAGATAGCAGATAACTTTAATTAATTTGGCAGAACTGGATGACATTTCCAAGCTTACTATTTACTTCTGAGGAGATCAAGCCCACTAATTTGCAGAGGTGCAATTAAAGGAGTTGGAACAGAGTTGAAAATGAGATGTACAGAAATATCAGCCTTAGCTAAGAAACTGATTATTTCCAGATGAGAATATTTGAGTGTGGGAAAATCATGAACTACATTTTTCTCACTTTTTCTTCATAAAAGTAAAGGTAAATGTTTCCACTGTCCATTATTGAAAGAGACTTCCGTGACCATGTGGTTAGCATGACTATATGCTGAGGCAGGCAGAACAGAAGTGGTACCACTTTATCTACTTGCATTTGCATCAGTGGTGAAATCTAAATTTCTTTCCTACCAGTTCTGTGAGTGTGGCTTGGTGGGAGGATCATGTGACTGGGTGGGTGTGGCTATGTAACCATGTGACTGGGGGATCAAAATACAGAAACTCACTAACAATGTCCTGCTGGAGCAGGGTTGGACTAGATGACCTCCAGGTCCCTTCCAGCCCTGGATTATCCCCTGAAGCTGCGTCTAGTGCCAGGTTTGTAGTCGTTCCTTCGTCTCTTTTTTCCTCCCTCCCTCCCTCTCTTTTCTTTCTTTCTCTCTCTCTCTCAAATGAACTCCCCACCCCCATTTTTTGCCTACACCCCCCATTTTTTGCTTAGCAGGCTTTTAAAAAATGCTTTTAAAAGTTAAAAAAAGCCTCTGACAATCAGGCACCTCAGCGGGGATTGTCAGAGCTTTGTTTTAACTCTTTAAAAGCATTTTTTACAACCTCTTGGGCCGAAAAGATTGTTAAAAATATGCTTTTAAAAGTAAAAAAAAAAAGGCTCAGACAATTGCGTGGCTCAGCTGGGCATGGGGGGGGGGCAAGACATTTTTGCTACCGGTTCTGCGAACCACCCACTGCCATTGCTACTGGATCAGCCAATCCAGTCCGAACCGGAAGCATTTCACCCCTCATTTGCATGCTTTTGTACTGCTAAGTGGGCAGGAGCTGGGGCAACTAACGAGAGTTCACGCTTTGTAGCTGACAAGTTTAATTGCTAAGCCATTGTGCCCCCTTCATAGCACTTTCTTTATATGAAACCTTTAGAGATAAATACTAATTTTTTATTATTATTAAAAAAGTTTTACAAAATTTTTCCCCATACATCCCCCCCATCCTAACCCTCTTCTCTCCCCCTTCCCTCCTTCTCCCATTCCCTTCCCCCCCCCCGACTTCCCAGAGCAAATACAGGGTATAATGTCAACAATCACAAACTAAAATATACTAATCATCCAGAAGCTCCCACCCCTCTCTGAGCCCTTAACTCCCCTTTTCCATAAAAACGAAGAAAGGATTGTAGCAATACAATTTACAGTCTTTCCATTCATAAACTATTTAACTTTTTAATCTTTCAGTCCAATTTTTAAATATCAGTCTATCTTCTCCATTCCTGTATATATCTTGCATAAGCAGTCCTTCAAATATGATATTTCCACGTTACCATCTAAGTTCATAAATTTTACTGTCCATTCTTCAACAATAAGCGGTATTCCAACTTCCGATATTACACCATCAAGAGTTATTCTTCAATATAATCCATGTTTGCTTTCTAAAATGTATTTGGCGATCAAAAGTCAATTAGGAAATATTCCTGATAGTCCATATTTGTATGTCCATCAAATAAACATCATCCTTTTAATTTGTTTAAATCTAACATTTAACTCCAGTTCATTCCCATATTCCCACCATTGTATTCTAAACATTTCTAAACAATCTTGACATATATAATTCCAACATTTAAATTAATAAGCATTTTCTAAATCCTTAACCAGTTACTTTTCTTAACAATAAAATTCCAATTATATCTCTCGCTCTTAATTAATCAAATAACATTACTAAAATTACATCTCCAACTTATATCCAAAATAAATCAATTATTAACAATTAAACCATATATAAACAAATAACATCATTACAATCACATCTCCAACATTTAAATTATTATTTTAACTTTCTTCTTTTATTATATTCAAAAAAATTTATCCTTTCCCATAGACAGAAACACCCTTTAATTTAGAAGCTACACGAGTCCCTCCTTGTTCGAAACCAGCATGGATGCATAAAGAACTATCTGACAAATTGAAAGACAAAAAGGACAAATATAAAAAGTGGAAAGAGGGGCAAATAACTAAGGCAGAATATCAGCAAATAGCCCGAGCCTGTAAAGATGAAGTGAGGAAAGCTAAGGCTCACAATGAACAAAGGCTAGCGACAAAAGTAAAAAATAACAAAAAAAGCTTCTTCCAACATGTTAAAAACAAGAAAAAAGTCAAGGAAACAATTGGCCCATTGCTGGGAGAAAGTGGCAAGAAGATGACAAGCAACAGGGAGAAAGCAGATCTACTTGACTCATATTTTGCATCTGTCTTTACACAAAAGGAAAAAACAATCCAACCTATCAAAAACAGAACTACAAAAAACAGATTAGAAACACAAGTTAAAATAGGGAAGAAAATGGTAAGTGAACACCTGTCTACCCTAGACGAGTTCAAATCACCAGGACCGGATGGATTACACCCCAAGGTTCTGAAGGAACTGGCAGACGTGATCTCAGAACCACTGAACTATATCTTTCAAAGATCCTGGAGCACAGGGGAGCTGCCAGAGGACTGGAAAAGAGCTGATGTAGTTCCCATCTTCAAAAAAGGAAAAAAAACAGACCCAGGAAACTACAGACCTATCAGCCTGACCTCAATACCGGGGAAGATTCTAGAAAAGATAATCAAGCAACGAATCACCAAACACCTAGAAGCAAACTAAGTAATAACCAAAAGCCAACATGGGTTTCTCAAAAACAGATCATGCCAGACTAATCTTATCGCATTCTTTGACAAAATGACAAAATTAGTAGACCAGAGGAATGCTGTCGATATAATTTACTTGGACTTCAGTAAAGAATTTGATAAAGTAGACCATAACCTACTACTAGATAAAGTAGAAAAATGTGGGTTAGACAGCACCACCACCAGATGGATTCGTAACTGGCTGACCAACCGCACTCAACGTGTAGTCCTCAACGGAACTACATCCACATGGAGGGAAGTATGCAGTGGAGTACCCCAAGGCTCTGTTTTAGGCCCAGTACTCTTCAACATCTTCATCAATGACTTGGACGAGGGGATAGATGGGGAACTCATTAAATTTGCAGATGACACCAAGCTGGCAGGAATAGCCAACACTCCAGAAGATAGGCTCAAATTACAGAAAGATCTTGACAAACTTGAACATTGGGCGCTATCTAACAAAATGAAATTCAACAGTGAAAAAGCTAAGATTCTACATTTAGGCAAAAAAACCAAAATGCACCGGTACCGTATATGTGGTACCTTGCTCAATAGTAGTACCTGTGAGAGGGATTTTGGAGTCCTAGTGGATAACCATTTCGATATGAGCCAGCAGTGTGCAGCAGCTGCTAAAAAAGCCAACACAGTTCTGGGCTGCATAAACAGAGGGATAAAATCAAGATCACGTGAAGTGTTAGTGCCACTTTATAATGCCTTGGTAAGGCCACACTTGGAATATTGCATCCAGTTTTGGTCTCCACGATGTAAAAAAGATGTTGAGACTCTAGAAAGAGTGCAGAGAAGAGCAACAAAGATGATTAGAGGACTGGAGGCTAAAACATATGAAGAACGGTTGCAGGAACTGGGTATGTCTAGTTTAATAAAAAGAAGGACTAGGGGAGACATGATAGCTGTGTTCCAATATCTCAGGGGTTGCCACAAAGAAGAGGGAGTCGGGCTGTTCTCCAAAGCACCTGAGGGTAGAACAAGAAGCAATGGGTGGAAACTGATCAAAGAAAGAAGCAACTTAGGAGAAATTTCCTGACAGTTAGAACAATTAATAAGTAGAACGACTTATTTTATTTTTATTATTTATTTATTAATCGTATTTATATACCGCCCTATCTCCCGAAGGACTCAGGGCGGTTCACAGGCATTTAAAAACATATAAATATAAATACAGAATAAAAACAATTAAGAAACTTATTTGAAAGCCCGTTAATTAAAATATACAAATAAAACCCAATTAAAACCCATAAATTTAAAACCTAGCTCAGTCCTGCACAATTAAATAAATATGTTTTAAGCCCGCGGCGGAAGGTCCGAAGGTCCGGAAGCTGGCGGAGTCCGGGGGGAAGTTCGTTCCAAAGGGTGGGAGCCCCCACAGAGAAGGCCCTTGCCCTGGGCGTCGCCAGACGACATTGCCTTGCTGACGGCACTGAGGAGACCTCTCTGTGAGAGCGCACGGGTCGGTGAGAGGTATTCGGTAGCAGTAGGCGGTCCCGTAAATAACCCGGCCCAATGCCATGGAGCGCTTTAAAGGTGGTCACCAAGACCTTGAAGCGCACCCGGAAGGCCACAGGTAGCCAGTGCAGTCTGCGCAGGATGGGTGTTATACGGGAGCCACGAGGGGCTCCATCTATCACCCGCGCAGCCGCGTTCTGGACTAACTGCAGCCTCCGGATGCCCTTCAAGGAGCCCCATGTGAGAGCATTGCAGTAATCCAGGCGAGACGTCACGAGTGCGTGAGTGACCGTGCATAGGGCATCCCGGTCCAGAAAGGGGCGCAACTGGCGTACCAGGCGAACCTGGTAGAACGCTCTCCTGGAGACGGCCGTCAAATGGTCTTCTAGAGACAGCCGTTCATCCAGGAGGACGCCTAAGTTGCGGACCCTTTCCATCGGGGCCAATGACTCGCCACCGATGGTCAGCCGCGGATTAAGCTGACTGTACCGGGATGCCGGCATCCACAACCACTCTGTCTTGGCGGGACTTGCCTGCAGAAGTTGTGAATGCTCCAACACTGGAAATTTTTAAGAAAATGTTGGATAACCATCTGACTGAGATGGTGTAGGGTTCCTGCCTAGGCAGGGGGTTGGACTAGAAGGCCTCCAAGGTCCCTTCCAACTCTGTTGTTATGTTATGTTATGTTATGTTTTAATTCCCCTGTTTTCTCCAATATTTCTCCTCCCCTCCCCTTATCTTGTATTTGTATTACATCCTTATCCCATTTTTTTTTGCCATCTTGACACCAATCAACTTAGCTTCTAGCAACAAAGGATTTGAAGCCTTTAATACATTAATATAAAAATCTCTTGCTTTAAGAACTGTACTAAGGCAATACTTTCTTCCTTTATAATTCACTGTTAAACCAGCTGGAACATCCCATCTAAACTGTATCTGATGTTTCTTAAGTTCATCCACTAAAAAAGCAAATTCTTTTCTCTTTCTTAACATTTTAGGAGGAATTTCTTTCATCATTATTATATCTTGTTCTAGTATTTGAAATTTATTTTTATAAAATGCTTGTAAGATTCCATACCTAATCTTCTTAGTTGTAAAATAAATCACCACTTCTCTTGGTAATTGCCTCTGTTTAGCCAGCCAGGAGTTAACACGATAATTTTTTTCAATATTAACTTCAAAATCTTCTGGATTTATTTATTTTATTTTATTTTATTTATTTAAATTTTTATACTAGCCCTTCTCCCGAAGGACTCAGGGCGGTGTACAGCCAAAAATAAAAACAGCAAGTATACAAAGTTAAAATATCAATTTAAAATACCTATTCAATAGTGGCCGAATTAAAACCGTCAGATTGACCTAACCTAAAATACCCCATATAAAATTACAAAGGATTAAAACTTTAAAATTTGGAATTTAAAAAATCAGTCAGTCCAGTCCCGCTTGAATAAATAAGTGAGTTTTTAATTCCCGGCGAAAGGTCCGAAGGTCAGATATTTGGCGCAAACCGGGGGGAAGGTCATTCCAGAGCGTAGGTGCTCCATCAGAGAAGGCCCTCCCTCTGGGGGCCGCCAGCCGGCATTGCTTGGCGGACGGCACCCTGAGGAGACCCTCTCTGTGAGAGCGTACGGGTCAATGGGAGGCATAAGGTAACAGCAGGCGGTCCCGTAAGTACCTGGGCCCTAAGCCATGGAGCGCTTTGAAGGTGGTAACCAAAACCTTGAAGCGCACCCGAAAGACCACAGGTAGCCAGTGCAGACTGCGCAGGAGCGGTGTTACCCGGGAGCAACAAGGAGCTCCCTCAATCACCCGCGCAGCTGCATTCTGGACTAACTGGAGTCTCCGAGTGCACTTCAGGGGTAGCCCCATGTAGAGAGCATTGCAATAATCCAGGCGGGAAGTCACGAGAGCATGAGTGACCGTGCATAAGGCATCCCGGTCCAGAAAAGGGACGCAACTGGCGGACCAGGCGAACCTGGTAGAAGGCTCTCCTGGAGACGGCTGCCAAATGATCTTCAAACGACAGCCGTCCATCCAGGAGAATGCCCAAGTTGCGTACCCTCTCTGTTGGGGCCAGTGACTCGCCCCCAACAGACAGCAGCGGTTGCAGCTGACTGTACCGGGGTGCCGGCATCCACAGCCACTCCGTCTTGGATGGATTGAGTCTGAGTCTGTTTCTCCCCATCCAGACCCGTACGGCCTCCAGGCAACGAGACAGCAGTTCAACAGCTTCGTTGGGGTGGCCCGGGGTGGAAAAGTACAGCTGAGTGTCATCAGCGTATAGCTGATAACTCACCCCGAAGCCACTGATGACCTCACACAACGGCTTCATGTAGATGTTGAACAGGAGAGGTGAGAGAATCGACCCCTGAGGCACCCCACAAGTAAGGCGCCTCGGAGCCGACCTCTGCCCCCCTGTCAACACCGTCTGCGTCCGGTCAGAGAGATAGGAGGAGAACCACCGATAAACGGTGCCTCTCACTCCCAAACTCTCCGACCGGCGCAGCAGGATACCATGGTCGATGGTATCAAAAGCCGATGAAAGATCCAGCAGGACCAGGGCAGAGGAACAACCCCTATCCCTGGCCCTCCAGAGATCATCCACCAACGCGACCAAAGCTGTCTCCGTGCTATACCCGGACCGGAAGCCGGACTGGAACAGGTCTAGATAGACGGCTTCATCCAGGTACTGGGGAAGCTGCTGTGCCACCACACTCTCTACAACCTTCGCCACAAAGCGGAGGTTGGAGACTGGACGGTAGTTACCCAAAATAGCTGGGTCCAGGGAAGGCTTCTTGAGGAGGGGTCTCACCACCGCCTCTTTCAAGGCAGCGGGGAAAACCCCTTCCAACAAAGAAGCATTTATAATTCCCCGAAGCCAGCCTCGTGTCACCTCCTGAGTGGCCAGCACCAGCCAGGAGGGACACGGGTCCAGTAAACATGTAGTGGCATGTAACCTCCCCAGCAGCCTGTCCACATCCTCTGGAGCCACAGAATCAAACTCATCCCAAACAACATCAACAAGACTTGTCTCAGTCATCCCATCCGGATCATCACAATCTTGGTCCAAACTATCCCGAAGCTGAGCGATTTTATCGTATAGATAACCACTAAACTCCTCAGCACGTCCCTGCAAGGGGTCATCCCGTCCCCCCTGGTGTAAAAGGGAACGGGTCACCCGAAACAGGGCAGCCGGGCGGTTATCTGCCGACGCAATGAGGGTGGAAACATAGGAACGTTTCGCAACCCTCATTGCCACTAGGTAGGCCTTCGAAAAAGACCTAATTAGTGTCTGATCAGCCTCGGAACGGCTGGACCTCCAGCTACTCTCTAGGCGTCTTCTCCGGCGTTTCATCTCTCTCAGCTCCTCAGAGAACCAAGGAGCCAATTGAGATCTACGCCGGGTCAGAGGCCGCAAAGGCACGACACAGTCCAAAGCCCCAGCCGCAGCCTGTTCCCAGGCCGCAACTTGTTCTTCAGTTGTGCCATGGGCAAGATCATCAGGAAATGGCCCAAGCTCCGTCAGGAACCTCTCGGGGTCCATCAGGCGCCTGGGACGGAACCAACGCATTGGTTTCGTCTCCCTGCGGTGGTGAGCGGCGGTCTGAAAGTCTAGGCGGAGGAGAAAATGATCTGTCCATGACACCGGTGTCGTCACTAAATCCCCTAATACCAGATCATTAAACCACTGTCCAGAGATATAAATCAAGTCCAGTGTGGACCCCCCCGTGTGTGTAGGTCCATCAGTTACTTGGATCAGGTACAAGGCCGTCATGGAAGCCTGGAACTCCTGAACCACCGTCGATGACAAGCCGGCCGATGGCAGATTGAAGTCCCCCATGACCAAAAGTCTGGGGATCTCAATCGCTACCCCGGCAAGCACCTCAAGCAGCTCAGGCAGGGCTGTAGTCACGTAGCAAGGAGCCAGGTACGCGATCAACAGACCCATCTGATTCTTATGGCCCCACTTCACAAGAAGCGATTCACAACCGGCTATCTGAGGCACAGTGGACTCTCTCGGCTCAAGACTCTCTCTCATCACAACCGCCACCCCGCCACCCCTACCCTGGGCCCTCGGCTGATGAAATGCTCGGAAACCCGGCGGGCACAGTTCAACCAGGGGCACACCCCCTTCTGCGCCCAGCCAGGTCTCCGTAATGCCCATAAAGTCCGCGGACTCCCCCCGAATATGATCACAAATCAGGGGGGCCTTGTTAACCACGGACCGGGCATTGCACAACATCAGCCGCATGCCCGGGCCCTGAGGATCCTGACCTTCCGGGGAACGGGTAAGAACTGAGGGACCGGAGCACGTTATCGCTTTTAAACAGCGAGTCCGTGCTCCCGAAAAATGATACGGCCCCTTGCTTCCGCCATATCTGCCCCTCCCACTTACCGTACAGATGGAACCAACATCTACGCCTGGTACGAATCCCTCACCCCCCTCCCTCGGACCGGATAAAACGCCATGGACAACTCCCGGGACTGGACTTACTCTCCCCGACGGGTTTCCCCCCCCCCGTCGCTTCCCTCCCCCCCTTTAAAAAACCCTTCTCTCCAGTTATCTGTGCAAAAGCCTGTGTAAAAATCTTTTTAAATTCTCCTGCTTACATCCTTCAATCCTCTCACCCTTACGGCATACTCCATTAACCTATATTGTAATATAACCATTTCTTCATCTGCCCTATCCACCTTAACCTGTATTCCCTCTATTTCGTTTTCTAAATTCAAATTAACTTGATTTATTTGGACCTCCTCTATTTTCCTTTCCAAATCCAAATTAACTTGATTAAGTTCTTCCATTCTTTCATTCATCTGAATAGTATAATTTGCTAAGTGTTTAAATGTATCCACTACACTTTCCAAATCCTTATTCTGAGTTTCCACCATATCTTTAAAATCCAGTATTCCTTTTTCCATTTCATTAAATTTTTGATCTATTAGAGAAATTTGAACCTCCCAGAGTTCCTTTAAAAAAGCCCTTAAATATTCCTTAAGATCTTCTTTTAACTTCTGTATTTGAACTAGAGAGATTTCACAGTCCTTGATAACATTTGGCTTTGTTTGCTTAAAAGCCATTTCCTGTTAAGCTATAATATGCCAAATGGCAAAGAGAAATTAAAAAAAAAATGGAAAAATTCAGTAAATCTTCTCCTCTTGAACACTATAATAAAAAATAAATCAGTTCTTGTTCATTCCATTTACTTAATCTCTTCTTATATACTTCGTATAGCTTCAACACCAACTGTTTTAACAAGCATTTCCTTAACTTTCCCTTTCAAAGAACAAAATGCCATTTCCTTTCTTCGTCTCCGATTTTTCCAACAAAGTATCCTCTGGTTAGGGAGTTAGAATTTCCTTACAAATAACTGCCAATACTCCTGTTTTTGCTCCGTCTGTGTTAAAAATCCATTCACAGGTCCATATCGATTGCAGAAGTGGATGCAGTGTTTTGTTCTGCCATTAAGGCAGAAGTATTCCGGATCCAGAGCTTTTCCGAGCTTAAGAAGGAGCGGTCACCCTCAAGACTCCAGAAACTTTCCTGGGGCTTTCCGGGGGGCTCTACTTCAGCCTGAATGCTCACCTTTCCCTCTTTACCAGAGGAAAAGGTTTCTGAGCCACCAGACAGTTGATTTGCGCTGTCTGAACGGCTCTACGCGATCACGGAGCTAGCAGACTAAAAAAGACTACCATCAACATGGCGGAGCCACCAGAAGTCCGAGATAGATACTAATTTTTGAAGGCATCATACGTATCTGTGTCTCTGTAAAATACTGCAGGGGTAAGATGTATTTTGAGCTGATCCTACTTGGACTCAATCCAAGTAGGTCCTGAATTTAACAAAAACCGTATATATACTTCTGATTATTTTGTTGAATTGTCTCTTAATCAGCTGGATGAGCCACAGTAGTGTAGTGGTTAGAGTGTAGTACTGCAGGCTACTTCTGTTGATCACTGACTGCCAGCAGTTTGCAGGTCAAATCTCACCAGGCTCAAGATTGACTCAGCCTTCCATCCTTCCTAGGTTGGTAAAATGAGGACCCAGATTGTTGGGGGCAATATGCTGACTCTGTAAACAGCTTAGAGAGGGCTGTAAAATCACAATGAACCGGTACATAAGTCTAATGCTATTGCTATGGAATAGTATTCTTATTTAAGTATGTATACCAGGACAGTAATTTTCTACTGGAAGAACAATTATTATATTGAAAAAAAAAAAGAACAAACAGATCTCTCTGCTCTTGTATATGTCAATATGAAGACTGATGATTATTTAAACATCTTCTTTACACTAGCAAAGCTTTGGATAAATATCACCAGTATGTCCCCTATGTATTGCTCTTGGGAGTATAATTGCCTACACTCTTCTTGGAAATGGGAAGACTTGTTTCTTTTACCAGTCTTCTTATTTTGTTTTTAATTGTGTTTCCCCCCAACGGAGAAATTTTTTACTTCATTTTCACACCAGCTCATATGAAGCAGAAGCTTTTACAAGGGCTTATTTTATCCAAATTGTTTTAGGAATGGCTAAAACTTTCAAACAAATAAAATGTACATTCACAGCTTCACAACTACTTTCAGAAGGGTGCAGAAAACAATAAAATGATGCCAGTTAATTATAAAATAAGAAAGTTAAAGCACCTTTCTCTATTCTAGCTGTTTGCAGAGCATTTGGGACTTAGTCTCCCAGGATTATCAGGCTGCTATATACTAGGTATTATGGCAAGGAATTCTAGGAAGTTCAGTCTAGAGTAGCAAGTCTCAAGCTCCAAAACCAAGAAGACACGTAGTGCTTCTTCCAAGCAGATCCTTTATTGTTCCACACCTATAAACAAAATCTTGCCAAACTAAAGCACTCTACTATCCACATTTGGCATACACTCTGAAAACTCTTAGGGAGGGGCTATCTTCACCTTCTTTCTCTCACACAATTTATCTGAACAGGAGCTGCCTCCAATTTCTCTGGAATGCACCCCTCTTTTCTGCTTAGAATCCAGATTACAACTTTCTATCACAACAAGGATTCTCAAGCTATTTTTTTTAGCTCATAGCTACCTTCAGAAGGGGCAGTGTGTTGGCTCAATAGTTAAGATGTTGGGCTCGTTGGCAGGAAAGCCAGCAGCCCAGGTTTGTAGACCTGAACTTCACACAATGGTGTGAGCTCTCTCTCTCGCTCTGGCTCCTGCCAACCTAGCAGCTTGAAATCATGCATATGCGAGTAGATAAATGGGTACCACTAACGTGTTCCATAACATCATGCTGGCCACATGACTGCAGAAATGTCTTTGGATAGTGCTTGCTCAATGGGCTTGAAATGAGGATGAGCACCATCCCCTATACTCAGCAACCACTAATGGAATAAAAATCTGCAGGGACTTCTTTACCTTTTTTTAACGTACCTTCAGTACCTCATTTACCTTTCTGATTCGCTCCATCACCACCATCATTGCTGTGTAGCTGGAAAAAAGTACTTTACCATCTGTACTCATTATTAATCTAAACAAATATCTAAGGCTCTCTGTTAAATAAATAAAGATACAGAATTATTACAGTAGATGACTGGAACGTGACAAGGAATCGTTAGTGAGGAAGGAAGGAATAGTTGTTGGAAGAGTGATTGTTAGTTGGAAGATGCAACAGCTGTTATACATCTGTATGTTGAGGAAAACTGCAGAAGTTGAAGCAAGAACTATGACTTCCAGAGATGTCTTTGTTCAACAAGTCTGCAGTATTCCAAAGAATGAGATATATAGACAAGCATGGCTCTGGACAATGTGGGAGAGACCAACTGATGAATTTGTCACTGCCCTAACTAAACTGGAAGACAAAGCTGGTCCAACTAATCATACATAGTGAAATGTTACTAAGCAACAGATACAGAAATGAAAATAAAAGAGAACTGTGGAATTTGGTAGAAAAGAGGAAAAAGCAGTTTTCCTAAAGTAATGGAAGAGTAACTTGGAAAAATATATATTTTTGTAATATAGTCTCACAACTAATAATGCATACAAAGAGCCTCATTTTTTAAATAAGTTAGTTTTATGAATAAAGAATATTGCCCTACCAGATTGGCTTGTGCTTATTCTCTGAATTTTTGCTGCCACCACATTTGAATCATTTAGAACCCATAACAATTCAACATTGCCGTTCCTCAGTAGATTACATTTATTTCTTTAAAATAACCATTCAGAAAATCATTTTCATTTCAGCTGAGAAAATTTAAACAAAAAGCCAAGTGCAAAAGAGACTCTTCAAAAGACATTGAAAAAATCTTAGTCATTCAAAGATATTAAAATTTGTTTCAGAAATATTAGATAACAGTATTAAGCTATTATCAGATATAATGAGAGTTCCATTCTGAATGTTATCATTGCTAGGAGCAACTATATTTATAGTGATGGCAATCAACTGGAATTTAAATAACACCGAGGTGGTGGCACAGTGGTTAGAATGAAGTATTGCAAGCTAATTCAGCTCACTGCCAGGAGTTCGATTCTCACCGGGTCAAGGTTGACTTAGTCTTTCATCTTTCTGAGGACAGTAAAACGAGGACCCAGATTGTTGGGGGCAATATGCTGACTCTGTAAACCGCTTAGCTAGGGCTGTAAAACACTGTGAAGCAGTCTATAAGTCTAAGTGCTATTGCTAATAGGGCAATTTTATGTGGAAGCAGGCTGCCTTTCTGTTGTTGCATGATTTTTATAGTCTTAATTTTGTCTGTTGTAAAAACTTAGCCCATGAAGACCTGTATACTGCACGAGTCAAAAAGGGGGCTGTGAAAATATTTACAGACCCCTCACATCCTGGACATAAACTGTTTCAACTCCTACCCTCAAACAACACTACAGAGCACTGCACACCAGAATAACTAGACACAAGAACAGTTTTTTCCTGAATGCCATCACTCTGCTAAACAAATAATTCCCTCAACACGGTCAAACTATTTACTAAATCTGCACTACTATTAATCTCATCGTTCCTATCACCCATCTCTTTCCACTTATGACTGTATTACTGTAACTTTGTTGCTTGTATCCTTACAATTTATAATGATATTGTTTCCTGATTGCTTATTTGTACCCTATGACTATCATTAAGTGTTGTTCCTTATGATTCTTGATCAACGTATCTTTTCTTTTATGTACACTGAGAACATATGCACTAAGACAAATTCCTTGTGTGTCCAATCACACTTGGCCAATAAAGAATTCTATTCTATTCTATTCTATTCTATTCTATTCTATTCTATTCTATTCTATTCTATTCTATTTTTTTTTTATTTATTTTTTTATTTTTATACCGCCCTTCTCCCGAAGGACTCAGGGCGGTGTACAGGCATAATAAAACCGACAATACAATATTCTATTCTATGTGCGAATTGGAAAAAAAAAATACCACTAATTGAAGAAAGAGTAGGGGAATCGATGTCTCAAGTGTTTCCTCAGGAAGTCTTATAGGGTAGTGGTTTGAGTTCAAGTCTTAATTTTTAATATTTATGTATTTTTTTCAATTTCCATGGGAGTACTGATTATTCATTCTTCTGAAAAATATAAAAAAATCAAGAGAATATTGATCTCACAGATAATGTATACAGGGGGAAAGAAACCTTCTCTCTCTTCCCACCTTTCTACCTTTATCAGAAACTTTAATAAAAATTATCAACTTTGATAACTAGTACAATTAAACATTACATCTCAAACATGTCAGGATGATTACACTAATTTATTTAGTTTTCCCTTTCTCTGTGATACGGCTAGTAATTTCAATGAAATATATTGATCTGTACTGAAATTTCACAACGGTTTGTGATTACTCCATAATAGTATTAACACAGATAGATGACGACTATCTATCCCTCTGAAGTGAAGTGCAAAATCACTGGATTTTTACTTCCCTTTTCCACCTCTTGAGGCAAGTCCATCTGCTTGAGGTATTCACAAAAATCTTACTAATTCATCTTCATAACTTGGCAAGTGGGATAGGAGGAAAAAGGCTCCAAAATGCCACAGAAATGCAGCAATGATGAATAATCCTTCATTAAGTAGTGAAAGAGAAACTAGGCAAATGTTCCAATTCTACATCCCAAACCAAAAGTGTAAAAGAAAATTAACCAAACTGCAACTGCCTTCATATTTCTTTTACTGGGGATCTAATAATATTCTAACAGTAGTCCATTACTAGTGTCAGTACTTTTTTTCTGTTGCCTTTTGCTCTGTTATCTCTATTTTTTCTTCTTGTTCCTCAACAGTTTCCTAGAAAAGAATGTAATGTCTTAACTGAGATATAGATTGTGTCCCCTAGAGATACAATTATTAAACCACTCTATGCCAAATTTACCATTGTTTAGTTCTTCTATACTTAAGGTTATAGTTGACTAGATTCTTCTTTAACTCTTCTTTAACATATTAGGAGCTATGTTGGCTCCTAATATGTCAGATTCATCTTTGTGCCTTTTGGCGAAATATCATACTCACACATACCCACTGTTCATGTAAGTGTTTCTTTATAGAGTTAGTTTCATAACAGCAGTGTTCTAAAAAGAGCTGGCATGAATTTTAAGCATCCCTGAGGCTCTGGGTTTATATGCAGGTCATCTTTCAAGATACTGAAGTTTTTAATACTTAAAGGTCATCTGTAAGATAGAACAAATAGACTGAAAAAGCAGAAACTTTTCCCAGACCAGTGACTATGCCATAATGGAATACAACTAAAAGTATGCCATAATGGGATTACAACTACTAATTCTGCTACTAGTTGAAAGTAGCATTAAATATGATCTAGGACTAGTAAACTCAAAGAAAGACAAAATTCTTTCACGGAAAGGTAAAACTTAGAACCAGTTCAGATCAGGAAATCTTTATGAGGTACAATCTTTGACTAGACTTTCCCATTAAATTCTTGGATTCAGAAACGTGTAACAAAAAAGTGATCTGAAGCACCAAGGAGTAGAATCCAAGCAAAAAATAAAAATAAAACTATCTCTATGCTAGGCATTCTCTAAATCAGGGGTACCTAACCCATTTGGAATCGGGTCATGCAAGTGGCAGGCAAGAGCGCAAGTTCCATTTGAAGAAGTGGCGGGTGCATGCATGAGCGAAACTCCATTTGGGTGAGCCAAATGGAGCTGCGCGCCCCCTGTTTGTGTGGAATCATCTCTTCTCCCTCCCTCGCTGGTGCAATCAGCAGTCCGCAAAGCTGGAAAGATTGGGGACCACTGTTCTAAATGTGCTAACTACCCCCCCAAATAGTGATGCTGGCTGGGGAATTCTGAGATTTTAAGGGCATAAAAACCAGGGGATGGCATTTTGGGGAGGTTAGTATAGAAATTAGGACTCAAGTAGCACAGTGCTAATTACTTATCAATAATTATTCCTCGCAGTTATAAATTGTGCACATTTTTGCTTAAGTTTCCTAAACCCCTGAAAGTTTAAAATTACGTTTACATCTTCGAATGAACAATGGCAAACTGTTATGTACACCTTCACTCTGTCATATTTGTAATAGCGGTAATAAATATTCTGATCCAGCCAAGCTGTGTCTGGGAATTTTCAGACGTTGTTGTTCTATTGATCGAAATCTGTTACAAGTCACTACTAAGTCTCTTGTAGTATTAATTACCAAAAGTGATCTTCAAAACGTGCATTACATTTGTTTTACATTGGATACAACATAAAAGGTGTGATTATAATTTCTCAAGATGTTACACTGAGAAAACCATGAATCTGCTATTCATTTAGAGAGACTTGCTTCTGATTAATTTTTCTTCTCTACCATAAAACCAAAAAAAATTAAACAGGAAACACAATCACACTCATTTACTATTTACATATACTATGCTATTTTATTATTGAGGAATCAAAATAGCGTTTCCCTCCTGCAAACTAGATCACAGCTTCCTTTTCACTTAAAATCATTTTGCAGTTTCCAGAGACCATTTCCATTGTGTCTTATGTAAAGAGATTTATCCTCCAATAAGTCAGCTTTTTTCTATTTCTACTCCATAAAGCCTAAGGTACGTGTCAGTGGTGAAATCCGAATTGTTTACTACCAGTTCTGTGGGCGTGGCATGGTGGGCGTGGTGTGGCTTGCTTGGTGGGCGTGGCAGGGGAATGCAAAATCTCCATTCCTACCCCAATCCAGGGGAAGGATACTGCAAAATCCCCATTCCCACCCCACTCCAGAGGTGGTATTTGCTGGTTCTCTGAACCTCAAAAATTCCGCTACTGGTTCTCCAAACTGCTTAATGGACATATGACATATTACAGCAAAGATACCGGTTCATACAAATTACATCTTTATTGAAACAACACTGTTGGCTGCCAATTACTTTCTTGGACAGGTTCAAGGGTTGGGGTTATGACATTTAAAACAGTTTAGGCCCAGGACAATTAGTAACCAAGACATTTATCATTTCAGTTTTGTTGTCAGTCACTGAGTTTGTCAGAGGAAATAAAAGATCCTGATTGAGATTCAGAAGTTGTGCTGATATAAACGTAGCATAAAAGATTAGAATTTACTTCCCATTTGAAAGAACTGCCTCCCAAACATTTTGTCCTTTGTCAGAATATATTAAGCTAATAAATTGATTCAACAAAAGTCTGTTTAGTAGACGGTGCCAAGAGGATAAAACTATATTTTATTTGCATTTCTAGGAAATGAAGTGACAGAATTTATTCCTACTATTTTACTTTTCATAGTAAAAAATAAAGAATAGAACATTATAAAATAATTATCTGAAATTGTTATTGATATGCATTTTTATACCACAGATTCCCAAGACAGTAGCAAGATAATTAAATAAATATTCAGTGTCTACATATACTCAGGGAATTGCAACGCTTTGCAAGCATGGTATGATGTAAACTTTTTCACCTTTGTACTTTCTGAGAATGAAAATCTGTGGGATTCTTGATATTATTGATCTACCAATGTCTAGAAATTGTACTTAATGATAAAGGAAGCTGCGGATTGTAATTCTTCATCTTTTAGGGTATCCCAAGATTGAGACAATTGATCCTCAGTATATTCATGAAAAGACGAAATTTGGTGACATATGAATGAATGTCAGACTATGATATTAAAAAAAGTTACCTCTTGTAAAGTTTTTACAACTTATTTATAATTGTTTACAATGTTGTAAATCAAATTCCAGTTAGATTTCTTAAAAACTATTTTAAAACTAGATTTTGCAATATAAAAAATAGCAAATCAATAAAAATATTTGTATATAATTTATATCCCACCTGACTCAAATACCTCCGGGTACTTCATAATTAAAAGTGCAATCCTCTCATCATTCTATTTTTTTAAAAAGTACATTGAATATATTTCTCCCAATCAAACTTGGCTGCTTTCAAAAAAACTGAGCTCAATTATCATCAACCTAATTAGCATATGAATGAGAAACTACCACAAAATGGGTAAGATCCTATTATATTTAAAGAAGGGAATATACTACTTTCATCACAGTGCCCCTCGGGGGGGGGGGGGACTTCAACCCTGAAAGGATTTGACCATGTAGGAGATTTTCTTTTACTGAAGTGAAAATTCATTGACTCTTAAATGGCATTTGTGTTTGCATGTGCATATATCCTTAAGTCAGTATTGAGTCTTGGGGACTGTCTGGAGAAGTCATTCTTGGATACATTACATTTCCATCAGTGATTTGCTATTGCTTTCTTCCTAGTGTTTTGATAGAGTGAAAGGGTCAAATTCACACAATTGGCTTAAGCCTTAAGGTTTAGGACTAAAACTGACAGTCTCCAGGTTTTTTTTAGCTTGATGCCTGTTTGGCTAACTCTAATTTGGCATTCAGATTTCATTATTTTCAATTTTATTTTCAATTTTATCATTCACATTCTAGAATGCAAGCCCTTTGCAGCTGCAAAGATGGGAAGTTATTTACTAAAGCAATAGATTTACATATCGCTTCACAGTGCTTTTACAGCACTCTCTAAGAGGTTTACAGAGTCAGCATATCTGGGTCCTCATTTTACCCCCCTTGGAAGGCTGAGTCAACCTTGAGCCAGATGAGATGTGACCTGCCAAATTGCTAGCAGTCGGCAGTCAGCAGAAGTAGCCTGCAGTACTGCATTCTAACCATTGCGCCACCACGGCTCTTATACTATCCCAGGGATCTGCAAACTTGGTTCTCTTAAGACTTTTGGACTTCAACTCCCAGAGTTCCTCAGCCAGCTTTGCAAAAGTCTTAAAAGAGCCAAGTTTGCAAACCCCTGTACTATTCCAATTTCTCTTTAATATAAACAATGTATTTAATACTAGCACATTAAAATGCATGTTTGTTACATGAATAAAACAGAAGCTATGGAAGATGCTTTCAATATGTGATTACTGCAACTGAATTACTATATATCTACAGAGATGGAAAGATTTGACACTAATTACTATGAAGGAGTGATTGGAGAAGTGGACAGATTTTGCTGCAATGAAGAAACTGACTTTTTGATATGAGAAAAAACATTTAACATATTTTTACATTTATTGGTAACTGGAAGCGTCTTGTACTTTTTGTGTAAAAATGAAAAAAACTTGAACTTGTGATTTATGCATTTGATGTTTAGATGGAAAAGATTACAGGAAGAAGAGTAATATGATGTAGCATTAGAGAGCAAAGTTAAATAAATTTGCACTTCTGTTGTGAAGAGTACCTGAAGCCATTTCGTTTTATGTATTTTTTCTTTTGTTTTCTATTATCTTCAACTTTTTTTCTTTTTATGCACTTTTTGCTTTCTTCCTTGCTTTCTACCTTGTTTTTTTCCTTCCTTATTCCATATTAGTTCGCATTAGTTTTTAATCTTATTGAAAAGTTGTAATAATTATGTTCAAAAAAATTACGCTAATTTTTTCTTAAATTACAGATTTAAGTTGCCCTAACTGCAGGAAAAGGGATGCGATGGCTTAGTGAGTAAGACGCTGAATTTGTCAATCAAAAGGTTAGCAAAAGGTCGGCAGTTCAGCGGTTTGAATCCCTAGTGACGCGTAACGGGGTGAACTCCCGTTACTTGTCCCAGCTTCTGCCACTTTAACAGTTCGAAAGCACATAAAAAATGCAAGTAGAAAAAATAGAGACCACCTTTGGTGGGAAGGTAACAGTGTTCCATGAGCATTGAGTCATGCCGGCCACATAACCATGGAGACGTCTTTGGACAGCGCAGGCTCTTCGGCTTTGAAACAGATGAGCACCGCCCCCTAGAGTCGGGAAAGACTAGCACATATGTGCAAGGGGAACCTTTATCTTTACCTAACTGCATGAATAATAACCACTGAACAGTGGTGGTATTCAGCCGATTTGGATGAACCACTAGTGGCCACCCACCCACTTGCCCTGGCACTATGCCGTCTTATTTAGCCATGTTTTCTAAGCCGCATACATGTGTGCAAGCCGTGCACGAGAGCAAAGCGCATGAGTGGAAGGCCACGTGCATGCATGGAAGGCCACGCACAAAGTGAGCGTGCGTGCATGCAAGGTCACATTTTTGGTGCACGGTGAACTGGTGGCAAAATGATATGAAACCCACCTCTGCCACTGAAGTATAGTTTTACAGACATGGGCAAAAAATGGAAAAGAGCAGGGCAGCCACAAACAAACTTCCAAGCATTTTAGATGGACATTAAAGAAAGGGAGAATACACAAGAGGATTTCTATAGTTTCTTATCAATAGATAATGAAATATTAGTGACTGAACACTGTTGCTATAATAGTACTGGCTTAGGCAACAAATTTTAGGTTGTCCTACCATGAAACAGAGGAGAATGGTCATTTGCACTTACACTGTTTTAGCAGTGCAACTATGACCAACTGAGTAGCAAAAGAAACAGGAATTAGCGAAGGCAAAGCAAAACAACAATATATTCATAATTCTAGCCTCATTAGATCAATTAGAAGGTCAATTCTATGCAGAGCTTACTGAAAACTGATCCTACATGGCAATGTATCTTTACTTAGTTTGATGAAATACCTTTATGCTGGTAGCAGATGGGTAACAGTTCTGGAACAATGCAGAAAAAGAAGAAACTCTTGTGCTTTTTGCTTAGAGCATATGCTTAGGCCTGTTTATTTAAGTGCTTTGCTGTCAAACATTTTTCCTGTAGTATTATCGTCCTTCTTTTGCTACTTGAAGTAATTCAGCCATTTTCAAGGAGAGGAAACACTTAGATCAAGTTGTATTTTTAGTTGATATCATTCCCCCACCCCCCATACATTTTGTATTTCTAGAAAACTCTTTATTTATAACCAAAGACTTACTGAATAACTACTATGGAATCCTTGTGTTGTGGTCTAATTGTGGTCTTCTGATGCTTATGTTGGAATTTTAGTATGGCTTGGGAGTCGTAACCATATGGTTGTAAATGCACATCTGTTTTATCCCATTTTGCAGAAGCTGGCAAAAAAAGTCACAAAATGCGAATGTGTGATTGTGATACTGCAACTGGCCATAATGCGAGCCATCTGCCAAGTGCCTAAAATGAAATCACATGATGGTGTGGTAGTTATATCTTTGAGGACAAGTTGTAAGTAACTTTTTTTGAGTCCATCGTAACTCTGAATGGTCATTAAACAATATGTCTTAAATCAAGGACAACCTGTATTACAACTTATTAGTAGCATATATATTGTTCTACTGCAAATTATATTGCTATACTTCAGAGACAGGCATCTTTCACTCATGCATCTGCAAGGAGTTACATTATTAAATGGGCATCATATGTCATGATGGGAAAACCGCAACTTACACACTGGTATCAGATGTCAGGATGGAAATATATAAAGAATGAATTTGTGTCATGGCATCACTGTGTGAATATTTTCATTTAGAATAAATACTGGTTCACAGTGGATACAATCAACCATGCCTTCATTATTAGAGATTATATGAAAAGGTACTATTTATTTATTTATTTATTTATTTGTCACAACAGTATATATAAGCATAAAAGCATGAAATAACTATACGATATATTAGCATAAATAGAAATAGAAATAGAAATAGAATTTTTATTGGCCAAGTGTGATTGGACACACAAGGAATTTGTCTTGGTGCATATGCTCTCAGTGTACATAAAAGAAAAGATACGTTCATCAAGGTACAACATTTACATAAATATAATCATTACTTAAATATAATCATAAGTATGTAATAACTATATGAAATTGGATACAATCAAAGGGAACATTAGGACAGGAACGGTAGGCACGTTGGTGCTCTTATGCACGCCCCTTACAGACTCTTAGGAATGGGGTGAGGTCAATAGTAGATAGTTTTTGGTTAAAGCTTTGGGGATTTTGGGAAGAGACAACAGAGTCTGGTAGTGCATTCCAGGCATTAACAATTCTGTTACTGAAGTCATATTTTCTGCAATCAAGATTGGAGCGGTTTACATTAAGCTTAAATCTATTGTGTGCTCGTGTATTGTTGTGACTGAAGCTATATGAAAAGTTGATTGATTTAATCTAAGTAGTAACATTACTACTAGACAGCCTATAAACTCTCCTCTGTTATATAAAATACAAATAACATATATTTTATAATCTTGCATCCATTCATGGATACATGAACAAGTTTGTAAACACTTACAAATATGAAAATTAAGAAAATCTAAGAAAAAAAGTACCCAGTCAGGTATCCAATGTGTTGTTAATTAACCATAAGATTGTATATCAATCACATGTGTTCTCAACTCATCAACTCAACTCATCAAGTTAATTAAAAATATTAGGATCAATTTAGGAATAAACATAATGGAATTAAGAAGGTAGGGACACAAATACAAACCACATTCTGATAAATCTGAAAATTGTCTTTTTTGTCTACTTTTTTCTGTTGCAAAATTACATATCACAGATGAATGTACACAAGCTTACATTTGCATATCACATTGAAGGATAGATAGAACTGCTCATTTTAAATTCAGTGATAACAGTAGATATTTCAAAATGAATTCACAATTATGCTATATTTTTCCAATCTGATATTTTTAAATATGTTCTCCAAAATATGTGTTCAAGTACGAAACAGAAGTAGTGAAACAGAGAATGCTTTTCACTTTTAATATTCCATTCTGACTATGTGAGAAAATACGGTATTATCTGAATAATATATTCAAATTAACAAATTTTTTAATAGCATACTTGTGGATATTTTGGAAAATGCTTCTTTCCTGCATCAGACTGTAGACTGCCATAATATACATTACTTTTTATCCAAAACAAAACACATTAATTTGACAACTAGATTCCATAAGAAATTTGATTTTAGGAATAAGCTATCCAAACAATTTAAATCCATTTGGGAAAAAAAATACATAAGACTGTAATTTCTTCATAGATTGTAAGTTTAAAAACCTTTAAAAATAAATGCCAGCTAAAAATGGAATATTCTTTAAGATTTAACTTTCAAGCAAAGCATACAAAATTATGATGTGTTTTTTTAATTAAAAAAATGCAGCTTCGATAAAAATTCTGAAGTTCTTTATATTTTATCATCATCAAGTGCCACTAGAGGGGGTTGTTACTGCAATTTAATGCCTTCTGCTATATTCTTTCATTTATTTATATATGTGAGAAATAGACTGTTGGCTGATCATACTTAGGAATGCTAACCTAAGTTTTATAATATTGAGATGTGGCTAAGAAAAAGAGAAATGTCCTTCTATTTTATTTTTTGCAGAAGTTTTTATCACATGACATAGAGTAAATTTAGACAACCTCAAGAACGAATGATACATACCTATTTTCAAAGGACATTAAAATTATCAGGTACATTTAGGAGAATCAAGCCCTACAAGTACCCAAATTTGATATAATGCAAACAGCATTTTCATAACTGAGTTTGCAACAGAGATGTGTAGCATTGATATGCAAGTGTGGTTGTGTTGTGTCAGAGACCATCAGGGTTTGCTCTTCTGTGCCCATTAGCTGAGTGATTTGGAAGTGGTGATGTGGTTGAGCCAACCCCTTGGGACCCTTAAAGAATAAGGACACCAATACTCAGTCAGGGAATATTGATTGAGACAGGCGAGTAGCTAGGATACTTTTTCAGTGACAAAGAAGTTAATGATTTAAGGATTCATAGCACAGAGGTTGCCTGCAATGAAGACAAAGCCACATGATCTGACCTTGTCAAATTAGCAGAAGAATCTACTAATCTAATAATTAACTGTAGCTGCTTTCACAGCAAACTCTGAAAGAAAATACACATATTTACATATCCAGAAATGAGTCTCTTTGATTTAAAACTTTTTCCAACCATTTATACATGAGAAGTTCAAGCTCAGGGTACATATAGAAAGTAGCATTTCTGCTCACCTTGTGGTATTAAAGAATGTATTCATTCCAATATTATTAATATTAATATTCAAATGTTTGAATGTTTGAAACGTATTAACAACAGGTGAGAACCAGTTAGTCTAGGCACCAGGAAACATGAGTTCTAGTCCTGCCTTAAGCATGAAAGCCAGCTGAGTGATTTTGGGCCAGCCAATCTCATTCAGCCCAGCGCATTTACAGGGTTGTTGTGGGGAAGAAAGGAGGAAGTTGAGGAAAAAGGAATAATAGGTACATTTGCCACCTTGAAATATTTATAAAAATAATAAAAGGAAATTTTTTTTAAAATGGATATTTCTTTTATGGCTTAAATAGATGTATAGCTAAATTTACTGCATTTTGTTTCCATCTTACACTCATAGATACTTTGGATAAAAAAAAGACTATAGAAAACTATTTTTTTTTATTTGCGTTTATATCCCGCCTTCTCCAAAGACTCAGGGCGGCTTACACTATGTCAGGCAATAGTCTTCATCCATTTGTATACTATATACAAAGTCAACTTATTGCCCCCCAACAATCTGGGTCCTCATTTTACCTACCTTATAAAGGATGGAAGGCTGAGTCAACCTTGGGCCTGGTGGGACTTGAACCTGCAATATTGCAGGCAGTTGCTGTTAATAACAGGCTGCATTAGCCTGTTGAGCCACCAGAGGCCCCATTATTGAACAAGTTCTTATTTCAGATTCAACTTGCTTTCCACTTTACTACTTTTCTCAGCCTAAAGAGCTGCAAAAAAAGAGAATGGTATGAAGTGAAATTTGACAGAGTTCAAAATATAGCTAGTTGGAAGATAGAATAGAATAGAATAGAATAGAATAGAATAGAATAGAATAGAATAGAATGGAATGGAATGGAACGGAACGGAACGGAACGGAACAGATAACGGAACGGAACAGAACAGAATAGAATTTTTTATTGGCCAATTGTGATTGGACACACAAGGAATTTGTCGGTGCATATGCAAGATAACAAGATACACCCAGCTTCTGTTAATGGGTTACAGCAGCTGCTTCCTTGAGTTATTATATATGTATAATAACCCTATTCTCATCCATATTTTGTATTTATTGGAGTTGAAACTTGTTTATTATTAACTACATTAGCTTTTAGAATTTTACCATAAAATTATTTGAATAGTATAGAGCAGGGGTGTCAAACTCGCGTCACAACCGCATCACATGATGTATCACAACTTTTTTCCCTTCGCTAAACCGGGCGTGGGCATGGCCAGTATGTGACGCCTTCAGCCCATGGGCTGGGAATTTGACACCCCTAGTATAGAGATTTAATTCATGTTAAATGTGGGATGACCTCATGCTAATGATCGTTTAGGCACTCCTCATTTTTATATATGATATAAATAAAAGTTGGAGAAGTAACTACCTTGTCAACCATGAACCACTATACATTATAGGTAAAAGATGGGTACAGCTTTGTCTGAATACTTGCATAGAGTTTTGAATTACTCTTGGCTGCACATTATGATTTATAATCCGGGACACAATTGTATGCAAATAAAATTATATTCATGTTTTGAAAAGAAGAGCAAAACAAGTAGCACAGGTAGTCCTTGAGTTATGAAGTTACAATGGAACACCCCCCCCAAGCTACTTAACCTCCAGTTCCAAAGTTCTGATGGCTGCCTCTCCCTCCTGAGCTCACATGACCAGTTTGCTTGCTCAACACCTGGATTACAGCATCTCACAGTCATATGACTGAGATTTATAACGTTTTAGGTTAAAACTGCATATACATCCAGTTTCCAGTAAAGACTGGGCCATAGCAAACAATGAGTTCACTTAATGACAAATGCATTAATGACTGCAGTGGCTGCTTCATGGTTGCCATGTTCACTTAATGACCACTGCAAAAAAAGATTGTAAAATTGGATCAGTCGTGTGATGATGACCCATTTTATAACTGTCGTGACTTATGACCATAATTGCAATAGGTTTGGAAAATACGAAGCAAGAATGCTAGATTTACTATGTTCATCTTGCAAAGTTTATGAGTTATATATTTGTCACTTATCAGAAATGCAACCAATGGGTCACCCAACTTCTTAAATGTCAGTTCTGTTATATATAATAGCAATGGCAATAGCACTTAGATTTATATACCACTTTACAGTGCTTTGCAGCCCTCTGGTTTACAGAGTCAGCATATTGCTCCCAAGAATTTGGGTCCTCATTTTACTGACCTCGGAAGGATGGAAGGCTGAGTCAACCTTAAGCCTGGTGAGATTTGAACTGCCAAATTGTGGGCAGCTGGCAGTCAGCAGAACTAGCATGCAGTACTGCACTCTAACCACTGCGCCGCCGTGGCTCATAGCAATGTAAAGTATGATAGCATAATTCAGTTTAGAAATTATTCTTGAAAATTTTACAAAAATTCAAAAATTACATTTTTCTACATTTTCTCTAATAACCAACCACGAGGTGTTATTTCTGATGTAGACAATATCCAAACACAAAATACAGTTTTAAAATTGAGTGCAAAGAAGAAAAATAAATCGAAGAACATTCTTCTCATGAAACGAAACAAAACTACAAAAGAAAAGGTATAGCAGAGATACACATTTATTTGATTTGCACTCCTTCCTCGATCTCTTAAAATCATCTAATTAACTCATGACAATCTCACAAAAGACTGCCTGACTTTGGAGCCCGGTTTGCTAAGCTGGCTAGCACAGTTTCCACTGCCTAGCACACGAGAGACACCCGAGTTGTATCTCTGTTTTTCAGAATAATGGAATCCAATTTCCGAACAAATTTATGAGGAGATTAGGCTTGCCAAATTGCATGAAAAATCTATACAGGAGTTTTTAAGTTGCAATTTAAACAACAGGATTTAAAGATGCCTAACATGGGATATAGATTGTTGAAAGTTGTAGCAGTTGTAGTCCTTCAGTGAAGATAGAGGTTTTGCTAAATTTAAGACAGATACAATAAGGCCTTCTGTGCAAAGGGATGACAGAAAGGAATTATAGCTTTCTTTCTTTTCTTTTTCTTTCTCTTTCTTTCTTTCTTTCTTTCTTTCTTTCTTTCTCGAGTACATATTAGATATTTTCTGCAATCGAGTTTTGAGCGGTTCATTTTAAGTTTGTATCTATTGTGTGCTCATGCATTGTTGTGGTTGAAGCTGAAGTAGTCATTGACAGTAGTACATTGTAGGACATGGTAGGACATTGTAGGACATTGTAGTACAGTAGTACAAGTAGGACATTGTAGCAGATAATTTTATGAGCTATGCTTAGGACATACCAAAGGCAGCATAGTTCTGAATTTTCTAAGCCCAAAATTTCAAGACTGGTGGTATAAGGTATTTTGTTGCGAGCGGAGAGGACTCTTCTTGTGAAGTATTTTTCTGGACACGTTCAACTGTATTAATGTCCGATTGCAGTTCTTTGGCATGAGCAAACTTGCAACATAACCATAAGAAAAGGATAGTTCAGAAAGTTCACCTATCAAGAATCAGTCAAAAAAGAAAACATTATATGCATCTTTCAAACTATTGTAATAGTATGAAGAAACACTGCCCTTAAAAAAAGGAGGGAGAGAGGAAATAGAAAGTGAGAAGAGGTTCAGAATAGTTCTGCCTTAAACCTGTTCCATTAAAAACAGCAACAAGGAAGGTTTTGGAAGGTTTCAAGGTTTTTTGAGGTTCTTGGTGCTCTCTGAGCTTGGTTATTTTCTTGCAAACATTTCAGCAGGTGTCATTATCAATGCGAGTGATGCTAGTATTGATGATATCACCTAGTTTGAGTATTCAAACATCAAGAAAACAACCAAGCTCAGAGAGCACCAATGACCCCACATTTCAATCCTGAGCTACAAATATTCCCTTCTTTCGAGATTCTGTTATTCTACCCTAGTGAAGTCAAGAACATTGCTTGAATTCCTCTTGAGTTCATGTCTTGTGATTAACCCACAATTTCAGTTAATAGCTCTTCCTATTTGCTTTCTGAAGCTCTATATCACTTCCTTGCCAAGTGTGAGACACAAACGAACCCTCTTCCAGTCTCATATTAAGTGGTAACCACTTTATTTCAGGTGCAGTTCATCCCTCACCATTAGATGTTCAATACGGCAGTCTAGGTATGGTATAATTTGCTTTGTCTATGCTATAAAGCAGATGCCATGGTTCTTCCTCCTTGTTGCTATTTTGAACTAACTAAAAGAGATCAAATCACTAAAGAATGGTGACAAATGAAAACAAGCGGACCCATTTACGGACACCCAAAGATACATAAATTTAACATACCTCTTCACCCAAGTTTACCATTCATTACCAGGGGCTTCAACTTACAACAAAGAATTTACCAAAAAAAAAAAAAAAACTTGTGCATCTCACAGAAAGGAATTATAGCTTTCTTTCTTTCTCGAGTACATATTAGATATTTTCTGCAATCGAGTTTTGAGCGGTTCATTTTAAGTTTGTATCTATTGTGTGCTCATGCATTGTTGTGGTTGAAGCTGAAGTAGTCATTGACAGTAGTACAAGTAGGACATTGTAGGACATTGTAGTACAGTAGTACATTGTAGGACATTGTAGTACAGTAGTACATTGTAGGACATTGTAGTACAGTAGTACAAGTAGGACATTGTAGCAGATAATTTTATGAGCTATGCTTAGGACATACCAAAGGCAGCATAGTTCTGAATTTTCTAAGCCCAAAATTTCAAGACTGGTGGTATAAGGTATTTTGTTGCGGCGGAGAGGACTCTTCTTGTGAAGTATTTTTCTGGACACGTTCAACTGTATTAATGTCCGATTGCAGTTCTTTGGCATGAGCAAACTTGCAACATAACCATAAGAAAAGGATAGTTCAGAAAGTTCACCTATCAAGAATCAGTCAAAAAAGAAAACATTATATGCATCTTTCAAACTATTGTAATAGTATGAAGAAACACTGCCCTTAAAAAAAGGAGGGAGAGAGGAAATAGAAAGTGAGAAGAGGTTCAGAATAGTTCTGCCTTAAACCTGTTCCATTAAAAACAGCAACAAGGAAGGTTTTGGAAGGTTTCAAGGTTTTTTGAGGTTCTTGGTGCTCTCTGGGCTTGGGTATTTTCTTGCAAACATTTCAGCAGGTGTCATTATCAATGCAGTGATGCTAGTATTGATGATATCACCTAGTTTGAGTATTCAAACATCAAGAAAACAACCAAGCTCAGAGAGCACCAATGACCCCATTTCAATCCTGAGCTACAAATATTCCCTTCTTTCGAGATTCTGTTATTCTACCCTAGTGAAGTCAAGAACATTGCTTGAATTCCTCTTGAGTTCATGTCTTGTGATTAACCCACAATTTCAGTTAATAGCTCTTCCTATTTGCTTTCTGAAGCTCTATATCACTTCCTTGCCAAGTGTGAGACACAAACGAACCCTCTTCCAGTCTCATATTAAGTGGTAACCACTTTATTTCAGGTGCAGTTCATCCCTCACCATTAGATGTTCAATACGGCAGTCTAGGTATGGTATAATTTGCTTTGTCTATGCTATAAAGCAGATGCCATGGTTCTTCCTCCTTGTTGCTATTTTGTACTAACTAAAAGAGATCAAATCACTAAAGAATGGTGACAAATGAAACAATCAACAAAGAAAGAAACAATCTTCAAAGAAAGAAAATTTACTCGTCAAGAAGAGAACAACGCATTATTGTTATTTATTTATTTATTTTATAAATAAATAAATAACAATATTTATATATATATATATATATATATATATATATATATATATATATATATATATATATATATATGTTTTCTGAGGTTTTCGCGGGTGTTTGTATGTATTGTATTGTTTGTCTTTGGTTATTCGGGTTTTCTCCCGCGTAAAATTGGAAGTGTCTTGGCGACGTTTCGATGAAGTCTCATGAGTCATCTTCAGGCTTCAGCTTCGTGCTTCTTTTGCTCCCAGAAGCGCGAAGCTAAAGCCTGAAGATGACGAATGAGACTTCGTCAAACGTCGCCAAGACACTTCCAATTTTACGGGAGAAAACCCGAATAACCAAAGACATATATATATACATATATATATATATATATATATATATATATATATATATATATATATATATATATATATATAACACGAGAAATGACACCAGACCCACACTCACGAGGTCCACACAGGATGTCACCACCACACAACCACCCAGAAAGCAGACCCAAACCCACACTGATCAGGAAGCACGACCAAGGACCAGAAGCCAGACCGCAGCTGCAACATTAGCCATTTCAAACCCCTCCAATCCATACATGCAGCAGACTGACACCCACTACGAAGATGTAGCACGACCACGACCACGAAGCCAAACAGCAGCAGTGCAGCTCACCAGCTCAAATCCCCCTGCAACTCAGACTAATCTGAGCACAACCAAGCCCCCACCCAAACAGGACACACCCCCAGCCAATCAGAGCACAAAACCCCCCCATCCAATCAGAACACAGCCAAGCTCCCACCCAATCAGTTCAAACCCCCACTAGCAGTTAAAAAGGAAGAAACAGCTGCAATCACACATTGCTCTCAGAAGCACGAAGCTGAAGCCTGAAGATGACGAATGAGACTTCGTCGAAACGTCGCCAAGACACTTCCAATTTTACGCGGGAGAAAACCCGAATAACCAAAGACATATATATATATATATATAATAAGGCAATCCTTATGATTTATATTGATATATTGACCATCAATTGTGTTGTAAATGTTGTACCTTGATGAACGTATCTTTTCTTTTATGTACACTGAGAGCATCTGCACCAAGACAAATTCCTTGTGTGTCCAATCACACTTGGCCAATAAAAAATTCTATTCTATTCTATTCTATTCTATTCTATTCTATTCTATTCTATTCTATTCTATTCTATTCTATTCTATTCTATTCTATTAGTTTGTCAAACAAATACAAGATAGCAGGTATAAATATGAACATGGACATGAATGAAGGAAATGAATACAAATAAATGGGGACAGTAAGACAGGGACGGTAGGCACGCTGGTGCGCTTATGCACGCCCCCTTAATAATAATATAATCTCATCAGCATTATTATTAATAATGCTTAATTAATAATTAATAAATTAATTTATTGATTATTAATAATAATCTCATCAGCAAAAGAAACAATGGCAAATTAGAAATAGAAGTCCATTGAAAAACAACTTACATTAACCCAGTGCTCCTTTACCAACCTTGCACAAGGTAAGTTGTGTAAGAACATGAGTACAAACACACTGCAGCAACTCAGAAAAAGGAAACATAGTGGAAAGTCAAGTCCCTTCTGAGTTTCTTGCCCCAGCCATTACGTACCATGAGCTATGATTTGACAATTCCCTGGGCAGCATCTCTTTGCCCCATCTCTCAAGGTCTTTCCCATATACCATGATGTCATATTCCCCTTCAGATGTATCCCCTCTGCCTATTTACCCATATGGTATCCCCAAAGTATCTTTTGAGTTTAAGTCCTGATAGTCGTCCAGCAATGGACTGTCCAATTAGCTGCTCTTTCTTTCAGCAAACGGCACAGAAGTCACTTTTGTTGCAATCAGTGGAAAATTCTACCAGCCTGCCTGAGATAAACATCTTACATTCAGCAGTGAATGTCCCGAATTGGTCCCTCTAAAGTTTCCCAGCAAGCTCTCAGGGGAATGCAGGGGCATTGGCTAAGTCACAATCTGTTGTGCAGTTGAGTCAAATTCCCAGCTGTTATGTTAGTTGTACTATGGCTGTCTGCAAATTGGTCATCCGTGCATGCACTTGCTGCTGGGGTTGCAACAATACCGCTGCCAGATTTTTGGCAGATAGCAAAGCTCCTTGAGGACCGGAAGCCATTCCTGAAATTTCTTCCTTTGGAAAATAGAATGAGATTGATTAGATTGTCTATATTTCTAGGTAAACAGGATAAGAAATATGACCAGATAAACTAATTTAACTTTATTTAAAGCAACACTAACAGAATGAATCTTGCAAGTCTGAAAATAAAATTCTCCCACAGCACCTTTATAGCCCAAGAACTTAGGGACCATCCTTTCTGAGCCTCTTGTTCCACTATGCTTCTACTGGCTATGCTGTCTCTTATCTGACCATTCCTAGGGAGCATCTCTTCACCTTCTCACCCCAAGATCTTTCTCACATTCCATTACAATGATACATATTCTTTTCTGAAAGGGTATGAAGAGATAGTCAGAATGCCATGGTAAACATATGTGACAATGACTATGGATGCTACAGAGTACTGTACATTTGTAATACTTAAGACTTTAATCCTGCCATTTACTCATCCTACATTCTTAGCTAAGTGAATCTGGAAAGTGAGTAAATATGTTGTTTTTAACCTGCCCAACTCTTGATGAGGGACTATATATTTGTATCATACCTAACTATAATCTGTTTCAGGCTTGTCTGAAGCATATTAAAGGGAGAAATGGGCTACCAATATTTAAAACGAATCTTTAATTTTATACAGGATAAAGTAGACAAGAATAACAAAAAATACTTGTACAGAGTGAATAAAGTACTTACACCAAATTATTCCTGTTTAGAAAATATAGTTTAGAATAAATATGAACTAGGATAGTTGCTCTAGGACTACATTTTTATTTGTTATCCCATTGTCAATTTATTTACCATGTAAGTGCCAAACACATATATTGTTTTTCACTTGTTAAGGTAAGAATAGAATTCTTTATTAAGGTAAGGAACTCCCCTTAATTAAAATAAAAATAATCAGCATGATATTACTGACATATTAACATTAATGACTGGAAAAGGAACATGTGGCTGCAGTGCAAATGATGTAAATCATATTGAGCAACATTCATCTAAGTGGAAGTGACAGATGATTATAACTGCCATTAAAACCTTTATCACTTCCCTGCCATGTAATACAATTAGATGGCAAGAAACAACTAATGTATATCACTCTAGTGGGAGAATGGAGAAAATATTGGATTTTCTTACTTAATCTATTTATATCTTGCAGAGGGGGCATTAATTGGATTAAAGCTAGAGATGTTGCCCCCATTCAGTATGCTAAATACTCATTGTGTTCTACAACAATAATTGCTGTAGAAGGCAAGCACATTACTATCATATTGCATTAGCTGGAAATAATATCTCTTTATGCAAGCCTAACTTTATTTTCTTATACATAGCAAGGCAAAGGAAGAAACTAAAAGTTCTTATAAATGAACATGGTTTCTGACAAATTAGTATTACAGACATATGTCTGCAGTGGTTTTTTAATAGCAAGTAGTATGGTTACTTTTTAACCAACATACATTCTTTTGTCATGCTTTAACCCACATTCAGTTTCACTTCTCTGATAAGCTGTAACTAAACAACACCGTGATATATACGTAATTTTTACAAAAATTGCATTGTTGGTCTACATCTATACACCAACCGCAAGCCTGATGAAAACCTAAGGATTTTGGAGAAAATGAAAATTGAATCCAATGGCTTTTCTGGGCATTAACTTTCAAGCACCTAAGCAATGGCCTTAAAGACCTTTTCAGTAGTATTATGTTTGTTGTTCGCTCACCTGATTTGAAGTTTTCCTTGATTTAATCACTTCAGCTTCCAAATGTCAAAAATTAGATGCTTTGAATATTTCCTTTTAACAAGAAAAGCAGACCTTTGAACATATAGAAAAATAGCTTCCTGTCATGCTTAGTATCTAGTATGGGTAGGATTTTCCCATGAGAAAACAATTACAGAATTGAAACTTGAAAATCTTTCACAGATGGTATATATCTACGTATTCTTACCACAGATGGGACTATGTTGGTTAATGTTTGATGACAGCCATTTTCCATTTTTATAAAGTTGTACTTTGTAGTGCAACATGTAGGATCTGAATTTTAGAAACTGCCTGAGATTAAATCAGGCTGTCCACCTAGTTCAATAATGTAATTTTGACTAGTGATTGTTCTCCAGAATCTCAGCATAATTCTTTCCCTTATCAGCTTATAAATAGTTAACTAAAGATTACAGATACAAATTTTCTACATATAATGCATATATTTATAACTATAGTCCTTTCGGGTAAAAGTAACATATTGTATCGAGGAAGCAAACTTATCCATCTATATTTGCAAATACAAAATTCTGATTCTGAATATCCAATTTACTTTGCAATGTTAATTGTAGTTTTAATAATGTCATAGTAAGCGTAAAGAAGAACCATCATGATTCAAGTTGGCTTCACTGAATTATGCAACAGCGAGTCTATCATTTTTAGATTTTCTGAGTGCTTTTACTCTGTTACAGGGTCCTTAGATAGTCTGATATATTACCATTCTAAATGTACTTTAAAAATGTGTGTTTCTTATCACCATTTGACTAGCGACATATATTGCATCCTTTCTGGCAAGAAAAGCTGCAGCAGCTTGAATGATGAACAATTCAACCTGCCTTTTTTCTTTGATCAGTGTTGCCTGGAGAAATGCAGCTAGTGTCACTTTGCAAGGGACTCAGGTACAAGAGAAATAGAATTATCCCTCCCAAAAAAACCCAAGGCAACTCAAAACAACAGCTGGAATGAACAAGAACAATTCCACATCACCAGGCCACTGTAATTTCCCACACACTACATTAGTTTTCTTAGAATGAACATATGACCCACCTGCAGAATGAAAGATAAAAATGATTGACCTCAATTTTTTTCTTATAGTTTGCCAAGTGATAGAGGTCACCCACTAAGGGAGGCAAGATGTTTAGAAATGCTTTTCTTACACTGTATTATATTTTATTAAAGTAAGCCTCACCTCTCAAAATAGCTAGATATGTAAGCTATCCAGGTAACGTATTTGCAGCATGACCTAATGCTGGGAAAGATTGAGGGCAAAAGAAGAAGGGGACGACAGAAAAAGAGGTGGCTGGATGGAGTCACTGAAGCAGTAGGCATGAGTTTAAATGGACTCCAGAGGATGGTAGAGGACAGGAAGGCCTGGAGGAATGTTGTCCATGGGGTCGCGATGGGTTGGACACGACTTCGCAACTAACAACAACTGCATGTTACATGAAGATGGGGCATCACATTTTCAATTTGAGCATCACTCCTTTTACAAATGACATCTTCTCTGCACTTCCCTCTTATGCTAATTCCCAAACAGGTATGGTATTCATTTTGCCTCCTTTTTCTTCTTTCCCTGTACCATATTATTTGGATCATAAAATGCACCTGAGTATAAGATGCACCAAGATTTCAAAGAGGAAAACAAGAAAAAAAATAGTTTTTGGCCTCCGTGTGCCCGGTTTTTGCCCTCCCCAGTCCCCAGGAGAACTCTGCAGGCCTCCCAAACCCTCTGTGTGCCCCATTTTTTACAAAAACAGGCCTGCTTTTCGCAAAAACGGGATGCACAGGGCGGGGTTTCAGGATGGCTGTATTCGATGTATACGATGCACCAACATTTCCACCCTCTTTTTTTTGTGGGGGGAGTGTGTCTTATACTCCGAAAAGTACGGTACTTTACCTTTTACTTCCCTTTTACTTTAGTTTTTCTGATACTAGTACTGTCATGTTTTTTAAATGATTCTGTAAGCTGATGTAGACAAAAATATTACTATTAGCATTTAATTTTAGCACTCTGAATAACTATCAACATTTTAAATGTTATAATGCAAACAACAATGCACACAGGTACATCAGCATTCCCAGAAATTAGTTTTCTTGTTCCATGTAATTTCTGAAGACAGAATAGGGCACCAACAAGTGATATTGCTAAGCTTTATCTATATTGATGTTTTGGATCCCTGCGGCATCATATAGTTTCATGAACTATACAGTGAATGTATTATTGTTTGATTTTCTATCGTAGCCTACAGTTTGGTTCTCTTTCATTTTGTTTTGATCTGAAATAGGTTGTAGGGCATTGTTTTAGTAGCATTTATTTACCTAAAATGATTGATTTGTTTCCTGTTCCTTGAGGCAGATTGAAACATAAACACTGAATATATTTTTTGTCTCTTGAATGTGACAGTGACAAATCTTGATAATTATTTGATACAGTGGCACTACATTATAAATTTTTCTTTTGTAAATGATCATTTCTCCCGTGATATTCATATAAATGTAGCTGTAGAGTACAGATGTTTATTAAACTTAAAATATATTTCCTCTCAAAGCCATTACCTTGATCTAGCATATGTTACATAACAGAGCTGCATACAAATCTTTCCTGCCTGTAGCTGATAAAGAACATTATCAACACAAAGTCTCATTGAGATGTTTATTTTGGCTACATAAAAAGAATTCATTTTTAGATATGCATGGGAATTAACTTCTCAGTCCAGACCTAACAGCTACACTGGCATGACAAATGGTGACATTTTTACTTAAAATGAAAGTTGAAGCCAAGCACTCAAAAGACTAGTGAACGCATTGTCATTTTAGCAGTATTTGCCCATCAAATAAGTGCTTGAGTTCCCATTTCAAAATGTAATGCTGTTTAGCTCAAATAAAAAAGAGGGGGGAAAACTTTTATGTAAACTGCATCAAAGTCTTCGCAACATCTGGAAGAAATTAACTAAAGCATTTAGTCTGAATGTTAAGGACCATTATCTGTATACTGATAAGCAGAAAAATAAACAGAGATATAAATGGTGCTCTCCAAGTTAAGCCTACACTTCCCTACTCAATAAACTATTAAAAAGACCCACATCCTGGCACATTTTAAGAACGGAGGTTTGCTTAATCTCATTTCAGTTTAGCCTAAAGATCATTGAAAGTTGAATGGAGGAGGAAAAAATCCAGGCACTCTCTGTTCCAGTGTGTGTGTTGTTTGTTTTTCATAAGTCCTTCAAACTCTCTGATGGATAGACTGCTGAAAAACAACCCTGACCAGAAATGTTCTCCTGTCTTAATTTTTTTTTTAAAAAAAAAGCAGACACACCAACAAGACCACTAAATGCTGTTTTGAAAAGGTACTGTAGGTAATAGTTAGGTAAAAAGGTAGATAGGCAGACAGACAAAGCTTTGAAGTCTTTTGAATTTTTGAGTGTGCTAATTATAGAGAGCTCTTATTGTAAATAATAGTTTTGATGGGTATAGATATATATGGGCTACAGTGGTGGGATTCAGCCAGTTCTCTCCAGATCACGCAAACCGGTAGCACGGACTGCAAGAGGCTTCACCCACCCATCCGGACATAATGCGCGACTACTGCGCATGCCCTCACATTTGTAGGGAAGGTAAGTGAATCCTACCTCTGATGGGCTACCTTTATGTGACAGAATAAACCAGAATAAAAGCTAGCCCACAACTATTTATTTAATTTATAAAACCATCATTGTCACATCAGAACAAGCTTTATTATCTGGGTCCAGTGTCTGGAAGACTGGGTCCAGTCTTCATGATTATATGAAATATTAGCCACATCAGGCAGCCCAAACACCAGGAGAAAGTTCACGAAGAGTTGGCACAGCAACAGAGCAACAGAAGAGTTATTTTAATTCAATGTGTATTTAATCAATCCAATTTGTGCTTAAGCCAAATATGATTAATCAAGTAGTCATTGATTAGTTGACCATGAAAGCATTAGCACACTAAACCCATTCTTTAATCAACATTGTAATAGTGCAACTTTCTATTATGTAAAATTCTGAAATCATAGCATGAGTTGTAGCAAGAAGCTCTACCCCTACCATTATGTCTAAGAAAGTCTATGAGAACTAGAGCATGTATGTGCAAGTTTATACATAAAGTTGTATATGTAAAAATCCCCTCAGTACAAATATTGTTTTGCATATAAAGGCATTCTCTCATAGATATCATAGATACTGTATGTTCTTGGTACTGATAGTGAGATGGTAGCACATAATTATTTCTTCTGCCTCTTTCATTGATTTCATCAGAAATATTCTCATCAGGAAATGATGAAGTAAGACTGCTGAAAGCAGTGTCACAATACAACCCAACCGTTCTCCTTTTGTGTCACGACATCGAAATATTGTATATCCCAAAAGGGGAACCTTCTAATAAAAAGAGCAAGCTCCTGCAAACACAGTTCCATTAGATACTAAAATATTTTAATAACATCTGCAATATTTTATATAGGACTTTTATATATTAAAGAACTTCACACTCAATATGATTCCCACATTAATCTATGTTATGGTTTATTTTAATTATTGTTAGTTGAATAAGCATGATGACTAGGTTTATGCTGTGCATTAAGCAAAATATTATGGTTTTTAAAGCCCTATTACACTAAGTCAAAATCATATGGTAGCCTCTTGCATTCTTTGCAACAGTAATGTAAGGCAAATCAGCAATATTTATTTTTCTTGTACCTCAGATCATGGAATGAGACTAAAAAAACCAGCAGATTGACTAAATCTGTAACAGTGAAAACTAATTTATGTGGATGCCAGAGAGATTATTGCTTGTCATTTTCCGAAACTTTTCAGGATTCAGATAAATAACAAAGATATTATTGCTTGTGCAAATAGCATTGTAACCTTATTCCTTTTGTCCTTGTTTATATTAGTGAATTATGGCACATGACTAGCTATATATAAATAAATAAATAAATAAATAAATAAATAAATAAATAAATAAATAAATAGCAATTCTTTTCCAATTCACAAGTTTCCCTATCATCCTGAATCAATTCACGACTTTAACATGCAATCAGATTTGTACCTCACTTATATGTTATTAAGAGTTGTATACAATAAACATCAGCAAAACAATAGCAATTAAATGGTAGATCTTTTAACATTTATAATAGCAGGGCTTATCTCAGGAACAAAGAAAACAATCCCTTTATAAGGATATAATGCAAAAGTTACTGAAAAATCAAATGCACAGCTGTCAGTTGCTATTGCATCTTTAAGCATTTTGGCACATAGCATTTCACACTTAGGCATATGACAATTCACACTATTTAATTCTGAAGCTTTAGGAACAGAGTTTAACAACTGTTGTAGAGTGTGTACCTCTATCTTGACAACAAAATAATCAGTACATGTTTGAGGGTAAAAGTTAAATTGAGTAGAAGTTAGAAGTTTGATACTAGGGAAATTGTAATATATAGGTATATGTTATAGTAATATGTCTTTTTTTACCTGCCACATTTTATCATTTTGGATAAAGAACTAAGCGATCAACAATTTTGTTTTCTTGAACTGTACAAATAACGAGAGGTTAGCCCAACTCCTCACCCCATTTTTACACATTGCATGGCTCTCTTAGCATCTAAAATTGTCACTTCTGATGAATGGAGGGAACATATTTCTTCGACAAGTCCTTGTTCAGAATCAGGAAGCCATCTTTCCCCAAATTATTGACTTTGATTCTTGGCTGGTATTGCTGCCATATAGAAAATATACTTCTGAAGATTTAAAATTAACTTATATTTTCCTGTTTCACACACCACACCATCAATATGATTTATATTCCTGTCGATTCTTGAAATATTTTATGGTGCCAAACCTTGTAACGTTTTCATCATTGCAGGAATTCTTTTAAAAGAACAACAATTGAACGGAAATACAATAGATGTTCAGTGATTCATGTCATTTCTCTTCCCATAAATGTATGCTTAATTATGAAGGAAAACATTTGATACCGCATGCATTTTATTATTATTTTTCTTTAAAAGCCATATGGTTAGATCTTGGTCACTTGGGCTGGAGTGATATCCCAAAGCAATGATTTAAGCAAGGAAAGTGTTTTCACAGGAAGTCCATTTGCTGTAAATGCAGACATTACTCATATAAGTGATACTTGACATTTTTAAATGCGTTGCTCAACAAAGGTATATTTTTGAAGAAAATCTAAAATGCTGAAAGACGAATTAAATTTATTGCAGGTAAGACTCAAGAATACATGTGATTTCTGTGCACTGGCAAAATTAAGATGACACACTTTTTTTTTCATTTTTGGAAGCACGTCTCTACAGTTATGTTTTAATCCATTATTAATAGACAATAAGCATATTTCAGTAATTTGCAACAAGGAAGTGATTTGTCCGTCATGCTTCTTCACATTCAGGTCACAGAAAATCCAACAATATCACAGACCTGATCTTGTTCTTTGCCTAAATTCTTCATATTACAAAGGAATGAGTTTTATAGCCTTCCAGTTTGTCAGTGCCAGATAGGATCTATAAAATGAACCAACAATTAGCACAGTAGCCAGTGATGGTGACTGTATCTAAGGTAACATGCCATGATGTTTGTGTTGATATGCTAGCATTCACTGAACTGCACACTTTTCTTTTGTGATTTCAGGGGATATAGAAGAGCATACTTTGAAGTCATTTTAAGAATGAAGGCAGGCCTTGTGCAATCTGGGGCAGCTTGAAGAGGCTTCAGGGGCCTGTCAAAACAAAGAGGATACTGCCTGAAGTAAGCAGCATATATTAGATCTTGGGGAGCGCTGAGTCAAGGAACTGCATATCTTGGGGAACTGCAAGGTGGCCTTTTTGAGTGGCAGTAGTGGCACTAGGGCAGAGGTTGATGCTCAGGCCTCTATCTCTGTCCCAGCCTTGGTGCTACCACCAAATGTCACTATTCAGGGTGGCCTAGATTGGGGGACGAGGTGGCTTAGGGGCTAGGATGCTGAGCTTGTCGATCGAAAGGTCGGCAGTTCAGCGGTTCGAATCCTTAGTGCTGCCATGTAACAGGGTGAGCTCCGTTACTTGTCCCAGTTTATGCCAACCTAGCAGTTTGAAAGCACGTAAAAAATGGAAGTAGAAAAAATAGGGACCACCTTTGATGGGAAGGTAACAACTTCCGTGTGCCTTTGGCGTTGAGTCATGTCGGCCACCTGACCACAGAGACGTCTTCAGACAGCACTGGCTCTTCAGCTTTGAAATGGAAATAAGCACCGCCCCCTAGAATCGGGAACAACTAACACGTATCTGCAAGGGGAACCTTTACCTTTACTTAGATTGGGGGATAGGTTGTTTCTCTTTTGTTCAGTCTCTCTCCTCCTCCTCCTCCTCCTCCTCCTCCTCCTCCTCCTCCTCCTTCTTCTGTCTCTCTCTCTCTCTCTCTCTCTCTCTCTGTGTGTGTGTGTGAGAGAGAGAGAGAAAGAGAGAGAGAGAGACTGAACAAAACAGAGAGAGAGAGAGAAGTTAAATCAAGTTAAGCATTTTCTGAATTTTGATACAAGGCCAAAAGGCTTGACATCATCGACACAGGCTCTACAGTATGCCAGGGGTGTCAAAGTCACGGCCCGCAAGCCAGATGCATCACACACTGGCCACGCCCACCCCCTGTTTAGCAAAGGGAGAAAAAGTCATGATACGTCATGTGACAACATGACAACATGAGTTTGACACCACTGCTCTATGTCCTTGTCTAGGAAAAAAAAGAAAAACAAAATAAACTGCATTGATTTGGAAGTCTGTTTTATTATGCAATGCTAGAAAATATTGTACCATATGCTCATTACTTTTTCATAGAGCAATCAGCATGTATTTAATTATAAACTTTGCTGGTTGCTCACAAGTTTATAACATTGGGTTGCAAATACTTGGATCACCACTAGATAGGTGAGTGAACAAATATAAAATGCTCTGCTTCCTTGTCCAGGTCATCCAAATGACTGAAGACCAGATAAAATAGCTTCACAACCCCACTTCACAATAGCCCCAAAGGATTATTGATTATTGAGATTAATAATAATTATTATTGAATTTAATAATGGAAAACCCCATTGATACCACATGGAAAAAATGGAATATAAATATAAAGAGGTTGAAATACAGAAACTCAAGAGTCAAAAAATTCAGACAGTGTGGGTTATAGATTAGTTTGAGGCAGTAGCTAACAAATGATATATGAGCATGAGTTTTAATACCATTGATAACATTTCAGTTAAGTTACAAGTTACAGTTAAACACAAGTTGAAACCAACAATAAGCTTCTTAAGAAGCTCAACTGAACAACTTTTAAAAGTTCAAAAGTCTAATGTACACATATTTGGGAAGCCTTGATAGTGATAATACTCTGGCCTCAAACACTTTTAGTCCACCAAATTAGTGTACGTCCTATCATGTGAAAAAGTTAGGATGGCAGCTTCATTCTTGACCTTCTCTTTTAGATACTGATCGTTGGGGGTCTTTTCGGTTTGTTTTAATAAATACATAGAACCATGATAATAAAAATAAGTGTAAGAGGAAAAAAATGTAAATTTTAAAAATTACGGTTTCAGAATATTTCCATTCCCTTACCTACATTTTGCTGTATTCTAAATAACTCAAACGTATCCTTATGCTTTCTTTTCCTGCACGTTTGAAAAGAACAAGTACAGCTGGCAAATTAACTATACAAACTCTAAAGGTCTTATTGATATCTCATTTTTTTTTTTTAAATGAATAAGATATTAATTGCTATTTTTCTGTTTAGTGCTGCTGAACAAAATATTTTAGCCTAATAAATTGTGGAATAGGTAATGTAAAAACTTTCTCCAGTCAAACTCAACATCTGTTGGCTATATTTATTACATTTTGTTGCCAGTGGTTATTTGTAATTTACCAATCTAATTGTTAAATGTTAATCAGATGGCTGAAAACCCCTTATCTGTAGAAGATATACTGTATAGATGTAAACATCACAGTAAGCTGTCTTTTAACTATAGCTTTCCTGAAAAGCATAAAGAACAAGTTACTTGAAAAGATTAAAATATTAAATTCTGGTTTTTGGTCCTAGAGATGTTAACCACAGTTGACAATATATTCTGAATTGTTCTTTTAGGTTGTGTTTATTATTGGTCCTATTCTTTTAATTTTAAACAGTTTATTGTTTTGTTCTTGACTGACTACTTAACTTTCACCTCTTCTTCCTTTTCCTCCTCACTTTCTGATTATTATTATTTTAAAAAATTGAACTACAGCATGTGATATGTGTTCTCTAACTTAAAATAATGCACTCCAAAAATTCTACATCGGGCCTATAGAAATGCTAAATATGATTTAATACAAAGTGACATTCAATTAACATTACATTAAATTAATTTAACATGAATGTTCTCAACGTGTTTAATAATTTTCCTTTTTATCACATTAAAATGTCAATGTGGTAGCTTCATATCACATATGCCAGTGATCCAAGAAGCAGTTAAGACTCTTAGGGACTGCAGGAAATTGTATGGCATGTTTATATATCCCTGAGGTACATGTTCTCCATAAATTACTTCAGAAGAAGACAGGTAAAGAAGTAATGTACAGCGCTATGGTGAGCTACACCAAATATATCAGGTAGGATGAATTCAACTTGCTAAATAAAACTATCTGTCCTAATTCACAGGTTCAATTGATACAACGCACTGCATAATATTCAGATTTATGATTGCAGACTGTGAACCTTCCAAGAATTAAGTAGAAGCTCAGGGATATATAAACAAGCCCGGAAGTTTTTTCTTATTAATCTGCCAGTTCATTTGTAAACTTGACTGAATAGATTTATTGAAATGTGCAGATTCATGAAATTTATCTAATTCAGAGGTTTTCTTTTAGATATTGGTTTTGAGCCATTACTTTGAGCTCTTGTGGTTTCTTTGACAATGCTGAAGTTTCTACTGAAGCAATGTTTGTCTTTTCAAACCTCTGTGGCATTCCATTACAGACACTTACTGCTGATAATTACAGGCTTGTCTCCTAACCACTTCCTCTGTTTTATGTCAAGACAAGAAAGATTCCATCATTTGATAACAAACTACTAGTAGTATGGAAACAAGGCAGGCAAGACCTCACTGTTAATTATATACCTTTGTGTTTACAAAAAGGACCAGTTTGAATAATGTCCCCTTTCTTTCTCTTCCTCTTTTCTCTTTGCCTGAAATAACATAATATGTAAGAATTAATGTGTTTTGCTGATCTTTAGAAGTCACTTCCCTGACTCCTGTTGAATAATTAAATTCAGGCTCTGCTATTTTTCTAAAGTTAATACTTCCTCAACTGGAGATTGAAAATCAAACAAAACCCAACAAAAAGGATTTATTTTTGTCAAACTCTTAGACAGCAGCTATGTTTAACCAAAAGCAGTGTTTTTGAGGATGAAAGTACTATTTTCCATACATTCAAAATAGATACACTTTGGAGTAAAGACCTTTGGAGGAAATTAATACACTTGGAAAGTATCACATGTTTTTTGTCCAGTTAGTAAGAGAAAGCTGTTACAAGTTGACCATATAATGACTATGTTTGGTCAATGTATGATTTGTATGGAAATATGTAGTGATAGAACAAACAAAAGTTTGTTCTATCACTATTACCTTCTTGCTTTAACTTATGTTGAGTATTTTTTTTCCTGGCTTCTGATTACCTAATTAACCACTTTTTAAAAATGTGACACTAACTCTATGAAAATATATTCTACATCCTCTACCACTCCTTTAGAACTACTCTGATTAAAGCTGTACTTTTCCATTTTAGGGGATTAATTACTGAATAAACATGAAACAGTTGCCTGTGCAACTGAATCTATTTTTTGATGTAGCCTCAAATAACAAAGACTTCACCAGATTGCTTTTCCAACTTCCTCTACTTTTTTCTTGGTCTACCCAGACCGAATTACACATGATCATATATAAAAGAACCATTAGGCTAAGAAAGCAGGAAAACATGTTTTTCTGTATTTTTTCAAAGAATTGTCCTTTCATCATCAGGATTTACGTTCTAATTTTTTTTTTCAAACAAAACTAAAATATCAGAGAAATTCACATAACTATGGTGTGAAGTTAATAGTTTTATACATTTTTTCAGGCAGCCAACAGGTATATGTAAATGTTTTCCAGGCTTCATTTAGATTCCAAGAGAACTGCATGTTTAACTATGATAAAATACTGCCATACACTGTCAACTTTGGAAGCCATATTAGCTCCTGAAGCTTCCACACTGCCATCTTCTCGTGTGTGGAAAAGTAGGAAGAGGGATTTAGTAGAGGGAATGTAGTTAGACAAAATAGCATTCTTCCTTTCGGTCAAGGTCAGGACAATCTTGCATCTGGAGCAGGATTGTCCTGCTGTGATGTCTCGAGATGGGATGGATGGTGATTGGAGCACGTGATGGACTGATGAGTGAGGGGATGGTTTTGGGGTTTTTGATTTACTGAGGAAAAACTGGGAACTCTCAGATTCGAGTTTTCCCAGATGTGCCAGTATACCTACCCTAATAAATGGAACTTTGAGAAAATGATTGCCTCTGAGGTTTTAATTGGAGTTGGAGTTTTCTGGAACGCTGACCTACACTATATAAAAATCAATGGGAACCTACTTGGAAATTTGTTTAACATAGGATGAAAAAGTTTCATATGGGAATGGATAGGTGGTGTGTGTGTGTGTGTGTGTGTGTGTGTGTGTGTGTGTGTGTGAGAGAGAGAGAGAGAGAGAGAGTCATGGCAAATGCCTAGACTAGTCCATGAAGTTTTCTTGTAAGTAAAATTTCAGAAGTGGCTTGCCATTACTTCCTTTTCTTTATAGAGCTGAGAGAGAATGACGGGCCCAAAGTCATGCAGCTGGTTTCATGTCTAAGGCAGAATTAGAACTCACAGCCTCACAGCTTCTAGCTTGGTGTCTTAATCACTGAAAACTATTCCAAATAAAATACGGCTAAAGTACAAATTTTTTTCTAATATTACTGAGTGTGCTCCTTCTTATAAGTTACTAAAGCAGGAAACTTGCATACAAATGTTTTTCAAAGTGCCATATTAATAAAAACTCATCTAGAGAGAAGTCACCACTATTTTTACGTTTTAGTCCTAATTGTTCAAAATGTTGTTTCAATTACAATACATACCTAGCAGTGGTTTACTAAAAGCTTCCCAGTAAACTTTGCAAACTGAGCTGCTTTTAAAGTATTCTTAAAATCCTGATATACTTGCTTTTAAAAGCATTTTGCTGTTTAATTGCTATTCTAGATGTATGTCATTTCTTTTGGTCCTGTTAAGTGGGATGAGATTTTATAAAGTTTCAGGAGGATTATTTTCCTGCCTGTTGAATGGCACTGAAAAATCTCCTCGTTAATGCAAGAATTTCAAGCTAATGGGACGACTGCTGTGTTTGCTCTTGTTTTAGTTTCTCTTTGAAATTGTATTCCCGTAGTAATGGTGATATTTTTAAAGCCTAATAATATATGGCAGAAGTATTTTGAAAATATTCTCCTGCCCCCAAGCTCAAGCTTTTAAGTTGATATAAAAAGGGTTTAGGTCAATTGTACCAAAGCTGACATGCTGTTTTAAACGATCCGACTCCAAGATTTTTCCATTTTGATATAGCACCTTATGTACGGGAGCAGTATGCTGTCTCTTATCTGACCATTCCTAGGAAGCATCTCTTCACCTTCTCAGCAGTTCAGCAGTTTGAATCCCTAGTGCTATGTAACGGGGTGAGTTCTCATTATTTGTCCCAGCTTCTGCCAACCTAGCAATTCAAAAGCACATAAAAAATGGGTACCACCTTTGGTGGGAAGGTAACAGCGTTCCGTGCACCTTTGGCATTTAGTCATGCCCACAGAGACATCTTTGTGGTCTCTTCAGCTTTGAAACGGAGATGAGCACTGCCCCCTAGAGTTGGATACGACTAGCACATATGTGCTAGGGGAACCTTTACCTTTACCTTTATGTAGAGAGCAAACCCAAGAGCCTCTTGAATTATATTTGCAGCAATTCCTGGCATGAGAATGAGTTTCTTGGGGGAGCTAAGATTTGTGTACTGGGAAAAGACCATTTTTGTAACTGGCCATGCTCACCCTAGCAACAATATTGCCTATAGCAAGTGTCCCATTGTAGTTAATTTTATCACTGCACCCTAAAATAATCTAAAAATGTGCTGAAGCCTGAAAAATACATGATCTGCCTCAATTGTGTAAAAAACAATTACAGAAGCTATAACCATTTTACCAACTAAATTGATAAAGTAAGTTATATACGACCACCATAGCAATGGAATGTAGCAGGTGGCATTAATGCACTGATCTCTCTTAAATTATATTCTATTAAGCCCTACTGGAGCTCTTTGAAGAAGGCTCTAATATTAAGAAATATGGAAGAAAAGAAACAGAAAGATGACCAGCAGCGTTGGATGAACTTAGTTATAGGAATGGTAAGTTTACTGAAGATTTGAAAGACCAGATAAGGGACAGATAATAATGGAGACGATCTATAGATGTAATCACTAACAATAAATTATTGTATTTTGATACATAACACTTATTTTGTGCAGACACTTTTCAACTTTGCAATCATTAAAAAGTTTGTTACTTTCTTAATCAGATTTCGGTATTCAGGCTTATATATGGTTTCGTTCTGATGTATTGGGAGACAAACTACACTAAACAAACTAGTTCATATATAAATCCATGTCAAGCTCCAAATTTTTGCATTGTTTATCTATGGATGCTAAGTATGCACTCAAGTCTTTTACTGAGCTAGCAATTCTCTGGACCACAGCCTATATTATCATAATATTTGATTTGGAAAGACCCATGTTTACAGTGTTATGTATGGCTTTTGAAAACAAGCAGCATAATAGCATTCTAGTTTTAGCATTGAACTGCATCTTCTACAAATAAATCAAGATTGCTCTCAGAAAGCATATGTTATGAATCAGTAAAAAGGTATATACAGACTTGCAACAGCTACAGGTCTTAATACACTTATTTATGATCAAATGCAAGTGAAATGAATCGGACAGGTTTATGAATGCATAAACTGCATTTTGGCTCAGAATTTCCAAGCAAAAACATATTTAGAAGGTAAATGTACATGGCTGAAAACAGCATAGAAACATTATATTCCATATATAAAAATGCACTAGAAATAACTAGCAATCTTTTTCTAAAAAGGCATCTAAAATTACAGCTTTGTCTACAAGTATGATCAAACCCTTCTGTGTTATCCTAGATATCCTAGAATATATTCTAGTTGATATCAACACATCTTACTCATCACTTTTTTTCTTAGATACATACAATGTCTTTTAATCAGTTTCCAATTATTCAATTGCTGATCCTATGTCTTAAATAAAAAAACTCTGATTCAATTCCATTTCTAATGGGCAATTTCTTTTTTAAGCTGCTACTTAAAATAGTATAAATGTAGTCCTTGATTTACAATAATTTAATGACTGTTCAAAGTTACAAGTGGTGTTTTTTTTTCTGGCGAGACCGGTCTATCAGGGCAACCTGGTCTACCCAATTATGGGACGGAGCATACTGCTTCTGCTTTCACCTTTCAGCCCCAATCCAGGAGTCTTCGCAGGCACTCACTTTGGCAGCAAACTATTTTTGTGTTGAATTTATGTTTTACCGACAAAGAAATAAAGGGAGACTAGTATAGATCTATTTCAAGCTATTTAGCGCTCATCAGCTAGCCATACGTTTCTGGGATTTGAACCCAGGCTACTTACATATTAGGTAGATGTATTAACCTCTAAACCATGGGCTCTCCTTGCTTTAGACCGGTCTCACCAGAAAAAACACTTAATCTCTCCGCTGGTATAACCAGCAAAACAAGGAGAGTCCATATCTTAAAGCAGGGGTAGTCAACCTTTTTATAACTACCGCCCACTTTTGTATCTCTGTTAGTAGTAAAATTTTCTAACCTGCCACCAGTTCCACAATAATGCGTATGCCTCTCGCGCATCGTGGATTGGGTTTGGAGGGGGCCGCCGGCTACCAACTCTGCTTGTCTGTTATAGCTGGGTGGTGTGGGGGGAGATGCACGAGCTATTCTGGGACGAGGCTCTTTTATTTGTGGTTGCACTATAGTGTCATTTAGTTTCACTTAGATAACGTGAACTAAACTTATGCACAGGCGATAGAAATAGTATATTTTCAGAAATTTAAATTATCACGTGGAATTTTTTGAAAACCTAATGAAAATGTTTTTAAATAATGCTATGAAAATTTTTTAAAAAGTCAATTAAATTAAAAAAAAGGAAAGTGCTTCAGTATCGGACAAAACCCCTACCGCCCACCATGAAAGCTGGAACGCCCACTAGTGGGAGGTAGGGACCAGGTTGACTACCACTGTCTTAGAGGTTAATGCATCTACCTAATATGTAGGTAGCCTGGGTTCAAATCCCAGAAGGCTGTGGCTAGCTGATGAGCGCTAAATAACTTGAAATAGATCTATACTAGTCTCCCTTTATTTTCTTTGTCTGTAAAACATAAATTCAACACAAAGTTACAACATCGCAGAAAAAAGTGACTTCACACTTATGATCAATACACCATCTCCACAGTGATTTGATTAAAATTTGAGCACCTGGTAGCCAGCATGTATTTACAACAGTTTCCAACCAGCTTCTCACAAGCAAAATCAATGGCAAAAGCTAGCTTCACTTAATGATCATGTGATTCACTTAACCATCAGGGGATAAAAGGTCATAAAATGAGATGTGACTCACTTAACAATGGAAATTCTTGTCCCAATTGTGGTCAGAACATGAGGATTATCTGTATTTTATCTTCTCACCTGCCAAATAAATATCATCCTGAATTGAATGTTAAATTCTTAAAAAGTATACAGGTTAAGAAGAATGGAAACTACCTGCCCATATACAATATGGCGAGACGTGACGTCTCGCCTGGATTACTGCAATGCTCTCTACATGGGGCTCCCCTTGAAGGGCATCCGGAGGCTGCAGTTAGTCCAGAATGCGGCTGCGCGGGTGATAGAGGGAGCCCCTCGTGGCTCCCGTATAACACCTATCCTGCGCAGACTGCACTGGCTGCCTGTGGCCTTCCGGGTGCGCTTCAAGGTTTTGGTGACCACCTTTAAAGCGCTCCATGGCATAGGGCCGGGTTATCTACGGGACCGCCTGCTGCTACCGAATACCTCTCACCGACCCGTGCGCTCTCACAGAGAGGGACTCCTCAGGGTGCCGTCAGCGAGGCAATGTCGTCTGGCGACGCCCAGGGGAAGGGCCTTCTCTGTGGGGGCTCCCACCCTCTGGAATGAACTGCCCCCAGGACTTCGTCAGCTTCCGGACCTTCGGACCTTCCGCCGCGAGCTTAAAACATATCTATTTAATTGCGCAGGACTGAGTTAGATTTTAGTTTATGGGTTTTATCTTGGGTTTTAATTTTTATATTTTTAATTAAGGCTTTTGAATAAGTTTTTTAATTGTTTTTAGAATTGTATTTATTGTATTTCTTGCTTTTAAATGCCTGTAAACCGCCCTGAGTCCTTTGGGAGATAGGGCGGTATATAAATATAAACAATAAATAAATAAATAAATAAATATCTTAAGAAGACAAGATTGGATGGTTTTGATGCTATATCTATGAATGACCTATCATTTTTTATCTTTAGTATATCATTATCTTTTATCATTATCTTTTATCTTCAGTATACCATTTAAATTAGTATACCAACATATATTCCAAAATTACATGCTGCCGAGACTTCCATTATATAATGGATAAACTTGTATATGTGCATACAATGTGAAGAGACAACAGAAAAGGAATAGTTTCACAAAGAGATGATGTTTCCAAAGCAATTTAGATATATCATCATACTATATGTCCATCTACTAAGCCATTGAGGTCGCAAGATCTGTTAGCTATCCAAAGAACTCAAATGATTGCTGTTGTTATCAGCAATTTTGTACTTTATAATGATCATTCCAATGCATTATTTCTACAAAGTCAACAGAATACATCAAATTATTATTCATTTCTATTATTTTCATGGACTGACAATACATTATTTGATCAACAAATGAATGATTCATAATTGAAATAAAAGAGATTATCTGAGACAGGGTTAGAATCTTTCTAAATTCTAAATTGTAGAATTTAGAATCAACTAAATTCTAGATAGACATAAATGCTTTAAAAGCACTTCAGCCTTTTGTAACAGTAAAAAAAATGGAAATAGAAGAAGAAAGAAGTCATTTCTTTGGCCTGTACTGAACTTCACAATTTATAAACACAAATAGTCCCATGATCCCTAGTTTTATAACATTTTTGTGTCATTAGTAATGTATTATTTTCCAAGAATTCTCTGCAAAGGCTTGGGGGAAATGAGGCCACTTCAAATCCATCTTTGTCTGTATATAAGGAAGTTAAATATTAAAAAAAAAACTACTGCATACAGATATGACTTTAAAAATGTTAGGTTTCCTCCAGTCGTACAAGGAGGAAAGCTTTATACTTGTGACATACAAATATATACAGGATTTTGCTAATGGACTAGTAATAGAGGAGGGTGCAAGTAGGAGGTCATGTTAATATTTCATAGTAGTTACAAATGTGACAGAACAGACATTAATTATTGTTCAATTTCTACCTAGGATTGCCCATTAGCTTAGGAAACAAATCCCTTCCTCCACAGGGCCATTAGAATAACAGTATAATAACTGTTTTCAAAAGACATTTTGAAACAATATCATAAAACAGAATGGAATGCCAATCTTATTTGTACTTTAAAGCTTGTGATCTCTCGTTTCAGAGCCCATGGTTGGCTTTCTGGTTTTCCAGATGCAAAACAATGCTCTGCAAAGAATACAGTGCTTTTAAAATTTCCAAGTTCTACATTTCAATTATATTCGAAATACTAATATCTAGTACTCTATCTAAAAAAGGTAACGGCTTCTGCTGCCCAGTCATGTCCAGCTCAAGGGGGTGATATTCGTGTCCGTTTATTAGCTAAGGGAGGCAGCTTTCTCCAAGGATGCTTCCCTGGTCATGTGGCCGGCATGACTATATGCCAAGATACATGGAACAGAAGTAGTATTCAGCTGGTTCGGATTGGTTCAAGCAAACTGGTAGCGGCGACTGGACATAATGCCATCCTATTTAGCTACATTTTTGAGGCTGGGGGCATGCACCGAAGGTGCGCCTGTGAGCAATGTGCATAAGAGATAGGCTGAGCGCATGTGTGGAAGGTGACTGCGAGCGAAGCGAGTGTGCACGCACACGGCGAACCAGCGGCAACAATATGTGAAACCCACCCCTGACATGGAACACTGTTACCTTCCCACTGAAATGGCACTTATTTATCTACTTGCATTTGTAAGCTTTCAAACTGCTAGGCTGTAAAGATTTTGGGCAAGCACACTTTGTCATGTGGTACTTGATCTCAAGAAGCCAAACTTCCGGTGACAAGTCCAGTGCCTTATTACTGAACATCGATTTCAACAGGCTGAACATTAAGTGCATAAAGAGCACTAAACATTATTCAAGGTTGAACAGAGGTGTGTGTGTGTGTGTGTGTGTGTGTGTGTGTGTGTGTGTGTGTGTGTGTGTATATATATATATATATATATATATATATATATATATATATATATATATACACATATATACATATATACATATATATATATATATTCGCAGGTGTTTGTATGTGGGTCTTTGGTTATTTGGGTTTTCTCCCGCGTAAAATTGGAAGTGTCTTGGCGACGTTTCAATGAAGTCCCATTCATCATCTTCAGGCTAGTGTTTTCAGCTTCAGCTTCTGCATGAATAAACGAGATGATACCTCCCGCCTACCAGCCATTTGGAAACCCGCCCTTATCAACAAACGAGTCCCTAACATGAGGAATGATGCCAGACCCACACTCACGAGGGCCACACAGCATGTCACCACCACACATTCACGCAGAAAGCAAACTCAAACCCACACCAATGATGAAGCACGACCACGGACCAGAAGCCAGACCGCAGCTGAATCATTAGCCATTTCAAAGCCCTCCAATCCACACATGCAGCAGACTGACACCCACCATGACAATGTAGCACGACCACAAACGACAATCCAAACAACAGCAATGCATCTCACCAACTCAATTCCCCCTGCAACTCAGACTAACCTGAGCATAACCAAGCCCCCACCCAAACAAAACACACCCCCATCCAATCAGAGCGCAGCCAACCCCACCATCCAATCAGAGCACAGCCAAGCCCCCAACCAGTCAGAACACATCTCCACCCAGTCAGAACACAGCCAAGCTCCCAACCAATCAATTCGAATCCCACTAGCAGTTAAAAGGAAGAAACAGCTGGGATCACACATTGCTCCTAGAAGCACGAAGCTGAAAACACCAGCCTGAAGATGACGAATGGGACTTCATCGAAACGTCGCCAAGACACTTCCAATTTTACGCGGGAGAAAACCCGAATAACCAAAGACCTATATATATGTGTGTGTATGTGTGTATGTGTGTGTGTGTGTGTGTGTGTGTGTGTGTGTGTTTTCGTAGGTTTTCACGGTATAGGTATGTAGGTCTTGGCATTTTGGGGTCTTTTCTCATGTAAGGTTGAGAGTATCTTGGTGACGTTTCGACGAGGTCTCACTCATCATCTTCAGGTTGGTGTCTTCAGCTTCGAGGAGAAGCACAAGAAGCATGAAGCTGAAGACACCAGCCTGAAGATAATGAGTGAGACCTCGTCGAAACATCGCCAAGATACGCTCAACCTTACACGGGAAAAGACCCAAAAATGCCAAGACCTACATATACACGCCAAGAGGTATGAAAAATGTCAGATTCTCATAACCTAAAGTACTTGGCGAAATAAAAAGGTGTGCATCTCTTTTGACTGATTATGTGCCATAAGTCAGCAGAGATTCTTAATAACCACACAGATTTTCTCCAGAAGTTTGGCCTTCAAGCCTTCCAACTTTGTCACTGCAATTGAGTCTATTCATCTGGCTGCTAATTATCCTCTTGCAATTGTAATATATTTTTCCTATTTTTACATCAATTTGTAACTTTTTAAAGATCTCCATGATATATACCTTTGATTTCTCAAGTGAATTTTCCAAATGTGCCCACTTTTCAGCCCTTTGAGACAGGCCAAGTCAATTACAAAAACTACTGGAATTCCATTTTTGTCTCATAGTGAGTCAACTGAATCTTTCAAAACTTGCAGAATTTCCTTTGACCCACTCTCAAACAGAATCAAGGTAGAATTAGAGTGTCTTTCTCATGTACCTTCCTTTCCTAGAGATGAGATGTCATACAGAGCCGAGGTGGCACAGTGGTTAGTACTGCAGGCTACTTCTACTGACTGCTGGCTGCCAGCAGTTTGGCAGTTCGATCCTCAATGGCTCAAAGTTGACTCAGCCTTCCATCCTTCCGAAGTTGGTAAAATGAGGACCCCAGATTGTTGGGGGCAATATGCTGACTCTGTAAACTGCTTAGAGAGGGCTGTAAAGCACTGTGAAGTAGTATATAAGTCTAAGTGCTATTGCTATTTATTGTCTTTTTTTATCTGCTAGTGACTCTTACATGTTTTTTTCCCCCTTTATTGCTCCCTAGAATTTTTAGCAATAGGCATGCTGGCTAAGAAAGTTTGAGAGAAGAAGGCAGCTAGAAGGCAACTAGGCTTGAGTTAAGCTGTCCCATTTTAGGCGTAATTAGATTAAACTAAGTACATGGTCTACAAATTTAAATAATAAAATACAGACATGTGACAAACATGTTCTCTTTAAGATTTTGATGGTCTGCCATGTGTCATCTTTCTATCTTTGTTTTCTAGCATATCCCTATCAAGGTATCTGCTACTCCATGACTTTCATCTTTAACTGTCCTAAAGAATATTGATCTGTTAAGTAACTCAATCCACTCAGCAGTGTTTTTCCTTTGGATGCTATTTCTATCATTGTTAGCCAACTTTTGCTTGCAAAATGACTTCTATAGGTCATAAATTCATTAAAACAGAATTTAGAAATTGCAATGCAATTCAACTCTAGTAAATCTGGAATTGTAATAAAATTAAACCATACATAATTGCATTTGCTGATTGTAATTCATAGTTTTATCCAGCCACATTCTTTACAGCATTTACATACACTTCACTACAATTGAAAATCACAAGGTCTGATGTCAGGTGTCATTGTGCCTTTAGGCATTTGGAGATATGTCTTACAAATTTCAGTTTGTTATACAAAAACTTTAGATTTACTTTGATTCTCTTCCACTACAGATACTTGCTACTCAGCTTACACTTTATACTTTTGATTAGTCTGATTGATTAGAGACAGAATATATTCTCTCAATGAGAATATATTTGATTTCCTATATAGCCATTCTATATATATTCCATTTGTGCATTATGTGTAAAATTCCAATATACATTTAGCTGACATAGCATCAACTGCTGTTTAAGCTAGGCTTAGCTAATGGACTTCTAATGTCAATGGGGTTATATTCAGTGAGTGGTTATTAGGAGAAATATCCCATTTCTATTTTTTTTTTAAACCACCCCAAGTGTTTTTTTTTTAAATCCTTCCTTTGATTTAATGACTGTCACTGAATGCAAAACAAACATGAAGTCTCTGGAATATGCTGCTATCTCTAGCACCAACTCATTAACCCCAGTTCAACCTTACAATTCTTAAAATCCTCACTGCATTTGGGGCCAGGGGTTTAGTAAATTTGTAAAAGGCAAAAGGCCAAGGGACTTCATATAATTTCAGTCAAGGAAGCAGTGTTATTCAGATATCAACCATAAAATTCACTTTGTGATTGAAAAGCAATGGTCTGAGAAGATAAAAATGTGCTCCAATACTCCCATTATTACTTTATATTTTTAGATTTAAAATATTTAAAATTCCCTTTCTATAAAAGATTGGCAATTAAGATAAATTCCTTTAGTCTTATACATTGGTTTAGTCTATTTGTGAATTATACCAGCTAAAAAATTATCTTGCACTGCTCAGTCATTTGAAGTCACTTTTTCATGTGACTTCTTATATATGCAATTTTCAAGATTTTCTTTACCAAGAGACTTCATACCAGAAAAATCCTTATATAGTTAGATAAAATGAACACTAATACAACATTCAGAAATTTTTTGATTCTCTGGTATTTCCTTCAAAGTATTTTATTTTATTTTGTTCTAATAAATAAAAACATTTTCAGTAATATTTCCAAATAAAGGGACAAAGCATTATATCTTGAATTGCTAATGCAAAAGTTTTGGTGCTAACTCCCCATCAATGTTGAAACCAGCATAGGAGAAAAGCAGGCAGAGCTAGGGGGAGGAAGTAAACAAGTCATCAGTTTAGATTCCTTGGTTCCCACCAGAGATCCAAGTCCAGACCCCTTTGAATTCCATTAACTGTTTTCTAGCATCAGTTTAGTGCTTACCATTAGTTGACTATATAAAAGACTAGATTCATGTATATGATATAGAATAAATCTTCTATGAGCCAACCTTACGAATGGCTCTGATTCCTTGCGCCTGCGTCATATCGGAATTATCAGATACGTGTACTATTTATTTAAATTTAGTAGCTGCCCAATTTCAATGAACTCTGGGTGATGAATGTAAAAGATAATTTTTTATATAATATATAATTAACTTGACTCATTAGATGAACATGTAAGGGATTGCATTGTAGGTCAATTTAATTAGACTGAAATACATTAAGCAGTAATTCACCATACACAGGGTCCAATTTCAAAGCATTTTTTAAAAATATATCCATTTTAAGAACACTCAAAGCCAGTCATCACAAATTTTTTACATTTAATGACTAACTGATCTGCATATTTTAATGTCAGTTAACTGTTTTTGACCATTTCAGGAATAAAAACCCAGGCCTTGAATAAATTCTTTATAATATGTTTATAATACTCTATTTTTTGCCTGCAAAATATAATATTCACTACAAAAACAATCAACTTTACCAAAATAAATTCAATTCCCGCTTGGAGAATACAAAAGAGTGAGATAAACATTTCCTTAGCTGCGACATATGCAGTTAGCGTTTTTTTTTCCTTCTTCCAGACCATTAGAGCCTGCACCCAGGAGAGAAAGCAAGGTAAATCCAAATTTGGTCTGTTCTCACAGGATTTGCAGATAATCCACATAGCTTAACATTTCAACCTCTCAGCAATAAACCTGCTTTGCTTTATGAAAACTGACTGAAAACAGTAATCAGCTGCTACCAGGCAAACCCTACTGAATTCTTCAGCATCATATTTGCTAAGCGAGAGTAAGGTATAAAAGTTTATTTTCTAAGCATCCTCTAAGAATAATTCAGCCCAACAATTTTTACATTAAATCAACCACATTGGTGGCTCAGATGCGCAGTGAAACTTTTTTTGTGTGAAAAGCAATTTATATGACTAGATCTTCATAATCATTCAGCACATACATCAATTCGGTACAAGGTTAAGTTCCACCAGCATTGTTAAGGTGTCAAAGCCATGTCATGAGCACCTTAATTAAGCAGCTAAACCTGAAGTGGTGTATTATGGCTGGCTGTCTCTGTGAATGGTTGCAAACACAACACAATAACAGCATATAAACCCTTGAGGTAAAAGCAATCTGTACAATTCAGACTGACTACTAGATAGGCAGCTATCCAGAGTTTTGCAACCCCAATATGGTACTCCTAAGAATAAAAGACCACAATTTAATTGAAATGGTTTCTAAAACACAATTCTAAAAGCAATTTTAGTGTCTTGTTAATTTGATTTTTTTTCTGGCCTACAAATTTTAATCTTGAAATAAACACTGTAACCTGAATAATCAATGCTCTTCTTTTTTGTTTGTTTGTTTGTTTGTTTGTTTATCGAATTTATATGGCCGCCCATCTCACAAAGAAGTTATTTTGGGTGGCATACAACACTTAATTTTAAAAAGCCAAGAAGTATATAAAACATTCATTATTAAAAGCTATAAAAACACAAAACCAAGAAATGATACTAGCCATAGTAAAGGAGATATCACAATATCACACCAGTTCCCTGGGATTCCTAGGCCTGAAGGCACAGCCAGGTTTTTAGTGACTTTTGAGGGAATGTTAAGATGTATGGAGCTGACAGGTTCTGTAGAACCGGCAGCGGAAATTTTGAGTAGTTCGGAGAACCAGCAAATACCACCTCTGGCTGGCCCCAGAGTGGGATGGGAATGGAGATTTTGCAATATCCTTCCCTCAGGAGTGAGGTGGAAATGGAGATTTTGCAGTATCCTTCCCCTGCCACGCCCACCAAGCCACACCATTCCCACCAAGCCACGCCCACAGAACCGGTAGTAAAAAAAATTGGATTTCCCCACTGAACTGATGTCATTAGAAGTTTTCATAAGGCAGGCACCAAAGCAAAGAAGGCCCACCTCCTGGAACCCACCAAGCATAGCTTCCTGACAGACAGGAACCTCAAATTTATATTTCGCAATTTATTTTTTCTTCTTTCCATGTATAACATAAATAAAATAATAAAATAACATAAAGTATATATGTTTTCTCCTATAACTGTACCAGGGAGTCTGCAAGATTATTTCATACAGAAGTCAAAGAAATGTGAGATTATAATTTACACAAATAATGCGGGTAAAAGTAGAACATACAAATGAATGCTAAGGAGCAAAGGTATCATGCTGAAGACAGTATTTGAAGATCCAAAACCAAGACAAATTATCTGGTGTGATTAGAATAGGTTTATGTTCCAGATGCAAATGTTTAACAGCTGGATTTATTAGGCCCTTATTTCTGAATAAATATTTCTTTGTACTTAGTCTTTAATTACTTCGTTGTCCCAGACATTTGTGCTGAAAGCATATCATGATGCTATATTAAAAAGTTTATTTTCAATAAACTTCATACAGCATATCGATATTGTTATAAAAGTCACTTGTACATCAAATGTATATGTATGATATTTATACATAAAACTACTCTTTCTCTTCAAAGGACTGACTGTTTACACATATTTTCATATAAGTTGTGTTTAAAAACTTAGGGCTCACAGCTGGATAGTAACATTTCTCCCCATGAAAATAAAAAAAATAACTATTCATTCCCCTACCATAAAATATACATTACAAATAAAGTACTGTATTTTATCTTGATTAATGGAATTACTCTATGGCTCATCCATACAACCTAATAAACCATGAAGCTAAAATAAACAATGGGGATGCTTTCTCGATTGTGATGCCTAAAAATTCTTCGCAAATGACAAAACACTGCTGGCAACACATTCAACAATAGTATTTATTGTGATACAGAAACACAGACTATGTCTTTAACTTGCTTGTACAGTGATCCACTCCATAATCAATTCCTAAATAAAGTGCTAATATTCACATTTATGCTAAAATCCATGATAGATAAATGCTCTAGATATTTTAAAATGTGTCTTGAATCTCCATCTTCCCAAGGTAAAAATACACCCACGATTCTAAGTACACTTATGGTAATTAAGTTCAATTCAATTTAGTTAAATTTTCTGTATAGCTAATATATTTTATGATTATCGATTTTCAATTCCTTCTGACTCTTCACGGTCCAATGGATATCAGTTTGCCAGGACTGTTGAAGAGCCGAGGTGGCGCAGTGGTTAGAGTGCAGTTCTGCAGGCCACTTCTGCTGACTGCCTGCTGACTGCAATTTGGCAGTTTGAATCTCAGCAGGCTCAAGGTTGACTCATCCTTCCATCCTTCCAAGGTCAGTAAAATGAGGACCCAGATTGTTGGAGGCCATATGCTGACTCTGTAAACCACTTAGAGAGAGCTGTACAGCACAGTAAAGCAATATATAAGTCCAAGTGCTAGGGCTATTGTTAGTCAGTAAAAGTTTATCTGAGTTCCTCTGCTCATATGCTTGGATATCTAGCTATCTTCTATTGGCCTCTGTTTACGTTGTTGTTGTGTCTGTGGGCCCCGAGCCAGGCTTCCTGGCAGAGAGTGACTCGGAGAGTGAGGGGGAAGAGCCAACAGGGCTTCCCTCTGCAGAACCTTCCTCTCTGGCTCCGCTCCAGATTCCAGAAGCAGGCCAGGTGGAAGAGGAGGAGCTGACACGGCCTATTTCCCGACCCCTCCTTCCCCCTGGCAACGCCCCAAGAGCCAGCTGAGGAGGATCAATCGTGGCTAGATGCAAGGCAGCGACGCCGAGTGAAGCGTGCGCAGCAAAAGAAAGAAAGGGGCCGACCCAGGGAGTGCTGAGTCACGGAGCCACACCCCACAGGATATAAAAGTGGGTGGAGCTGCCTTTGGGCTCCGTGACGGACAAAAACTGACCTTTGGAAACTTTGGCTGCTTTATTGCAAGACTCAGGAATTGGCTTTTCGGACTTCTGTTTACTTCTGAGTTCTGGGTTACTCCAGCAACAGACCGCAGTAGCATTGAAGAGATAAGGAGGACTTGGCAGGCAATCACAGGTTCGTTGCCAAAGCTGATATCTGTACCAAGAATAAATTGCTGGCAAATAAAGTCAGCTTGTGTGTCTTCTGGGGGATAGGGCAGAACAATTATGTTCTATTTTTCCAAGTAGCAGGTTATTCTTGTTTTTTTTTTGTTATGTTTTCAAAATATTTAATCATTAGGTTTATTAATAGTGTTTCCACTGAACAGTCTGGCTTGACTTCATTTAGCATTCAGTGATTGATTTATTCTTCTTGAAATTCATGATATTTTCAACACTTTTTTTTCAGCACAATTCAAAGGTATCTATTTTTGTTCGCTTATAGTTCCTGGTGGACCATCTTCCATAACCATATGTTACAGATAGAAAAACCATAGCCTTGATAATACTTTGTTCTCTGTGTGATATCTTTATACTTTGGTATTTTGTCTTTGTTTCTCTTTCAAGCAGACACCTCTTTATTTCACAGCTGCAATCAACATCCCTGTGAATTTTTGATCCTAAAAAAAATAAAGTCTATTGTTACAACTTCTCCATGTATTTGTATAGAGTCAGGGGTCTCCAACTTTGGCAACTTTAAGACTTGTGGACTTCAACTCCCAGAATTCCTTAGCCAACTAGTCTGGCTGAGGAATTCTGGGAGTTGAAGTCCACAAGTCTTAAAGTTGCCAAGGTTTGAGACCCCTGCATTAGATTACTGCTTTTAATGTTGACCATTAGCTTGAGCACAACCTTCTATTTCACTTTTAACAAGAGATTCGTTAAAATTGTTTCTTCACCATCCTGGTGGTATTTTCACATTGCTGATCTTTCTCCCGTTAACTTCAATTTCACTTTGTTCATTTTGTTTATACTTTAAAAAGATAAGGTGATAGCATGCATACTTGCTTGACATACTGCTTTTTCAAAGTGAATCATTTGGTTACTCCATACTCTGTTCTACCCATTCTGATTATACATTATTCAGCAAAGCTACATGCAATAAAATCAGTCATAATAGTAAACGCTTAACTGCAATGCTTATTCCCAATGCAAATAATAACAAAAAAAAGAGGTATTTTTGTTGGGTGCACACCGAAGGAAGAAAGATTTAAATTTCTCTTCTGTACTACTGTAGTCCTAATTATCAATGCTACAAGCAACTATATTTGGGGAGGGGGATGCATTGTAAATCAAGGATATTTTTAATGCTGTAAATAGCTTGTTCTTTTTTTCCCCCCGCATTAACAAAATAAAATATTTTTGGGCGACATTTCATATTTTTGTGACTTTATTAATTCTATGGATTCAAAATCACATTATGCTACAGCTTCCTGCTTATTTTTGATTCTGGATTTTTTTTCATTTTCTCACCCATGTTTACCACATTAATTACAAAACTTTGTCAATTAATTTGAATAAAGTAAATAGAGTGTTATTGTTTGAATAAAGTGTGTACCACAAAGACTTAACACTATTTCGTTAAGACTGCCTATTCAAAGCATTATAATAGAATACACTTAAGAAGTCTGAATTTAAGATTATGATTGTATGGAACACTTGTAATAAATCAGTTTGTTACTTTTCTTTTTAAGGTCTTGAAAACAGTTAGTTCTGAACTAAATTTTGTTATAAGTCTTTCTTTTTTATTTTTTGCAGTTAATTGTAAGCTTGGCCTTTAGAAGTTCATATGATTTCATTATATAATGTGATGAAGGAAAAAAAGCAGTAATGAAAATGATATGCATAACAAATGTTGCTTTCTCTGTTCCAAGCCTGCTGCCTGCAAAACTTAAACATTTCCACTGGGTGGCTATTAACTGCATTCCTAACAAAAGGAAAACATTTATCTTTTTCAGGAAAACGTTCCCAATTCACTTACTAAGTCACTGTTCTTGCAAGAACTAAAGGTTGATTTATAAATGTATGTTCAGCAGTTAAAGTAATTAAAGTTTACCACTTTTAAAGACATGGTCCCATCAGGCACATGATTTCTGTTGTTTAGTAAAGGTAAAGGTTCCCCTCGTACATACGTGCTAGTCGTTGCCAACTCTAGGGGGCGGTGCTCATCTCCATTTCAAAGCCGAAGAGCTAGCGCTGTCCGAAGATATCTCCATGGTCATGTGGCTAGCATGACTCAATGCCAAAGGCGCACGGAACAGTGTTACCTTCCCACCAAAGGTAGTCCCTATTTTTTCTACTTGCATTTTTATGTGCTTTCGAAACTGCTAGGTTGGCAGAAGCTGAGACAAGTAACGGGAGCTCACCCTGTTACATGGCAGCACTAGGGATTCGAACCATCGAGCTGCCGACCTTTTGATCAACAAGCTCAATGTCCTAGCCCATGAGCCACCACATCAGAAAAAAACAATTTCTGTTGTTTACATAAATACAAATGAAGTTATATTTAGATTTAAATATTAGATAGTGTGAATAGAATAAAAAGTTAAAATTAAAATTAAAAACCAAGATAATGGGCAACCTAGGGATGAGAATCGTCTCTAACCTATCAGCCACCCCCAATATAGCAGCCCTAATGAAATGCCATTAGGCTATGACTAAAGATAGACCTCAACTTAGCACCACAAAAGAAGTCCAGAATTTCCACTGCTAAGCAATGGTTGTTAAGTGAGTCAAACCTGATCTAAGCCCATTTTCCGTTGTTATTAAGTTGATAAGTGCAGTTGTTAAGTGACTCATGAAGTTATTAAGCAGATCCGGAATTCCCCATTGGTTTTGCTCATTGTCTGGGAAGGTCGCAAATGACAATCACATGACCCCTGGATGCTACTATACAATCATCGTCAACACACACCAGTTGCGAAGCACCTGGATTCTGATCATGTGACGGAGGAGATACTGTGATGGTTGTAAGTGTGAGGATCGGTAACTTTGAGCAGTCACTAAAATGAATGATTGTAAGTCAAGGACTACCTGTATAAACAGTTACAAACTGCTAAAGGAAGAAAAATGATTTGTATTCTACGTTTTTTATTTAAAAAAGAAACCTGCAGTAAATTTCCCTACATTATGCTCCCAATAAAGTTTCTCACACATATCAGAATTTTACTTTACATGCTGGCTATACTATTCATATTGCTGAAGTGTGCATTGTACTGTAAAAGGAGCCTGTAAGGAAAACACTATGGTTAGTAGTATAAGCTGAAAGTAAGGACAGCATATAGGCTCCTAGTGATTAAGCTGGGTTTCTCAAATGTTCATGAACAGAACATTTTTTTTTTTTAAAAAGTGTTGCAAACCCTATTCAGCGCTTCTTTTTACAAAAAGCTACATCTGATATATCAAATATAGCTAGTTCATTGATGCATCAAAATAATTGTTTTTTTCTCCATACAACCTCTTTCTCTCACTTTTTTTTTTTTTGACAACAGAATGCATTTAGGTGCTTAATTAAAAAGTGTACCTGAAGATTAGCATATTCACATATTATATTTTTTTCCACACCAAGCATTTTCAAAATGCTGCTGTTGCTAATACAGCGGGCTGAGGTAAATATCTGCACATATGGCTTCTTTTATTCTTTCTTTTTAAAATGATCACTTGAGTCTAATTATAAGCTCTTTGGGGTGGGTTTTGTTTTTTGAAATTTAACATAGGTACAAAATACCAAAGAACAAACAGGACAAAATGCCCCCCCCCTTTTCAATTTTAACCTTTCACAGTCTCCTGAGTATATAGAATATACTGTCAAACTGGCAGCCCGTGGGCCAAATGTATTACATGCAGGCCACGCCCACCCTGGCTCTGCAAAGGCAAAAACCATTGCAATACGTCACGATACGTCATGTGATGTGATCTAGTTTGACAGCCATGATATAGATGGTCAATACTGTGTATTGTACCTGACAATTTAATTATTTCCCTTATAGGGAGAATATTGCTATAACCAATAGCACCAATACATTTCATAACGTATTATGGCATAACATGGAGGAAGAGCTCAATTGTTTCCTAGGGAACTAGTGATTTATATTAATCTATCAAAATTAGACACTACCAAGATTATATTAATTCTAAGTATAAATATTTTCTAGTCTTTACCCCTACCAGTTCACATTTTAAATAGAAGATAATTGATTTAGAAATTGTTTCACGGAAGCAGTTGAAGTAGAGTTATTTTATCCACCTGGATGCTAAAGTAAGCAAAAGGTACTGTATGCACAACTTCTTGATTGTGATAGTGATTTGGCTTGTTGTTTCTTCTGTTTTTAACTTTATAATGTTGTTTTCATTTTATTTATACGAAGAGCCATGGTGGCAGAGTGGTTAGAATGCAGTATTGCAGCTAACTCTTCATTCCAATGCCAGGAGTTCGATTCTGACTGGCTCAAGGATGACTCAGCCGTCTGTTCTTCTGAGGTCAGTAAAATGAGGATCCAGATTGTTGGGGACAACATGCTGATTCTGTAAATTGCTTAGAGAGGGCTTCAAAACACTGTGAAAAGATATATAAGTCTAAGGGCCTCTGGTGGCGCAACAGGCTAATGCAGCCTATTATTAACAGCAACTGCTTGCAATATTGCAGGTTCAAGTCCCACCAGGCCCAAGGTTGACTCAGCCTTCCATCCTTTATAAGGTAGGTAAAATGAGGACCCAGATTGTTGGGGGGGCAATAAGTTGACTTTGTATATAATATACAAATGGATGAAGACTATTGCTAAATAAATAAAATTTCCAGAGTTGTGAATGCTCCAACACTGGAAATTTTTAAGAAAATGTTGGATAACCATCTGACTGAGATGGTATAGGGTTTCCTGCCTGGGCAGGGGGTTGGACTAGAAGGCCTCCAAGGTCCCTTCCAACTCTGATGTTATGTTATGTTATGCTTGACATAGTGTAAGCCGCCCTGAGTCTTCGGAGAAGGGCGGGATATAAATGCAAAAAAAAAAAAAAAGTGCTGTTGCTATTTTAATTACATTCATCACCCAGAGTCACTCATTGACATGGGGTGCATATAAATTGGAGAGAGAGAGAGAGAGAGAGAGAGAGATAATCATCTTCCAGTAGTGCTCAATCATCTTCCTTTCTTATACTGAATTAAATTTTCCTGACAGTTAGAACAATTAATAAGTGGAACGACTTGCCTTCAGAAGTTGTGAATGCTCCAACACTGGAAATTTTTAAGAAAATGTTGGATAACCATCTGACTGAGATGGTGTAGGGTTTCCTGCCTGGGCAGGGGGTTGGACTAGAAGGCCTCCAAGGTCCCTTCCAACTCTGATGTTATGTTATGTTATGTTATGTTAAATCCTAAGGGAAAACATAAGGCGGAAAATCTTACCTATTGGGTTTTTTCAATATCACTGCTATCTCACCTGCTCAATAAATAAACTGTTGAGCAAGAGAAATTAAAAAAAAATATTTGAACCAATGTTTTGATCTACAATGAGTAAGGCCTTCTGCATTCAGTTCTTGCTTATGATAGAATTGTTCCTTATATTATCCTTAAATGTCAAATTCACCCTGGTAACCTTTTGAATTCTAAAGGCGGTACCTGGTCAACCATATCTAATACTGAGTCAGATTCTGAAAGAGTCAGATCAGTTAGCACTTGGGTGAGAAATCACAATGAGACCCAAGGCTATAAACTGAACTGGGAAATAGGAGGAAAAAAATCCCAGAAGCAAGCAATGTCAAACCGTTTCCATACTGCTTTGAAGAAAACTATCTGGACATATCCATGTAGTCATGTTAAATTTGAGGAGGTCTTTGCTATAGAAGATAATGTTAACAATATCTGAACCAGCTAGCACAAATAACCTGGATTTGGAGAAATGAGGGTGGTTCTGCGTCAGGCACTTTTATTAGAATTAATTGAAACAAAGATGAAGAAAACAATTATGTAGTATATGGCTAAAGTTATTGTCTCTATATTTTGTTTGTTTGTTTAAAAATTTTTGATCCATAGTAAGCTGGTTATATTACAATACTACTAAGTTAATGTTTTTATTTCAAAAAGAATTATTTAGTGTGGACCCAGCACAATAATTTTCTCCATACATAAAGAATTTGAGGACTGGCAGAATGCAAATTCTCTCTCAGTGTTTTAGATCCCTTTTATTTTCAGACATAACAAAGGCAGTCATTCTAGTACAAATATGAATTACCATACAGATTGGTGGACTGGGATTACTTTCCATCATAGTCATCATCATCTTCATCACAGGATTTTAATTCAATTTTTTAAATGTATTAAGTGAAAACCTCAGAAGTTCCAGTTCCCAGAACTACATTTCACAAAAGAATTATTACTGTATTTTCCTTCCGTTAATCTAACACCTTAGCCTAAACAGTGCTGATAAGCAAGAGTTGCATGCAGATATAGAAATGTAGCAAATATCCTTTTATAATTACAAAATACCTGCTGATCTAATAAGCCAGTCTGAATGGGAAAATAGCTTGTTTGTACTGATAACGGCAATTTGCTCGTATTGATAATGGAATCCAGATACTGTTAGGTTCAAATCCCAATGTTCATCACCACTGGCCATGCTGGTCTGGGTTGATGGAAACTGGAATGCTTCAACACCTGGAAAGTTACTAGTTTCCCAACATTATGTTAGTAATTGCAATTTTAAATGAGTTGGAGTTTTTCTCCAAAGTCTACATAATTGCAGCCAGGTTTATGGCTAGCAAATACAGTTCTGCTTTTGAATAACTGTATTTTGAATAAATACAATTAAACCATTTCAATTTACTATAATAATATGAATAGTCTACCATGGGAAGCAAAATTTAATTAGGTACATTTTTTAAAAAAAATTAACATCAGTGTCTTGCTAAATTATATATTTAGTATCATATTTGTATGTGTATGTTTGTTACTGGAAATTACAAGTACTGGTTTTATGATGTAATGCTAGATAAAACTGTGTAAATATAACAGTGACAACATAAGACTGAATTTGGTTTCATTATTTGTGTAACTCATTAGTTAGTTAAGCCTTCTAAAAATACTTATCTATATTTTGTACATCTAATAGTTTCTGAGAAATAGAATAAGAAATTGCAGTAACTGAATAAAATTAAACATGTACACAAGTCAATATTTTAAAAGAGCTATAAAACAAAATAAAGTTATTCTTCCTATCTAATTATAAATATAATTTGCCCTTATCCTTTGCCCTGAATAACAACTATTCATGTGTATGCCTCTAGGGAGAGGTGTAAAACATCTGCAACATTTACTGAATTAGGGAATATATTTTAAAAATGTAGTAAAAGGGACTCCAGAAATGCCCAAGGCATCCAGCCCTACCTCAAAAAATTAACACAAGGCTAAGTTCTCAATAATTATAAAATGATAATATTACAAGCAAACAAACTTAAAATCTTTTCAGAGTATGTGTTTTTGTTTTTTTTTAAAGGTGAAATTTAGAAGACGTTTGCATTCAGAACATAGATTTAATTGGAATCTGCAAAGGCAATATCGGTTTGAAATATTAGACAGAATTCCCCACAAAAAAAGGAACTGCTCAAAAATGCTGGTAATACTTTATCCATGGGTAAAAAGTATAAAGGACAATGGAATCAAGGAGGAAAATACTTTGGTGCAGAAATCAACAAAACCATGATGGGATTGGCGTAAAGTTTTATGTATTGGTGAATAGTGCATAAGGTCTAATCAGAAGATGCAGCCGCACAGATATTCAAGGCACATTAAAAAGTTTGGCCAATATGATGTCAGTTCTCTTTTACAGAGCCCGTTGTCATTTCCAAAGTATAACACTTATGATGTACACTAACAGGTAGTAGGAAAACCTATGCCAATTGTAATGTGTAAAAATATAAAATAAAAAATTCTGCTTGTTGTAATAAATTACCTTGTATCTCAGTCATGCAAAAACAATAGGTGCATTGAGCTCAAAGTTTTACTTATTTTATAGTTGTCTTTAATACTTATTTTAGTTAACTGATATCTGCTTTAAAACATGTTTGACTTCTGAAACAGGTAAGTATCAAAAAAAAAGGTAATAAATTTCTCCACTGTTGGAAGGAGTTCCAATGATTGTACCTTGTTTCTTTTACAATGTACAATGTTTCTTTTACAATATTCATAATAATGTATTGGTAGGATATACAAATATATCCTACCTTTATATTAATTTTGTAATTGCATGAATTATTCTGTTTTCATATTATCATTCCTTCAAATATGGGATATCCTCCTTTCATTCATTACACTGTATTAAAACCAGAAAATGAGAAAGCTGTTTGGGGTCATGTTCATCGTTATGAAAAGTGAACACAAGACCAGGAACTATAATTGAAAAACAAATAAACCAATTAAAAATTAACATGCAGTATAATGCTACAGAAGAATTCCCTTCCCTGCCTAAAAATAGCAGAAGACCTTTCATACTTAGTTACTATAGTTACATCTATCTGTAGTAATAGAAAGTTTTCTATGTTTTTATCATATTTCAGATGATGTGACAATCAAGGTTATAATGGCAATCATTAATGTGGAAATCAAGTTAATTAAGAATTATGCAAACTTTTAGAAGTTCTAAATTTTAGAACTTCAAACTGGCCGCCATTTTATTTGTTTATTTTTGCATATGCATATACAGAATCTCTTCATCTATGCTTAATGTAGAAATCACTAGGATTTCAACTTCATGTACAAAGAACATCAAGTGCTATAATCACCCACATGAACACTAGATTACTCATATCTGATTCAAAGAACAACAAACAAAACAATCAATGACTTCTTCAAAGCTTTAAGGGGATATTCCTACGTTGGAAATTTTTGTTCATTCAATTCAACTCCTGCTAGTCCCTCAAGAAATGCAACAATTCTTTGAAACCATCCCTACTATGATCCCACAGTAAAAAGTCAGACAGTCTAAATCAATCCTATCTATGTTGTTTGCCCTATAGGCCAATTTAAAATTGTGAGGAGGGAAAGAAAAAACATTTTCAGGTGCTGTGAGTCCCCAAAAATGCACACTAAGACTCCTTATGCTTGCTGTGGCTTTCTCCTATACTTTGCTTAAACTGAGAACAAAAGCTCTGGAAAAAGTCCAACAACTTTGTCACACACAAGTCTCTTTCCCCCAGAATGTTTCTCAGCTGTGGTTGCAATAAATATGTATTTCTGCTCTCTTTCCTTCCCCATGGTAACAATGAAAGTGGGTTACTCAGTCTGATGAAAAGGTTCATCTTTTCTGTACACAGTATATAGATCAACACAAGGATGGCATTTCTTTTCAAACCCTATTATTCAGCTGCTGATATGTGGCAAGGAAGTTCAAGGTGGCAACTGCAGGAAGAATCCTGCAAACCAAATGCCCTGTAATAAAGCAAACAAAGCAAAAAATAATCTAGAGATGTGTTATTACATGCAACTTTAGGAGTCAGAATATATCAAATCATTAAACAAAAAGTAGAGGACTCTGCAGACACAATTCTGGTTTGGTCTTGGTTTCCGTCTACAATATTGGTCAGATAATGAATCCTGTATTAAACTTCATTCTTTTTGAAAAACCGTATTTTAGGTGAGCTCCAAGTGGTGGTGGGTACAGAAAGAAGCAGGAAGCTCAGGAAACCTCTATTCCTGCTGAGCAAAGCATGCAGAAGAACAATAATCAACTTTCAGGCATCACAGCTCCTTGAGATGTCTAATATACAAGGAAGCACTAGCCATCCAAGTAATTGTCCCACTTATATTGCCTCTCTCCTATCTCCTCACTTTCCACTACTAATCAGATTGTCTTCTCATTTGGCTGTCTTAAGTGAGCATGCTTTGTTCTCCCATTAACCCTTTTGTTTACTTTCAAATTGTGAGCTGAAGACAAGGAATTCATCTGACTGCCAGACTTTGGATAAGAACTGGGTGAACTCTTATAGGTTCCCCATGTATGAAAAAAGCCTTTTTCCCCCCTCCTTCCACATTTATTTCAAAAGCGAGTCCAAAATCACAAAAAGCAGGTTTCTCAGGCTTAATAGTCATCTTTTCCGCTAGTATCCAATGGTAGTAGCAATTCTCATGGAAACAGTTCTGATTCATGTTCTGAAAGAAGTTCCTGATTGGATTTGAAAAGTATGGCTTTTTAAAAAAATGAATTGCCAATTATAACGAATAGTTGAAAGCTAATTCTATACATGTCACAAGTTCCCTTTTTAAGTTTAATTTCCAAAAAAAGTAGGCAAAGAATTACAGCCTGAGAAAACTTTGTAAAAGGTTATTTCTATGGCAAGAAGAAGACAGAGACACCAAGTGGTACAGTAATCTGGTGCCGATGCTATGCTTAGACAGAGGCCACGGATGTCCGAAAGAGCCCCTTCTAACTTTCCAGTATGTTAGTACAAATTAACAATCAGGAATAAGCCCTATCATAGCTTAGTATGAAGAAGTATTTGACAAAAGATCTGAAAGCAATGAGTTCAAGCCAAGGAAGGACTTATTCCTGCACCACTCTGAAATGTCTGAAAGAAAAAAAATCCAAATGGCATCTTATTCAACTCCTGAATATAAAACACTGTTTGTTGAGAAGTTCTCCTACACAAGCCCCCATTGATATGATCAGCAACCGTGACAGAAAACTAGTGTTCAGTGTGTTTATTTCCACCCATGGCATTCTTATTTTTAGATTATGGTCCATTAGCATCAGGGTGCTAATTCTTTTTCTTTCCTGTTCTGTTATCTTTCATGATTGCCAAAACCCGTCACCTCTGATATGCTAAAATATTCCCTTGCCTCCGAAGTCTTCCCCAGTGAAAATCAACTTCTAGAGGAATAGTCAAGGGGCCAGCCTTATTCAACCACCTATCATGAGAACAAGCAGAAAGCAAGAAAGGCGACCAACACCTGAATGGCATTCGCCACACTAAACATGCCATTTTCCAAGGCAACAACCATTTGGAGAAGGAAAAGCATCTATTTATGACAAACATGCCACTGAGTGGGAAGGAAATATACATGGGCGTGATCAAACTAGTGAAGAGCAGAAGAGGGAAAATAGGAGACTGTTTAATTTTTTCTGTGGAAGGAGGCAACAGTTAAAAAAAAATACCTGAAGATTAGATATGTATAGTTGAAACGATTCATACTGGTGCCACTGATTAAATAATGCCCCAAATAAATCGAAAGGAGCCGGTTGAAAGATGGAGAAGGGCAGGAGCTCTGTCTGCAAAGCAGGAGGCGGCTATTATTTCTTTTCCACCTTTTTGCCAACTAAGGAACGCCCGGAGGGACCCAGCCGAACCTGCCCGCTTATCCTAAACTACCCGCGTCCCGCTTGTCCGCCTCGGTGCAAATCTTAAACCAGCCACTTTGCTTTTTTAACCCCCGCCTGACTCAGCAACAAGAACTATTGGCTGCTCCCGAAGGAGGCTGCCACCGGACGGCGGGGCCCCGCTTTCTCCTCTTCCCGCATAATTCCTGGCAATCCAGAGTAGCGGAGCCAAGAGGGAGCTTCGGGCTTCTCCTTCTCCGGCACCTGCAAACTAAACTGCAGTTCAATCCCCGCCACTCCGGCTTGGATTTCGCAGCGCTTTAGAGGGACAGCGGAGAGCGATGCCAACCAAACGCCTTCCCGCCCACCCTGACAAGCCGATCCATCCCCAAGTCTCTTCCGGGGGGAAAAAGAGTTTGGAGCGCCCCGCTGAACCAGGTTAAAAAGTCGGTGGGGACTTTCTTTCCACTGCCACAGGCAGCGGGGCGAGCCGCAGCCGGGCCAAGGTAAAGTGGCTGGAAGCCGCTTCTCCTCCGACGTGCGCTCGGTTTTTTTCGCCCCGCTTCAGCCTCCTCGAGCGGACGCCCGCCTTGAACCCGCGGAGGCGAGAGAAGCGGAGAGGGTTGACTTTTTGTCTAGGTTTTGCCCGGCTGTCCGGGCGGAGGGGAAACGGACAGGGGTCGAGGAGGAAAAGAGGCGTCCGCTCCGTCGAAGCTCTGAGGAAAAGCGGCCGTCCAGGTGCAGCGAGAGCCCCGGCGAAGAGAGCAAAAAAGCAGGCTTACCTTGCGCAGCCGAGCCGGGGCTGCTGGCACTCAGGATAGCCAAGGCGGGCAACACCACCATCTGCAGTAAGTATCCCAGTCCCAGTCCGTAGCGGGCGGCGGCGGCTTCCAGCCCTTTGCCCATGGCTGCTTCGCGGGGGGAAAAAAGACTCGAAGCCCTCGGAGCCCGAGTCCGGCTCGCGCCCCTTGCCGCCGTCTTCCACCTCCTTCGCGGCGGCGGCCGCGGCGGCGGCGGTTCCTCCCGACAGCTCTCGTCCTCCCGCCGGCCCCGCTCTCGACTCTCCGACGGGGAGGGAGCAGCCGCGGCGCACCGATGCCCGATCGCCCGATCGCTTGTCCCGTTTGGCAGAGAGGGGCTTCTCCTCGCCCGACCCCCGTCACAGCAGTTCGAGCCCCGCTTGGAGACCAGAGCGTAGCAGAGTTCCCTGCCCGACCGTCGCTTAATGCTGGTTCTTCTGCTGCTACCGCTGCTGCAGCTGCTGCTTCTTCTTTAGCCGCCCTGGCTTGGCCGGCAAACGCAGCTGGGGCTCCACCTAAAGTGGGGTAGCGCGCTCCTGAGCCCAAATTGCGCGCGGTGGGAAAGGCGTCCGAGGCGACCAGGAATGGTCATTTCATAGTCTTGGCTAAGTAGTCTGCAGGAGCCGCCGGGCGCCGAGCACCGGAGTAGGAGTGGAAGCTGTACCGACTTCCCCGCAGCATCCTTCCCAACTCCCTCTGGAGGCGCGGCGACCCGACAGAAGCACACTCCCCTTCGCGCCGCGACGCCGGCGTGAAAGCGGAGCGAGCCGGCGCGCCGTACTCTCCCTCTGCCTTTCGCCTCCCCCCACCTTCTTTCCCTCCTCCTCCTCCTCCTCCCTCCCTCCCTCCTTCCCGAATGTTGGCCACGAGCTGCGGAGTGAAGCCCCAGCAGAGGCACCTCGCGGTAGTAAGGAAAATAAGCGCTCGGCTTCCCTAGGAACGCTGCAAAGCCCGGAGGTGGACTTTCGGACTTTCGGAGTGGCTCCTCCTTTGCTCTTGCCGCCTGCGCACTTCAAGGGTGTGGAAGATAGGCGGGCGGCGATTGCCCGGAGTGGATTCGCAAACCTAAAACGCTTACTAGTAACCTTCCGCCGCGTTTCCGAGCCAGGAGAAGAGAAGCGAGACAGCTTCCTAGTCCTACAGTGTTGTTGTTTTTGAAAAGGAAAGGCCACGAAGATGGCTTTCCGCGAAAGTAGGTTGTGTGTGGCGGGAAGTGGGGGGAAAAATGCTGCGCGGACTGAGAAAAGCAACGGGATGAAATGAATAAATAAATAAGGAGTACGTGGATGCCAGGAGTCTTATTAGAGCATAAGTCCCATAGGATAGATAGGGATTCATTCATTTCTGAGTAACTGCCTATATGGAGATTCTTCAGTCAACCAGGTCGTGGTTGTCCCAAAGGTGCTTTTTTATCCAAGAGGCAACTGGACTTTCTGGTTTGTCCTTTGAAGACGTTTTGCTACTCACCCATTAAGCTTCTTCCCCTCTTCTTCTTCAGCTCAGAGCTGAAGAAGCTTCTTGGATGGATGACAAAGCGAAACGTTTTGAAAGAAAAACCAGAAAGTCCAGTTGCCTCATGGAAACATGCATCTTTGGGATTTCTGAGTAACCTTGTTTAGGATTGAGCAGTGTGGATCAACTACGAGGAGGTGCTGATTATGGAAGAGCACTATCCATGTGTGCCAATAGTTTAGTAAAATACCACCTACCAGTGTCTTTTTAGTTTGAATAAAGGCAGTTTCACCAGCTATTAAGGGATGCAGGGCATACTTTCTGGAGTAGCTGATTGTAGACAAGAACTGAAGGCAGAGCATCACAATACATCCACAGTAAGATTGTTTGCAATTCTTAACTATTCTGACAATCAATTTGAGATTCTCTAAACAATAGTTTCCCTTCTAAGGGTAATAAGTGGTTACTAAATTAAAGAGAAAGAATTCCTCCCCACTTCTGATAATTCAGTGGATAATTCAGTTTTATTTGCAACGATACAAGAGTTCTTCGCTATTTGCTTTCTGAATTTTTTTTTAATTCAAACCCTTATGAACCATCAGGTTTCTTAACCCAAATACATTTTTACTAAAAAATTTAAACATAAGGTTTAAAAACTAATACAAAGGAATAGGCAGTAAGCAAAGGAAAAAAGAAAGAAACCAATGAAAAAGCAAAAAGTGAAAAAAACAACCAAAGTTAATAAAAATAGAAAGAAAAAGCATATAAACAAGTGGTTTTGATATTCTTCATAGCAGTTATAAATACAGATATATTTTACCCGTATCTCTAAAGTTAGACCATTACTCTTCTTTACTATCTAATCATTAGAACCATAAGTCACAAGTTCCATATTTTTTTTTCATTTTTACACAAAGCATCTGTAAGAGAAGTCCAGTAAGCAAAAACATGTAGATGATGTCACTTCTCTAATCAAAATAGTTAATTTATTCATTTCAACGAAGACTGAACTTCATTAATCATTCTTCCGTAGTGGGTAGAGTCGAAACTTTCCATCTCTGTGCGCACAATACTCTCGCTGCTATGACTCTACTGTATTTGTTTTGGGGAATGAATTGTTTTCAAGGAAGTAGAATACATGAACATTTCTGTAAGACCATAAGCTCACTCAAGAACAAGACAAAATTCACTGGCTGACTTCACACATTGCATAGAATGATTGTGTTTGGACACTGAACTACAATCTAGCCAAGTGCATTTTAGCTTAACATGATAATCATTAAGTTATCCATGGGTTCATATGAATACAGCTAGTGTGCATTGTTTGATTTTGGCTTAGGATAATATAGGAATCCAGTCTTTGTTAGCTTATAAAGCAGAGTTTATGACTTGGTATTCTTTGAAGCTTGCCTCTGTGGTTTTATAAACTGGTAAAATAAACCATGGCTTAGCACACTGGAGCAATGCACTCTGACAAATGTGAACATGTAGATCAGTTGTGCAACCTGGTGCCTCCCAAAAGTGTTAGGGCTAAAAAATAAATAAAATTTCCTTTCTGCTTCTGAGTCCTACTGACTTTATAAACATATTCTAGTAAATTTCTGGGGACAAAATGGAAGTACAGTAGTTTTCTATTTCTTCTAGGATGTTTTGTTAATCTCCCAGTCTAGTCTAGGATTACTTCATGGTGTCTTCTCCAGGTCCTAATCAGGCATGACTCTGCTCAGTTTTTCAAGATCAGCCTAGATTAACTAGCACTTGACACCAATACCAACTGCTGCATGTTGGTATTGACCTGATGGACTTGTGCATACTTCTTAAAAAAGTTTTCCACTAATATAGCAGAACCCCTAAGCATAATCTTTGAAAAAGCCTTTATGACCAGTTCCCTTCCCAAACTTTGGTCACTTGCCACGGTCATCCCTGTCTTCAAAAAAGGAGACCCCCGCCTAGTTGAAGATTACAGACCAATCTCTCTATGCTGTGTCACCTGTAAAATTATGGAATCTATCATCAACCAATCCATTACCCTCCACCTAGAAACAAACAATCTACTCTCTAATAAAGAATTTGGTTTCAGAAAAAAATTATCATGTAACTTACAACTTCTTCACTGCAAAAACATATGGACTACAAATCTTGATCAAGGCAAAACAATAGATGCAATATACATAGACTTCTGTAAAGCTTTTGACTCAGTGGTACACGACAAACTTCTCCTAAAACTAAAATCCTATGGCATCTCCAGACCCCTCCACAATTGGATAATAGCGTTCCTATCAAACAGACAACAAATGGTCAAAATAGGCAGTGCCCTATCAAATCCTGTTCCTGTCAATAGTGGCGTTCCCCAAGGCAGTGTTCTTGGACCAACACTCTTCATATTATTCATTAATGATCTCTGTGACCATATTAAAAGTAATTGTGTTCTCTTTGCTGATGATGTCAAACTATTTAACACTACCAATAACACAGCTACTCTTCAAAAAGACCTTGACTTTGTGTCAGAATGGTCTAAAACCTGGCAACTCCAAATCTCAACCAGGAAATGCTCTGTCTTACACATTGGAAAAAAGAATCCAAACACTAAATACAAACTCAACGGACATTACAGATGATCCCCACCCAGTCAAAGACCTTGGAGTCTTCATATCCAATGACTTAAGTACCAAAGCCCAACTACATCGCAAAAAAGGCAGTAAGAGTTGTTAACCTAATCTTATGTAGCTTCTTCTCCAGAAACACTACACTACTAACCAGAGCTTATAAAACATTTGCTAGACCAATTCTTGAATACAGCTCTCCTGTCTGGAACCCATACCACATTTCTGACATCAATACAATTGAACGTGTCCAGAAATATTTTACAAGAGAAGTTCTCCACTCCTCTGAATATAGCAAAATACCTTATACCACCAGACTTGAAATCTTGGGTTTAGAAAACTTAGAACTCCGCCGCCTTCGACAGGATCTATGTTTAACTCATAGAATCATCTATTGCAATGTCCTTCCTGTTGAGGATTACTTCAGCTTCAATCACAATAATACAAGAGCAAAAAATAGATTTAAACTTAATGTTAACCGCTACAATCTTGATTGCAGAAAATATGACTTCAGTAACAGAGTCGTTAATGCCTGGAATGCACTACCAGACTCTGGTCTCTTCCCATAATCCCAAAAGCTTCAATCAAAAACTGTCTACTATTGACCTCACCCCATTCCTAAGAGGTCTTTAAGGGGCGTGCATAAGAGCACAAACGTGCCTATTGTTCCTGTCCTACTGTTTCCTTTCATTATTCCAATTTATATAGTTATTTCATACTTATACTCATATATATGCTTATACATTATATAGTTACTTCATGCTTATGCTTATATATACTGTTGTGACAAAATAAATAAATATAAATAAATAAATAAATAAATAAATAAATTTTGCCACTGTAACTTCCAGAAATCTCAAAATATCCCTTCAGCATAAGGATGGAAGGCTTCAAAAGTAGGTCTGGGCCTACAGGTAGGCTTCAAAAGATGCGGTCTGGGCCAAATCAACTTTAGGTTGTATTAACTGAAAGAAAAATATTACACCATTTTGCATCCTTGGGCATAACCAAAAGAAGAAAAAAGAAAAGACAAATGTCCATTTTCTAAATGTGAGAAGATAGATTTCAACAATGTATACTGGTTCCCATTTCTTCCTTGAGCAAGGAAGAAAAAGAATATACAAATTGAAATAATAAATCAAATGCATGCATTTTCTAAGGTCTTTCTAAGACCTTGAAAAAGCAATAGGTTTTGCTTACTAAGTTAGGAAAACAAAGCATTTATTTCTTGCCTTGTTCCATATATACTGCTATTTTGCTAAAATACCTAGTCACAATTCCTGGGATTGCTTTCTGGCCAACTAATTAAAAAAACAAAATTAACTCTGTAACTCAACATCTGTTAATTGTGTTAATGGCTTATTTGTTTGCTGCATAGTAAACTAAGGGAGACTCAACTTAAGATACATGCGAACAATTAGTATGAAAATGTTATGTGCTTCACTGTGCTGTGCCCTAATGGATTACTCATTATTAGGTGTGTAGACATTATGCTTTTATGCATTTAACCAATTAAAGGAAGACTTAGACATGGTTGGACTTGATTTGGAATGCATACTGTGACAATTTTGGAAAGCTCCCAGGCCATGCTAAGATAATGAATATTCCTAAAACCAAGTAGGAAATTTGCCGTGAAGAATTAGTTGGGCTGTATTACAGCTCCAGAAACATTATTTTGTGCTCCTAGGTTTCCTCTTCTTATCTGCAACTTCTTACATTCCCCTTCTCATCTCGGATTCCTTCCCAAGAGAACCCTAAGATCCTAGATCCTAGGCTAACAGAGGATGAATGCAGCATTCATACCAGGAAATTTGGAAAAGTGACTTCCAAAGTTATGAACAAGGAACAAGCTGACTCCATCTCTCATTCCACCACGTTTTGAGCATGGCAGCCAATTGCTGGTACCATAAAGAGGCAGTTTGGCTTAGTGGTCAAGGCACCAGGCTAGAAAACAGGAGACCAACCTTACCCATTAAAGCCAGCTGAGTGACTTTGGGCCAGTCTTTTTCTCAGCCTCACAGATTGCTTTTGTGGGGAATAAAGAAGGAGGAAGGTGAGGGGGATAGGTTCACCACCTTGTAAAAATAATAAGGGCAGGATATAAATAAATAATACAAAAGGGCAAATTATAAACATTTTGAGGGGTCCTTGATGCGCTCTGAGCTTGGCTGTTTTCTTGTAGACATTTCTTTACCCAAGCTAGATAATATCATCAGCAATGATGATGTTACCTAGTTTGGGTTATGAAACGTCTACAAGAAAACAACCAAGCTCAGAGAGCACCAAGGACCACTCATTCACTCCTGAGCTACAAATATTCTTCTTTATTAGTATAAACATTTTCCATTGTTATGCTGTTGGAAACTAAGCTTCTTGATTTTAACCTGGCCTGGCATGCTGAAGTAGTGAGGCATGTACAATAGTATCTTTACCACAAAACCCACACTTGAACATACCGTATTGTTTGGAGTATAAGATGCACCTTTTCCCCCGTTAAAAGGGGGTGAAAATTTGGGTGTGTCTTATACACCGAATGTAGCCCCGCCCACCCACTGGGCCCACCCTTTGGCCTCTGCCTCCCAGCAATTTACCTCCTTGCAGCAAGCAGCAAGAAGAAACAGCCCATTTCAGTTTCAGCACAGCCTAATTAGTACAAGCTGATTGTCCCTTGATCAGCCTTCCTACTCTCAGCTGTTTCAGGCTGCAGGGATTGCCCTTGCCTATTGTTGCTGGGCCTCTGCTGCTTGCTGCAAGAAGGTAAACTGCTGGGAGCAGATTTTTTTTTCTTGTGCTAATCAAGCTATGCTGAAACTGAAAGTAAAACAGACTGCTGCAATGTGGCAAAATTGCTGGGAAGCAGAGGCAGATTTCTTTTTCTTGTTTTCCTCACCAAAAAAGGTAGGTGTGTCTTATAGTCTGGTGCGTCTTATACTCTGAAAAATATGGTATTGTAGTGAAAGGAGTGAGTTCAGAAGGCCCTATTTTATCCTGATAGCGAGGGCAAACTCTCCAAAGCTCCAAAGGAAGCGGAAATTGATCAATATGAAATAATTGAAACAAATGGTGGTGGCCAATAGGAGTACTAATGCATAGGAAGGAAACAACAAAGAAATTGGTGTTTTTGGTCATTAAAGCGTTTGCCCCCTTTCTTGTCTTTATTTGATAGATACTTTGTTGCCTTTTAATTGTGTTTTAAATGCAAAGTTTATAATCAGTTACATAATTTTGTAATTAGCATGGTTCACTTTCTCTCCAAATTTATAATGTCTATCATTATCATTTTAATGTAAATAAGATGACCTACTGAACTATTAAGAAATTGAAATTTGAAGGGTGTGCTTCAATGTATGATTAATGGTTTGTGCAGGTTTCACATGTGTTATCAAGGAAGGGGAAATGGTTTGTATGAGTTTATAACTCCAACAAAAAACTATAGCTGCAGTTCAACTATAGAAAGAGAAATTAAAGAGAGTAAAGAATTTTATGCCTTTTCTAAACTTTCAGTGTATGCTCAAAAGCAAAGTGGATGTGTGATGATCATTATTAATACAGAATTAAGAGTTGCAACATTTCTCCCTGCAATAAAGTGGAAAAAGTTAAAACCAAAGACAATACACCATCTGTTGTTTCACCAAAAGCAGGAGAAGTACATTTACAACAGTTATGCAATCCGTCTAATATTTAGATTGTCACGTACATCAATAAAGAAAGCTACTGCATACATTTCTGTTCCTACCTAACATGTAAAATTCTTTTTACAGCATAGAACTTTCTAGCTGTAAGGTATGTAGTCATTTTATAGGTAATTTTGCTCTTTTTGCAGGGTACATAGGAGTAAAATACTGCAGGCACCATGCTTGGGAGAACGTGCATAATATTTACAATTACTTTAATCCTATAGAGTTTCCAGGGAAGTTAGCTTGCTTTTGTTTAGAACTGTTGGGGACTGTACCGGTAATCCATAAAGCCAGAATGTGCTGCTCCTTTGAGTTCTCAGAGACATTCACTGATAAAGAAGCCCCATGGGGTGTATCTCTTTCAAGAATTCAGCCAACTGGGAGTTATATGAGGTGGAAATTAAAGAAAGAGGAAAGGGGAAGCCATTTCATGCCACTGAGTATATCGATTACTCTTCATACATCTACTAAAAGCATCAAGTGTAAAGAAATAGTATTAATAGCAGTATTAGTTATATTTATTTCTACTTATGATTGGGTTGGACCTAAAGCAGAACAGAATTTAGTCCCCTACAGAAACGCCTTGAACAGGGCAATATACTTGTTAGTAGCATTTATTGGAAGGAATCGCCCAACCCCCCCCCCCATAACATTATCTCACAATACTTTGCCTTTCTAATTTATTTAAAGAATGTGTGTGTGTCTGTGTGTGTGTGTGTATGTATGTGTAATATATATGTGTCTGTCTGTCTGTCTGTCTGTTTGTCTGTCTATCTATCTATCGATCTATCTTCATTTTTCCTTCGGGATATTGGATTGGCTTATCCTTCTCTCCCAATGATACATTGCAAAAACTATTTGGCTGAGAAAACGTGACAGCCAGAAATTTTTCAGCAGGGATTTAAATGTAATTGTCGTTACTGATTTAAGTGCTTGGCTGGTTACGAAAAGCAAAGCAAGGGAGCCAACCTGGTTAGTTCCTGGATGGGAGACCACCATGAAATCTCAGGGTTTTTCTGGCTCCCTCGGCTAAGAAACAAAGGGAGATGAGCACTGCCCCCTACAGTCCGACAAAACTGGACAGAAAAACCTTTATCTTTAGAAAATTTGAAAAATGCCTCATAAGAAGACAATGCTAGACCACTTCCATACCATTATCGAGAAAAACACCTGGAGATGCCAACAGCAGGGGTGTGTGGAGAAAGGAGTTCCTTAGCCCATTAATGCTACTGCACTTTATACTGCTTATTTTAACACATAATAGGGAAGATGACGAGCTTTATATGCTACCTGGTTAAGCATAAGCTGGAAAAGTTGCTTCTTTCTCCGCCCACCCACCAGGTTCCCTTGACGGAGGAATCCCTTATTTTTTATTTCATGCCTCTTTCTGTCAAAACAGAGGCAGCCCAGCTAGATTAATTTATTTTAGAAAACCTGGATATTTAGACGCCTCCAAGATTTTCGACCGGTGCGTCTCCCAACTCAGCTCTAAGCAAAGAGTAACATTCCAGGATCGCGTCTCAAGTGGCTCGCCTACGGTGGGCGATTTAGAAGGGGGTGGCGCATAGGGGGGAGTTTCCCTAAAATCTGCGCAGAGTGTATATCAAGCAGAACCGAGCTCGAAAGCCCTTCCCGATTATCCCGCTTTCACGGACTGGGGGATTCATCCGCAGGGCAATCGGTTGCGCCACAGAGGCGCATCCCGATCCTGAGATGAGAAGTTCCGAGAGATTTGCAAACCCCCGGGGATTCCCTCCTGAAACTCGAACGACATAACGGATTCAATTGTCTTAAAGTGCGCCCAAGCGGGACGAAGGGAAAACCATGAGTAAATGTTGGGAAAATGCCTAAGTTTGTACTCTTTGTTCCCCTCCACCCCAGCCCCAAAAATGCTGCCTGGGATCGCCTATCTGTAGGCGAGAGCAATTCTGCTCCGCATCCAAAGGAGCTCAGCTTTCCGCGAGCTTCTCACAAAATCCGAACTGGAGTTTCCGATTGGGAAGGAGCGGGGCCTTCCCTTGCGCCTCCCTTTAAAACTGCTTTTCAAAGGATGAAGACCAGCGGTGCATTATCCGCCGTCAACTGCAGCAAAAAAGACGTGTTCGTCTTTTTTAAAAAAGAAGCTTGTCAGGAAATTCAAAGGGCAGGGGAAAAAAACCCCGTTTTTAAAAAAAGCTGTCTTGGGGTGGAGGCAAAACAAAACAGGAAAGGCTTCTTTGCTTTCAACTTTTTTTTTTTAAACAACCCGCCATGCCTTGCTTGAATCTCGGGGCATGGAAAATTGTCCTCCCCCTCTTTCATTCCACACAGATCTGTGGTAATGCTGGAATTCTGCCAGAAAAAGAAAAAAAAAAAGAAAAGAAGAAGAAGAAACTGTAATGGAGTAGTTAAGAACTGAACTGCAACTTCCCAACATCACCACCTCCTCTTTTTCTCCACATGCCCTTAGGGAAACAAGAAGATATAACAGCTGCCAACTCGAAAAAGTTGTTGGGATTATGGATATCATACGTGAGACGCTTTGGAAATGTGATTTATACAGCAAAACCTACCTGCTGCCACCAGAAGGGAAACTGTTTTGTAAGCATACCCTGGCAGCCATTTTGAACAAAATATTATTTACTGGTCAATAACAATAGAGAAAAATCTTATCTTTCAGTTGGGTATAGGAGTCACAAAAGTTAGCAACCATGAAAATTAACTGTAAAATACAAGGCAATAACAATATTATATAGTCACAGATCCATCATGCTATTCCATTCTGGAAGGTTAAGCAAAGTGGGGGGAAAAACAAAGAAACCAAAGAAATGAAAGACCAGAAATAAGAAAATAGAAAGAAGCATGCCTAGAACTAATTTGTACCAAAATGCCCTTCACTATCTCTCGCTGCTTGTCTGCCTTTCCAATCTTTACTGCCATCATTTTTATCAATTATTATTTTTATTAATTAAATTTATTTGCTGCCCATCTCACCACAAGGTAACTCATACAGTGATACATAAATTGTCATTTTGTTCTTGTTTTTTTCTGCTTTGAAGAATTGATCGACCTTACTTTCTTTGATCTTTCCCTCCGTCTAGTCCCATTTATTCTACCACCTTATTTCTGTTTTGTGAATTACTCTCATTGTATGATCAAATCACCTTATTTCATCTACATTCATTCAGCACTTATTCAGTTTGTTCTTATATTAAGAACTCTTAAGAGCTCCATTTCTAGGACAGTCAACTAACTTTCTATGTTTCTTCTGATATGTCCAAGATTCAGTTCTATAGGATAGGATAGGATATTCTTTATTGGCCAAGTGTGATTGGACACACAAGGAATTTGTCTCCAGTGTATAAGTCTGAGTGTACATACTGTACAAATAACAAGTGATAGGTCATATATTATAAATCATAGTTACAAAATCATTAATCATAAGTTACAAACATCAAGTGATAAATCATCATAATAAACACATTAGGCAGAAATAAACACATTTTATGTCTACCAGCATTTAACCAGTCTTAAACATTCTTCACCCATTTTCCCATCTTTGGAAATATCCTGTCATCATATACAAATATATCTACCTGTTCTAGCATTTGGACATTTATGTATAACTTGTGATTGTTCATTCATTCATTCATTCTGTCAACTACCTTGGACTTTGATACATTAATTTTAAGATTCATGTCCAGCACTACATCTTATGGTCCATTTAGCATTCTAGGAAGTCATTTCAGTTCTCAATCAACAGTAGTACATCATGTATACAAAAGTGCAAGTATATTCACCTTTAATGCATTTCTTATATGTGTGTCTAGAAATACATGAAATAATTAAGGAAACATCACACATCCTTATCTTATTCACTGCTTAGTATGGAAATATTCACTAAGTATTCCATTTATTTTCTCTCATTTTCCTTTTATTGTATGCTACTCTTATCTCATTCAGTTAACCAACTTCCAACTCCACAAAATATTCAAGTCCATTATCTTATGATTTCTCTAAACCAGCAAATGTTAAGTAAAATATCTCAAGGACCTGCTGAAGAGCAAAAATCTGCTCAACAGCCCCTGCATGGCATAAAGCCATATTACGCTTCTTAAATTTTACTTGTTCTTTTTTTACACTCTTTTCAGTCAGAATTCTACCAAACGCTTTCCAAGCCCCACTTAACAAACAAATCCACCTGCAGATTTTGCATTCATTCTGATTGCCCTTTCCTTTGCACAGGGAAGCAATAATGCCAATTTTTCATTTGTCAGTAAGATACTCAATTCACAAGTTGAAACAAATTGCATAATAGAGCAAGGCATCTATACTTGATAAGAAAAATATTTTCTCATCAGGCAAAACATAAGAGAGGCAGCCAGCCAAACTTCTAGGGAACTAAATGGCAAAGAAATTTCAGTTCTAGTTAAATTCCTGCCCCTTACAATAAATCTACCCAGCTAAAGATATCTCTGGTTATCTTCTTTCAGGATATTTTTTTTTACTCTTCAGTCTGGCCCCCAACTTTAGTATTTTCTGATATATCGTATGGACTGATATGTTTCACTTCCATTTAAGACCATTACCAGAGCTAAGTAACCACCACTGAGCTGGTAAAAACTGTCAGTATAAAATTCACCTCTTCCATTGCCTGACAGTGCTTAGTTTGTTTACTTCCATAACATCCCCGTAACAAAAATGGGATGGTGAGTTCCAATATAATATTATAGACCACAAGAGACCCGATGGAATGAAAATATCCTCATAAACCATCTGATATACACACAATTGTTGACACTGAGAATGGACCCACACTGTTATGTGATGTATACAATTACTGCATTTGGTCAGAGCAATGAAGAATATTGGATTTACCTAACACAGAAAAATAAATCAAGTATATAATGCATGTTCCTGATTAGATCTTTACGTATCTCTGCAAAAACAAAAGCTTCCTTAAATAGATGTTTCATCTCCTTTTTTTCTTTCTTTCTGAAACTTCTCAATCTCATAGCTGTTTGGAGAGACCTACTTGTCTTACAGCATCATTTCAGCAGCTTTCTGAAATGATGCTGTAAGACAAAGGATGTGGAATTAGGAGCTTTTCTCCCTTGTGGAAGTTTATTGGGGTTACCTTAGCATCAGTGTTGACTGACTTTTACAGCAGCAATAAAATCCTTGATTTAATGATTGCTGGAATGGAAGAGGTATCTGTTAAATCAACATGTCTGTTAAATCTGAGTTGGCTTTAATGCATTTTACGCATAGGTAAAGTGGAAATGGGATTTTATGAGAGTGGAATTCAAATATTTTCACATGCCTAAAATAAGAAATAATATTTTATACATGCGGAGAAATAAAGCATGTAAAAATTCTTCTGTAGGAGGAGAAGTTGCAGAATTTGGGGGCAGAGTTAAAAGAGAGATCAGCCTAGAATCCTTATATTAAGTCCGGAGAACCCCAGAAAAGAGGACAGAAGCACGGAGTCCAATAACTTTCTATTTATTCATGAACAGCTACCAACACAAGCTTAACATGACTGAACTAATTCAGGCTGAATCCACACAAAATACAGAACGAACTCTCTGACAGCTTTCTCCTGACACGCCCCCAAGCTGTCAGGGCGCAAAACCAATAGGAACACTTGCGGCTTCCTGCTTTGGCTGTTGCCTGCGCTTCAGCCAATCGGATTGCTTGGCAGCGATCCCGGCTGAGACAGATCGCACAGGCCACAAATGGACTAAATTCAATCTCTCCTGAATTCCATGGACCCTTATCTAACTCCAAGTAGACACTGACCTTTAGTTAAGAAGATTCCTGCTCATCAGAGGTTTTGCAGTAAATCAATTTAATTGGACCTTCACATGTGGACCTGGTCTTTTGTGCCTGACATCATCTTATCTATTATATCCGATGTGTGCTAAACTGACAACCATTAAGTAGATTGTTTATTACACTATTAAAAAGAAGTGAGAAGTCCCCTCTTTTCCCCTTATAAAACAGTGAAAATCTGTTTTCTTCTTATCTTTTCAAATAATGAAAATAAATTTCTTTAAAACAGAGGATCAACATTAGACTTAAAATATTTAGAGCACATAATTAGTTCTCTAAATATACTGTATCTATATTTTCTCCCTCCCTTGCTATAGGTTAGGTAGGGAAACCCCCCCCTCCCCGAAAGACTACTAATATTGTATCATTGATATTTTTTGGTGTCAACTATTATCAACTGGTCACTTATCAGTTGATAATACTTAAGAAGCACTCTTTTTAAAATGTATTTTTAATGAACATTTTTGAAAAAGTATACACACCAGAGGAAGAGAAAGAACAAGGCAGTAAAGTAAGATTCAAGTGAAAAATAAACAAGAGGTTTACAAGTTTTGTATAAATTATAGGTTTTCAGTATATCATTATAGATAGATTTTTTTGAGGAAGAATTTTTTTTCCATTGGCAATATCCCCTAAACACACTTCAGTGCACATTACTTGTGAGTCCCAATGCATTCATTCCACTTAATTCTTACGAATTCTTATGCAAAGGCTCGCCTGTTTGGAACCCTCACCACATCTCTGATATCAATACAATTGAACATGTCCAGAAATATTTTACAAGAAGAGTTCTCCATTCCTCTGAAAACAATAAAATACCTTATCCCACCAGACTTGAAATCCTAGGCTTAGAAAACTTGGAACTCCGTCGCCTTCGACATGACCTAAGCTTAACTCACAGAATCATCTATTGTAATGTCCTTCCTGTTAAAGACTACTTCAGCTTTAATTGCAATAATACTAGAGCAACTAATAGATTTAAACTTAATGTCAACCGCTTTAATCTAGATTGCAGAAAATATGACTTCTGTAACAGAATCATCAATGCTTGGAATACTTTACCTGACTCTGTGATCTCTTCCCATAATCCTAAAAGTTTTATCCAAAAACTTTCTACTATTGACCTCACCCCATTCCTAAGAGGACCATAAGGGGCGTGCATAAGTGCACAAACGTGCCTACCGTTCCTGTCCTATTGTTTTTTTTTTCTTTTCTTTTTCCTATATATATGCTTATACCTCCTTATATTTACTCATATATGTATTTATATACTATATAATCTTTTGTATGATACCTACATATATTGTTGTGACAAAATAAAATAAATAAATAAATAAATAAAGGATAAGGCTGCATGGGGTAATTCAGTGTTGGTTTCAAATGTTCTACAAAAGCTGAGCATCTCTCTCTTAGAACTGTGCAACTCAATTTTCACAAGAGAGGATTTTCAAATATCTAGTCAGCAACTCATGAAACTTGCAGAACTGCCTTCTTTATAACAATTACAATAGCTATCTGTATCATATTTTCCAAGGTACAAAACTTTGTGCTTTGATTGGTCGGAAAATGTGATATCCTTGCAACAGAATCTCAAGGGAAGACTTATACATGCAAAAAAAAAAAATTCTTTGTGCAAGTAGACAAAGACTGATGAACCAAATCAGCATGTGTACAACATTAATATGCATATCTACTGGAATCTAGGATACAAGGAATGATGAACATAAGGAAGTCAAAGCAAATTAGTTCTTTCAAATACCAGAATTAATCAAGTCTTCCTTAAAATTTAAAAAAAACCTAAAGTAAATAACCCACTTTGCTTATTTTGCAGGACCTGAAAATAAGGTTTGTACCTATCACGTAACATTTTTAGTAATAGAAAATTACTAGGCTAGGTTAATAGCTTTAATTATACCTCTGCCACGTGTTGCAGTAAGGGCACATTTTGGCCAATCTTCTGCCTGTGGTACCAAGATCTAAGCATAGCGAAACATTCTTCCCCTATTCTATGAAACTAAAAAGTCTAATCAAGAGATGAACGTGCAAGTCAAAACACTTTTGCATGCATCCCACAATTAGGAATACTCTAAATGCAGCGTACTGGCATATTTAAGTTTTATTATTAACTCATTATTAACTATTATTATCACAAACTCAGGATAAATTAATATCCTAAGAACTTTGAAATTCAGTAAGAAATGTGAATAAAGTTTTACTGTTTTTTTTTGTTGATTTAGAAAAAATAAAGTAAATAGGCTTGATTGTGAAACACTTTAGATAATATGGATTGATGACTGGTTGCTGAGTGCATTTAAGAATTACATATGATGGAAATATATGGAATGGTTAGCGAATGGTTCAGCACTGAACTGGAAATAAAAAATGGGTGAGATCGGCTAAAAGGGAGGTAAGTTTAGAAAATAAAAACTGCATGAAGTTGTGGAAGCATGGACAAATATGGAAACATATAGAGAATGATGTTGGTGTAAACTCATTTTGCTCTGTTTCTTTTTATGTTTATTATCTATAGAATTAATTTATTTGGTACACTATTTTTGCTTCACTTTGCATAATGTTGCTCACTTAAAAGAAATAATGTGATTGATATGAATGTATGTGCGCATGTAAGAACGGAAGCAGGGTCTAGAAAATATTGTTTTTGTGTTATAGTCACAGTTATTTTTATATCTTGTTAACAATTGTAGGTCAAATAGTAAATTCAGCTTTTTTTTTTTGGAAACAAAAATGCCAACTCAGTTTAGCATCTATATACAATATGTGGACTTAAGCTCTCAGGAAGAATCATTGGCATATGCTCCATGAGCAATAATTACATATATGATTACCTGATGTGTCATTTCTAAATGTCACCTAGGGCACTTGTCCTGAGATATTTATTATGCTATTGTCATATCTTATTCACATAATTTTACAGTGGGTCCAGATGCAATATTCATTTATAATCTTCCTATCTATTTTCTTTCTCACCAGAAAAATCAGTTAAGGAAGCAGGACAACATAGCTGGGTAATATTTTTCAATTGTAACTGTAGGATCTCTTTATCTGGAAGCATTGCTTGAATATTAAGGCTACTTCAGCCACAGCTGTAATGAAAATTACATACTTCATTCAATAGGGCCCAGGGTAAGTCATATATACATAACTGTTCACCTCAGCTCTCTCCTATTTCCTACCTTCCAAGTATTGAAATTCAATTGATTAATTCCCAACCATAGCCCTTAACGTTTCATAAAAATTATGGGAGTGGAAGTCCAAAACTTCAAAGGTCACCGAGTTGAGGAAATCCATTTTAAATGGAAAAATTCAAGTAGATGTTCCTCAGGTTTCGGTGCATCTTTGGAAGGAAAAACGCCACTAAAGGAAGAAGTTCTTCGATGTAAAAACCTTGAGGTTTAGTTTCAAAGATATTTTCTTTTTTTTAATCTATACTAATCAGGCCTGGAAGAGGCTGCTTTAGGACTTGGGTGAATGAATATGCATAAAGTCAACTACAAGGACAGAAAGAAATGAACCAGATGGCTTGGAGAACATTTGACTCAATCTGACATGGGGTATTTTCTTAGGGGTTGGATTGGTAAGTCAATCTGAAGGGTGTGTTTGTGTGATAATAAGTATTAGGCCGAGGATGAAAATCTTGAGTAATGTATAGTGGGATGTAAGGTCGTCATTGCTCAGCTTGATGCTAATGATCATAACCGGAAGCACTGATCAAATAGATGGCTGTCTTGGGAGAACACTATATGAATCATTAAGTGAACTTACATGTGTTCACTCTGAGTTTAAGCAGCTGATCTCAAGCTGCTTTTCTGGTCTATAAAGATCTTACAGCCAAAATGTGGAAGGGTGACGTCTATATTTAGAAAAGCCAATGTACAAAAACCTAAGAATTCTTGTGTCAGACTAAAACACTTAGCACAAATTATGGCAGGTCACAGTCCATTTCATCAGAGGTAATCTTTCTGTAAAAAAAACCCCAAGTATTGTTGATTGTTCCCTCTGTGCCTTCTATACTATCTTTGCTGGGAAGGCCAGAGAGCAGACATGCCTTAATAAATATATGCAGACATACCCAGGAGAATTATTTCATTTAATCAGAAGTGACTTTTCAGAGGGAAAAAAAAAATAAAAGTGTGACTATAATTCTGGCCTTAAATAATAGTTTATTAATGTAACCCTTATGCTTTAAATTAAAAAGCAAACTTATTCCTTAAACAATGAAAGTTTAATTCATTTTTCTTATCTAAGGATAAAGTATTTTTATTTTAATTTTATTTATTTATTTATTTATTTTTGTCACACAGTCTATATAAGCATAAGCATGTAATAACTATACAATATATAAGCATATATACAAGTATGAATATGTAATAACTATATTAATTGGATATAATGAAAGGAAACAATAGGACAGGAATGGTAGGCACTCTTATGCTCTATGCACGCCCCTTACAGACCTCTTAGAAATGGGGTGAGGTAAATAGTAGACAGTTTTTGGTTGAAGCTTTGGGGATTTTGGGAAGAGGCCACAGAGTCAGGTAGTGTATTCCAAGCATTAACAACTCGGTTACTGAAGTCATATTTTCAGCAATCAAGATTGGAACGGTTAACATTAAGCTTAAATCTATTGTGTGCTCATGTATTGTTGCAATTGAAGCTGAAGTAGTCTTTGACAGGAAGGGCATTGCAATAGATGGTTTTATGAGTTAAAGTCAGATCATGTCGAAGTAGTTCTAAATTTTCTAAGCCCAGGATTTCAAGTCTGGTGGCATAAGGTATTTTGTTGTTTTCAGAGGAGTGGAGAACTCTTCTTGTAAAATATTTCTGGACACGTTCAATTGTATTTTTTTTAAATTTACATTTATATCCCGCCCTGCTCCAAAGACTCAGGGCGGCTTACAATGTCAGAAATGTGGTATGGGTTCCAGACAGTCGAGCTGTATTCAAGAATTGGTCTAGCAAATGTTTTATATGCTCTGGTTAGTAGTGTAGTGTTTTTGGAGAAGAAGTTACACAAGATTAGGTTTACAACTCTTAAAGCCTTTTTTGCGATGTAGTTGCAGTGGGCTTTGGCGCTTAGATCATTTGATTTGAAAACTCCAAGGTCTTTAACAGGGTGTGGGTCATCTGTAAGGTAATGTCCATCAAGCTTGTACTTAGTGGTTAGGTTCTTTTTCCCAATATGTAAGACTGAGCAATATGTAAGACTGAGCATTTGCTGGTTGAGATGGTTGAGATTTGGAGCCAAGTTTTAGACCATTCAGATACAAAGTCAAGGTCTTTTTGAAGGGTAGTTGTATTGTTGATGGTGTTAAATAGTTTGACGTCATCAGCAAAAAGAACACAATCTTGTAATATGGTCACAGAGATCATTAATGTAAAATATGAAGTGTGTTGGTCCAAGAATGCTGCCTTGGGGAACGCCACTTTTGACAGGAACAAGATTTGATAGAGCATTGCCAATTTTGACTACTTGTTGTCTGTTTGACAGGAAAGCTGTTATCCAATTGTGGAGGGATCCTGAAATGCCGTAGGATTTTAGTTTTAGGAGAAGTTTATCATGTACTACTGAGTCAAAAGCTTTACAGAAGTCTATGTAGATCGCATCTATTGCTTTGCCCTGATCAAGATTTGTAGTCCATATGTTTTTGCAGTGAAGAAGTTGTAAGTTACATGATAATTTTTTTCTGAAACCAAATTGTTTATTAGAGAGTAGGTTGTTTGTTTCTAGGTGGAGGGTAATGGATTGGTTGATGATAGATTCCATTACTTTGCAGGTGATGCAACATAGAGAGATTGGTCTGTAATTTTCAACTAGGCGGGGGTCTCCTTTTTTGAAGACAGGGATGACCGTGGCTAGTGACCAAAGTTTGGGAAGGGAACTGGTCGTGAAAACTTTTTCAAAGATTATGCTTAGGGGTTCTGCTATATTAGTGGAAAGTAGTGGATTTTTACTTAGAAAAGTTCTCATAATTTCTTTCCTATTGGAACTATTTCACCACCATTCTTCCTCCACATGTATTAATGCTACATATGAGGGGCTCTAGTAAAGGCATGGAATTAGGGAGAAGGGAACCTTGAATTAAGTTAAGGCATTGTTTTTTTAGGGAAAGTATCTCTGTCCAATGTTGAGTTAACTGACACTTCTTTCTCCCCCGCCTGCTGTTTCTCATTAGATGGGACTATTCAACACTCCACTTAACATAAGATAATGAAGGAGAATTTGGGGAGAGCAGGAAAGAAAAAGACTATCTTGCCCAGGTCAACTGAATGTCTCTAAATTTTGCCCCAATGTTTTATCTACAAGGAGGTAGATTTTTCTGCCTTAGAATTCTCTCCAGAACATGTAAGGCTGACTATCATCCTGATTTATTTTAGTTAACAGCCAAAGACATTGTGTTTGTCTGAGCAACTGCCCCCAGGTCCAGACTAAATCTCAAATTAACGTTTGTGTTAATTTTTAATATATTTTACTTTTGGTGAATGGTTTTTATTGTACAACTTAATGCTGCGCTTTTGTTTTTATTACTTTTATTGTTTACTGTTTTACTCTTAGACTTTTTTATTGTAAAAATTTTATCATCTGCATTGCTTTGGCTGCTGGGCAGGAAAAGAGCTGGAAATATAATTGTCATCATTGCCACGATCATCATCAGATGGAGCAGTGGCATTTGTTCATTTCTATCATAATACATTTTCCAACTTTTCATGGATGTATAATTTTCATAACCTTGCTTCCTCCCACTCTGAATCAACCAATGAAACAATATTTCTGCATGGTGTCCAAATAACTTAGCTATAAGTTGAGCCATGGTGGCACAGTGTTTAGAATGCAGTATTGCAGGCTAATTCTGCCAACTGCCAGCAGTTTGATCCTGACCAACTCAAGGTTGACTAAGCCTTCTAGCCTTCCAAGGTCAGTAAAATGAGGATCCACATTGTTAGAGGCAGTATGCTCAGTAAACTGCTTAGAGAGGGCTGTAAAGCTCTGAAGCAGTATATAACTCTAATTGCTATTGCTATATCTGGTGTACATTGGGGAAGTCTGTAGGCAGGTAGAAAAGTATGCTGACATAAACAATGCCAATCTTACTGATACATCTCATTATACAGTAGTGGCCAAAATTGTGGAAACGTTTTGGGAAAAGTGTATTTTCTAAAACTAAGTAATAACACCACTTTTTTTTTGGTCTGGTCCACTAATTGGTCCACTAATTCTGGTCCACTAATTCTGAAGCAGTATATAACTCTAATTGCTATTGCTATATCTGGTGTACGTTGGGGAAGTCTGTAGGCGGGTAGAAAAGTTTGCTGACATAAACAATGCCACTCTTACTGATACATCTCATTATACAGTAGTGGCCAAAATTGTGGAAACCTTTTGGGAAAAGTGTATTTTCTAAAACTAACTAATAACACCACTTTTTTTTTGAGTAGTACCATAATATTATATATCAATGGAAAGATAATTTAATCAAGAACATAATGCAATAACTTTTATGAAGGATTTGCTATTAGAATAGCAGAGTATAAAAAAGAAAAGTGAAACACAGAAAAAATGAGATATACAAAAATTATCACCATAGAAAAAATGAGATATACAAAAATTATCACGTCAGTTAATACTTAGTTGCGTAACCTTTGGCATGAATTACAGCCCTATAATGTCTTCCCATAGAGTGACCCAAGTCTTTTAGTTCTGCAGCTGCTTTAATGTGAAACCAAGATGGAATGATTGCTTCTATTAACTGGCTTTTATTGCTGGGTCGCTTCTGACTAACAGGTTTCTTTAGTCAGCTCCATAGATTTTCAATTGGGTTAAGATCTGGGCTATTCCCAGGCCATTCCAGCAGTGGAATATGATTATCTTGAAACTCCAAAAAAATATAAACATACATACATACATACATACATGCATACATACATACATACATACACAATTTTGGCCACTACGGTAAGTCTTTGACTTAGATGTCATGGTTCCAACCAGTGCACTAACGCAATTAAGAGCCTCAAGACTCTTCACGAGTTGACATTACATTTAGATTATACTCATTTGTTTAATGACAGTTCAAAGTTACAGTGCTGAAAACAAAATCTTTCAGAAGGCTGAAAAATGTTCTCATATCTATGATTGGTCCTCATGTATATGACTTTTGTAGCGTCCACAGGATCATGTGATCAAAATTTGGGCACTTGGCAACCAGCATTTATTTATAATGGTTGTAGCATCTTGTCCATAGGTAAAGCAGAATTAACAACCGTTGCTTAACTACTGTGGGGATTCATTTAATGACCACAGCATGGGTATGGCTCAATTAATGACTGCCTCATTTAGTGCCCTGATTTTGTTTGGTGAAAAGTACTGTGGAAAAGAAACTCTGGCTGGTTTCAATGATCTGTTTCAATAACACATACAACACCAGAGAATATTCATGTTTTTTCTTATTTCTTGACCCTGCTTACCTTGAATGAATGACGCCAGCCTACAGGTGACAAGAAAAGAGAAACAGCATGGTGTAGTGTGAAATACATGGAAATTGTCCACATGCTCTTGCTTAATGCCATCTCTCATTGGTGCATGTGATTTGTCAGTCAGGCTATTCCTGAATTCAGGCCTGATACTTTCCTGAATAAGCCTAAACTCAAAAATACTCCACTTGAAAAGAGGTGGAGAAAAGACTTGGAATGAAGCAGGATAGAGTGATCAATAACAGTGAGTTTATTTTCAAGTAGTACTATGAGATAATGGCAGCAGGGGTGGGTTCTACTTACCTTTACTACCGGTTTGCATTGTGCCCCCACGTGTGCACTTTTCTGCGCATGCGCAGAAGAGTTTTGATGACGTTTTGGTCAGTGGGCAGTTTTACTCACCGCCGGTTTTACTACCGGTTCTATAGAACCAGTCTGAACCGGGGGCAACCCACCACTGAATGGTAGGTCCGGTAGAGAGTGGCCAAGAAGTTCAGCTTTGATCTTCTGGCTGGCAGCAATCCAGGTTAGATGATCCTGGAAAACATGCAATTAAGATGGGTGCATATAAAATAAGTTGTTTTATATATAGAATATAGAGCCCCACCCTCCCCAATAACACACATAGTAAAAAAAAAAGTGTAGCCAAATCAAACTCTTGTCAGCAGAAGACGTAAAAAAATCTGTAATGCACTTAGTGATGACAAAATCACCAATGCACAGCTGGCCAAACCTGCCTCTCTTTTGTGATTAAAATTACCTGTGCCCAGCATTAGGCTTGCGTGCTTCAAAGAAATGCTAATTGATGTTCTTTGAAATCCATCAAGAATCGTATAAAACCTGACATTTTGAGTTGGGAACTTTGGATAGAGCCATTAACCCTAAACAGATATCTCCGCACAAGTCACTGGTCCAGTCTGTCTTTCAACCCAAGCCAAAATACCTTTATAGGGCAGTTCCCAGTGTCTGGCAGAGGCGGGTGGGCATTGCCCAGCAGAATACGGTAAGTGGCCAATAGATAGATGCTGGGGTATTCTCAGTTCGTGAGAGTATCAGCAACCATATTTTTGGTGAAGAATGATAGATTATATTGCCAGCATCAGGAGGAGAAGGAGAAGATGGGAACAGTTAAGGATGATCATAGGTTGTATGAAATATGAGCTGGTCATGAGCTAAAACAATGTCATGAGGACATCAGAGATAAAAGAGTTTCTCAGGTCATTTTCATGGCATAATTAGGAAACATGAAGGTGAACTTGTAGTCTTTACTACTGGTTAATAAATTAAAACTCGGTTTGCAGCAAGTTGAGAAAGGGCAGGGCAGAACAGTTGGTTTTCTTATAAAAATGAAACCTTGGATATGAGAAGAAAAATAGCTATGTTACAGACCATGACAACAGAAATGAATGATAAGCTGGCAAGATGTTAGCCTAATTTTGCAGGTAAGACTCAAAGCAAAAACGAACAAAAGTGTCAGCAAAGTAGAGAGAAGATATTGACACTGTAAATGAAACAGACTAATTATAAATAATTCACACCTAACTATTTGATCTCTTCTGGGATGCTTAAAATTTATGGTTTGCCACCAACTCTACAATAGACATTGAAAAAACAGGAAAAAAAAGCTGTGGCACTAGACTAAGCTTTTAAAAGGACCTCTTTCTTCAAATATTCCAGTTCCAAACCTATGTTTTATGTTTTCTCTGCCTTCCTCTTGCCTTCCTTGCTGCTGCTCCTTGTTTTGTTTCTTCGCAGAGAAAGATACAAATACAAATACAGAGAAAGAAACCAAATACAAGCTGGGCAGATATGACTCGTAGACGACCCTCACTCTGTCAAGGACCTAGGAATACTCATTTCAAAAGATCTAAGCCCCAGAGCTCACTGTAACAGCATTGCCAAAAAGGCATTAAGAGTTGTTAACATAATTTTGCAAAACTTCTTCTCCGGTAACATTGTACTGCAAACCAGGGCATACAAAACCTTTACCAGACCAATTCTCGAATACAGCTCATCTGCCTGGAATCCACACTATATAACAGACATTAATACAGTTGAGCAAGTCCCAAGGTATTTCACGAGAAGAGTACTCCACTCCTCTGCTCGCAATAGAACACCTTATGCCACTAGGCTTGAAATTTTGGACGTGGACAACCTAGAACTACCCCGCCTACGGTCTGATCTCAGCTTAGTACACAAAATTATCTGCTACAACGTCCTACCTTTCAATTACTACTTCAGCTTCAACTGCAATAATACACGGGCAAACAAGATACAAACACAAAGTAAACCGCTCCAAACTCGATTGCAGAAAATACGACTTCAGCAACAGAGTGGTCAATGCCTGGAATGCACTACCCGACTCTGTTGTTACATTCTCAAACCCCCAAAACTTTAACCTTAAACTGTCTACTGTGGACTTCACCCCATTCCTAAGAGGTCTATAAGGGGGCATGCATAAGCGCACCAGCATGCCTACCATCCCTGTCCTACTGTTCCCATTTATTCATACTCATTTCTTATATATATACTTATACCTGTTTATACTTATATGTTTATATGTTATGTTATGTTATATGTTAAGAGGGCTGTGAAAATATTTACAGACCCCTCACATCCTGGACATAAACTGTTTCAACTCCTACCCTCAAAACAACGCTATAGAGCATTGCACAACTAGACACAAGAACAGTTTTTCCCCGAACATCATCACTCTGCTAAACAAATGATTCCATCAACACTGTCAAACTAGTTATTAAGTCTGCATTACTATTAATCTCATCGTTCTTATCACCCATCTCCTCCCACTTATGACTGTATGACTGTAACCTTGTTGCAGGTTTCCTTAAGATTTATATTGACTGTTTCCTAATATGATTTGATTGTTTATTTGTTCCCTATGACTATCATTAAGTGTTGGACCTTATGATTCTTGACGAATGTATCTTTCCTTTTTGTGTACACCGAGAGCGTATGCACCAAGACAAATTCCTTGTGTGTCCAATCACACTTGGCCAATAAAGAATTCTATTCTATCCTATCCTATCCTATCCTATCCTATCCTATCCTATCCTATCCTATCCTATCCTATCCTATCCTATCCTATCCTATCCTAGTCATACTTATACTTGTTTTCTCATACATGCTTGACAGACTAAATAAATAAAATAAATAAATACAGAGAGATTAAGAATATGCAGATTCTTTGACTTCTTTGACTTGAGGGCTGTTACTTCAGCCCTCAAGGTCTCGTAACATCCTGACCAGCCTGCTTTGGAAACATATTTATTTATTATTTATTTATTATTTAAATTTGTATACCGCCCTTCTCCCGAAGGACTCAGGGCGGTTCACAGCCAGGTAAAAAATACACAATACACTATAAATACGATTAAAATACAATTAAAAAACTTATTAAATTGGCCACAATTAAAATTTAAAAATAAAAACCCATTAAAAACCCATAGACTTAAAAAACTAACCCAGTCCAGCGCAGATGAATAAGTGAGTTTTAAGCTCGCGAAAGGTTGAGGTCCGGAAGTTGACGGAGTCCTGGGGAGTTCGTTCCAGAGGCGGGAGCCCCACAGAGAAGGCCCTTCCTGGGCGTCGCCAGACGACACTGTCGCGCCGACGGCACCCTGAGAAGTCCCTCTGTGAGAGCGCACGGTCGGTGAGAGGTATTCGGTAGCAGCAGGCGGTCCCGTAAATAACCCGGCCCTATGCCATGGAGCGCTTTAAAGGCGTTCACCAACACCTTGAAGCGCACCGGAAGGCCACAGGTAGCCAGTGCAGCCTGCGAGGATAGGTGTCACTCGGGAGCCACGAGGGCTCCTCTATCACCCGCAGCTGCATTCTGACTAACTGTAGCCTCCGGATGCCCCTCAAGGGAGCCCCATGTGAGAGCATTGCAGTAGTCCAGACGAGACGTCACAAGGGCGTGAGTGATTGTGCACAAGGCATCCCGGTCTAGAAAGGGGCGCAACTGGCGCACCAGGCGAACCTGGTGGAAAGCTCTCCTGGAGACGGCCGTCAAGTGGTCTTCAAAAGACAGCCGTTCATCCAGGAGAACGCCCAAGTTGCGCACCCTCTCCATCGGGGCCAATGACTCACTCCCGACAGTCAGCCGCGGACTCAGCTGACTGTACCGGGATGCCGGCATCCACAGCCACTCTGTCTTGGAGGGATTGAGCTTGAGCCTGTTTCTCCCCATCCAGACCCGTACAGCTTGTGGCAAGCTATCATTGGACTTAATTAGGCTGGCCCATAGAAGATATCTAAGTCATTGTTCTTCCTTAGATGATGATAACAGATGTAGGAATGCAAAGCATTTTTTACTAAACATTTCTCCTTTTGACTAAAATTAATGGGGTCAGTTATCTATGTTAAGCACTCAGTGCAAATTAAAGAGGAGAAACCCCAGGCATTATTGTAAGTTTAAACCTATATAGTAAATGATATAAATAGTTGCTGGATATATTTGATAGAGCTGTATATTTATATAATGCAGTTTTCCAGGCTGGCCCAAGCAAAGGAATGTTAAATACTGTAAATTCTTTCAGTAAATACTGAAAAAAATACCACCTTACGGAAAGACGTATTTTCCAATTGCAGAGAGTTAAGAATTCTGGCTCTACATTAGGATGATGGTACCATTTTTCTTTTGGCTTCTTCTTCTTTTTTTCAACCTGATAATCAAAACAAATCAAATATCTTTATGATGGTCTTTGACCAGTACAGTAAAAAGAGAAATTTTACAGTAAAAAGAGAAATAGTTTATGAAACAATTTGTTATTGGGAAAGGGGGAAAAAAAGAATAGGACAACAATAAAAGGTAAATGTTCCCCTTGCTAGTTGTTCCTGACTCTAGGGGGTGGTGCTCATCTCTGTTTCAAAGCCAAAGAGCCAGCACTGTCCGAAGACGTCTCCGTGGTCATGCATGACTAAACGCCAAAGGCACACAGAACGCTATTACCTTCTCATCAAAGGTGGTCCTTATTTTTCTACTTGCATTTTTTACATGCTTTCGAACTGCTAGGTTGGCAGAAGCTGGAACAAGTAACGGGAGCTCAGTCTGTTATGCGGCACTAGGGATTCGAACTGCTGAACTGCCGACCTTTCAATCGACAAGCTCAGCATCTTAGCCACTGAGCCACCACGTCCCTTCTAGGACAACAATAAGACAGTATTATTAATTTCATTTAATATTGGATTAAAAGTTTTGTGCAGTTATATAACTTGGTGAACATACTTGTCCACCTGAAATGTGAGTGTGGGATTAGCATTTCTTAAAAAGTAATAAACATAAATTGATCACAGTGGCCTTTGTCTCTGGAAATAATTAGGGAGACCAGATCATGTCTCGGACACATAACAATTAGATACTGCCTTGAACTATCTGATTTGACTGTGTTACATTCTCCGGGCCAGCTATGGCAGTAATGGAAATCAACAAACACTTTACAAATGTCGAAAATGAAAAGATAATTTCACATAACCAAGAAATATGTTTATAACAGTATGCTGTACACCTGTTTTAGAACTCAGTAACACATACAGAATTCTATTAGGCCTCCCGTAGTTCAATGTAGAGCCTTCGGGTTGTGAAATAGCAGGGAAAGAAACCAACAACAGGTGTGAAACATGCCTTGCAGTTCTGCAGAAGGAACGCCACATGCTACTGTATGCGGCAATGCTTTTTCACAGTTGGAGTAAGCAATTTCATTTGGTTTTGGTTCAGCGTCACATTTAAAATATGCTAAAGGAAGGATACTCGTCTCAGCTCTTTGATATCTAATGCAGAAATAATATTTATTTTACGTAAAAAATGTTTCATGAATATCTGTTTTTTAGATATGGGGAACTGAAAAATCCTGCCATTAAGAAAATACTATTTGTTAAGCACAGTATGTGGAAGTGGATAATTGTAGTTCAGTTCTCTACATGTTTATGGAGAAGTAAGTCTCACTATCTTCAGTGGGGATTTTCTCTCAGGTAAATAAGCATACAATTACAGCCAGAGACAACTTGCTTCAGACTTTATTTCTTCCTATATCAACTGTGCATCAACTAAATATTGGCCAGCTGGATTTCTGGTCTGTTGACAGAAAAGACTAAAAGCTTTGCACAGTTAGACCAGTCCTTCCTAGTTGATGGATTCCTAGGTGATGTTTGGGGGGGGGGGAATCTGTTAATGTACCAATTAGAAACAAATCCTCGTCGGTGTCGTCATCATTCTAGCCATTGTCTATCCACTGCAGGATAAAGGCCCCTTCAACATGTTTCCAGCCTTGAACTTTCCTTTGCCAGTGGGGTCCACAATACATACTGATGTCGTCATTCCATCTTGTTTTAGGTCTCTTTTGTGGACACTTTTTATCAAGTGGAATCCATTCTATAACTGCTTTAGTCCACCTGCCATCAGTTCTTCTTGCTATGTGACCAGCCCATTTCCATTTCTTTTATTCTTTTGATGGCATCATATATTTTCATTTAGAATAGGCTAGAATAACAGAGTTGGAAGGGATCTTGGAGGTCTTCTAATCCAACCCCCTGCTTAGGCAGGAAATCCTACACCACTTCAGACAAATGGTTATCCAACATCTTCTTAAAAACTTCTAGTGTTGGAGCATTCACAACTTCTGGAAGCAAGTTGTTCCACCGATTAATTGTTCTAACTGTCAGGAAATTTCTCCTCAGTTCTAAGTTGCTTCTCTCCTTGATTAGTTTCCACCCATTGCTTCTTGTCCTGCCTTCAGGTGCTTTGGAGAATAGCTTGACTCCTTCTTCTCTGTGGCAGTCCCTGAGATATTGGAACACTGCTATCAGGTTTCCCCTAGTCCTTCTTTTCATTAAACTAGACATACTCAGTTCTTGCAACTGTTCTTCATACGTTTCAGTTTCCAGTCTCCTAATCATCTTTGTTGCTCTTCTCTGCACTCTTTCTAGAGCCTCAACATCTTTTTTACATTGTGGCGACCAAAACTGGATGCAGTATTCCAAGTGTGGCCTTACCAAGGCATTATAAAGTGGTATTTGTTCTCTAATCCATGTGCAAGTCTTTCTATATTGTATTGTGATGCTGAGCAGGTATGCTTCCATGGCTCTTTGCGCCACTCATAGCTTTTGTATCAACTGTGAGGTTAATAAGCAAAATTAAAGGAAAACTGAAATTCAAAACTTGTTTATTTGAAAGTTAAATTCTACATTAATGTTTACAGTAGCACTTGAGTTATATTGTTATTCTCCTCATTTAAGGTTCTCACATGTGAGACAATGATTGTCTTTGTATTGCATTATTTCCCTCCCTTTTTTTTCTCCTTCTCTATTGTGAAAAAAAAATCTTAAAATTTGCAACTTTACTGGGACTCAGATAGGATGATAAAATACTAGCACTGAATTATTTTACTCTCTTGCAATTAGCTCATATTTATTTTATTCTTTTGTTGCTTGCATCTATTGCTCATTTTTTCTCCTTACTTGTCTATTACTTCAAACTAGCAAAAGGATATTTATAAATATATAAATTAACTAAAATTACTCAGACTTAAAGCTGTGTAAATATGCACAACTCAAATTGCTCCAAAGCATATTTCTTCATTATCATATTTATGGAGGCCCAGGAGTATAACGTCTTATGTGATTTATACTTAACTACTTTTCATGCGTACTTGGAAGCAGCTTTCCTCGTCTTCAGTGTGGGTTATTTGAACTTCATACATGCATAGCAATGTTTCTAAAATCAGTCGCTAGCTATGCCCTGTGCAATACATTTAAGTGCTTATTTTTGTCAACAAAACATGCTTCTTTATATTTATTTAAAATAAAATGCTGCTGTTTAAAATGGAATTTTTAATGTGTTGCAAGCTATCCCATTAAAATGGAATTTTTAATGGGATAGCTTGCAGCACATTAAAACTTAGTGCCCATCTTTTCTTTCTTCTTTCCCTTTGTCTCTGACCTGGAAGAATACATAATCTCTTGGCTGGAGTGGTGAAGTCAGGAGGACATTCAGAGTTGAAAGTCAGGCAATACTGAGGAAGTACTGTACTTTTCGGAATATAAGACACTCTCCCCCCACCCTAAAATAGGGTGAAAATTTGGGTGCTTATACACCGAATGTACCCAAAAATGTGAGGCATGAGGCAGCGATGGTCTGTGGCAATCCCTGCACCCTGGAAAAGCTGATTGGGGGTTATTCCGGAAGGCCAATCCACCCACCAATCAGCTGCTCATGCTGAATCAGGCTGCAATAATGTGCTGAAGCTGAGCTGGCTGTTTGCTATTTGGTGCAAGGATTCAGAATTTGCAGCAGCAATCACATTCAGAAAGCACAGACAAGTAACTGATTCAGCAGGATTCAATAACTTCTCTTTCTATATAATATAATATAATATGTGAAGTAAATATACAATACCAAAAGCAGGTTTTCCAACGTGGTAGTAAATACAAACAAAACACAAGCAGAGGATAGGAGTTTCAGTTTCAGTTTTGAGTAGCAGACTATTTTAGAGCTCAGCACAGATTCAGAGCCACACCCAGGCTCCTTGCTGTCTCCTTCTTTGTTGCTCACACAGCAAATATTGTTTCAGTTTCCAAACAGCCTTCAACTCTCTCACACACTAACAGGATGCTAGCCAGATGAATATCGATGGATGCTGGTAAGCAGAGACAGATTTGTTTTTCTTATTTTCCTCCCCAAAAACTAAGGTGCGGCGTTTTATACTCCAGAGTGTCTTATACTCCGAAAAATATGGTACACTTCCAGATAGATCCATTGACACCTGAGCAACAGCAGGCTACCTGAAAGAAGTCTTCTAAGGCTGATTGTAAGGTATGAATAGGAACAAAAGGGAAATAAATACAAAGATGTTCACATGAAAGAGATTTGACTTCATAAAACTGTTGCTCTTGGCTGCTTTTAGGTTTATCTAGTTCATTGTTCCTTTTATAAAGTTTAAAATTGTTTATCAACCCTCAACGATTTTATTACACAAAATAATTTAATCAATGCTACTTTAACTAATAATACTAGGAATAATGAAAATATAGGTAGACCTCACTTTACAATTGCCCTGTTCAGTGACCCTTCAAAGTTACAACAACACTGAAAAACAACATTATGACCATTCCGTGTATTTAAATTGTCCTTAAGATCACATGATTTATATTTGACCATTTTGCAACCAGCGGGAATTTACAACTATTGCAGGCAAACAACTGCCTGAAAAAGATATCTAGTTGGTTCCCCAATGTTTCAACTTCATAAGATAAATCTTAAGTATTCCCATCAACTAAGTTTGTTGGTTCTTGACGGTTATCACCTTTGCTCTGGTTATATATTTCAGCCCACAACTTTATTTCTAATAGTCCAGCTAAATGCATACTTTGAAACTGATCAACTGATACTTAGAAATAAGGAGAAATTTTCTGACAGTGAGAACAACCAACCAATGGAGCAGCTTGCCTTCAGAAGTTGTGGGAAATTCATCACTGGAGGCTTTCAAGATTGGACTGCCATTTATCAGAAATGGTGTAGGGCAGGAGTGTCAAACTCAAGGCCCGAGGGCTGGATCCAGCCTGCAGGGTGCTTAGATCTGGCCCAGGGGCCGCTCTAGAAATAGCGAAAGACTGGCCCACAGTGCCTCTGCCAGTGAAAACAGAGCTTATATGACCCCCCCCAGCTCTGTTTTCACTGGCAAAGGCTTGCAGGAGGCTGTCCCAGCCGAAAACAGAACTCAGGAGCCTGTTTTTGCTGGCAGAGCACTCAGGCCATTTACAGGCTCTCCCCGACACAAGTGACATTATACTGGCCAGCTCACCCTGGCCAGGCCACCCCTCCCCTCCAAGGTCAAACACAACCCTGATGCAGCCCTCAATAAAAGTGAGTTTGACACCCCTGGTATAGGGTCTCCTGCCTGGATGGGAGTTGGACTAGATGACCTACAAGGTTCCTTTCAACTCTGTTAATGTGTAAAAAAAATATGTAAATGTAATTATGCATTAGTAAGCTGAACTAATAGCACACAGGCAGTTCTCTTTCTCTAGGACTACAAGACTATGCGAAGGATATGTCCCCATTGTGTTTATATGCACAAGGTATATATAACTGGAACTAACAATCCCACTGAATGACAGATTTAAACACACAGGCTATCTAATTGTATTATGACACATGGCTAAATATACAAAATGATTTTATTGAAAAGTGTGTCTAAAATGCTAAATAGTTTGACAGCTCATTTGATGATCTTTCATCTTTAGATATGCAAGTCATTGTCTATTACAGATGTTGATTTCAGGTCAATTTATCTAGCCTTTGCTTATATAAATGTACATCTATTTATTTTGTAAAAAAGGCTGGGCAAACTAAATCTGTTACAGACACTAAAGTGCTAAGATTATTGCAACAATATACGAGCACACAATAGATTTAACCTTAATGTTAACTGTTCCAATCTTGATTGCAGAAAATACGACTTCAGTAACAGAGTTGTTAATGCTTGGAATACACTACCTGACTCTGTGGTCTCTTCCCAAAATCCCCAAAGCTTCAACTAAAAACTGTCTACCATTGTTCTCACCCCATTCCTAAGAGGTCTGTAAGGGGCGTGCATAAGAGTACAAGAGTGCCTACCATTCCTGTCCTATTATTTTCTTTTGTTATATCCAATTAATATAGTTATGACATACTCATACTTATATATATGCTTATCTATTATATAGTTATTTCATGCTTACGCTTATATACACTGTGTGACAAAAAATAAATAAATAATATTTTCAGTATGACTTGGAAGCTTAAGTTTGGCATGCAGAAACCACTGTAGGCCAACCTGTTGGCAGTATGTGGTATATAAAGGAATAAAATAATAATATTGTTATTGCTGCTGTTATTTATTTATTGATTTGATTTGTAGAGCCACCCACTTACAACAATGACTCTGGGAAGCAGGCATTGAAACATCCTCCCTGAAGAGAAGGCTGAAATGTATTTTATTTACTCTGTGTTTTTTTAAAATATTTATTTGCTGTCCGTCATGCCATGCCACTTGTCTCATTATTAGAATAAAATTCAAAACTGGGTACCTCTCTGGATAAGACAAAGTTTTCCAAAATTAGCTAGAAATATATATGTGTGCGTGTGTGTGTGTGTATAGACTGTAAGACAAGATATCTTGATTACTGTAAGTGAAGGTGTTTTTAATCTAGTGAAATTCTATTTCCCGGATATATAGTTGTATAGATAAGGATTTTCTTTAAAAAAAAAAACCCAGCAAGTGACAATATTTTATAACAAAGTCATAATCAGTATGGTCAGTACAGTATCTCCTGTAATGCATGCAATATGCTTAAATATAATATTTTTATGAATCAGAATTGAGGGTATATATGACTGTCTTGGTCTACTTCTTCCAACCACCATATTTTAAAATTGCAAGATCTTTCATACCAAGTAAAATCTGGGAGGGAGGGAGAGAGAGAGGGAGAGAAAGAGAAAGAAACTAAAAGTTAGTCAAATGTCCACACCTTTAGCTGAATTGATATAACATATATTAATACATCTTGGATAATCAAAAAGAAGTTCTACTATTTTTATTAATGACTATTATCCATCCATCCATCCATCCATCCATCCATCCAATTTATATAGCCAGCCATCTCAAATATATGATTTTCAATGGCTTACAAATGATTAAAAAATATTTAACAGTAACGGAGTTGGAAGGGACCTCGGAGATCATCTAGTCCAACCCCTTGCTCACGCAGGAGACCTATACTAAGGATTTGAACTGCCGACCTTTCTATTCAACAAGCTCAGCACCTTAGCCACTGAGCCACCTAGCCAGGGTAATAGATAAACAGTATATAAACAGTTGAGTTGCAGAAAACCTTTTTTTTTTTAGAATAGAATTCTTTATTCTAGTGTGATTGGACATGCAAGGAATTCGTCTTCGGTGCATAAGCTCTCAGTGTACATGTTTCTTGACTTGGTCCACATTAAAAGATTGACCCAATGGAAAGACAGAAAAAACAAACAAACAAACAAACCCTGTTTTGCCTTTTGCCATAGATTTTTTTTAGTTTAAAAATGAGTATGTAGGAATGTTTTTTAAAAGGTGGCACCTCATCTGAATGTGTGTCATGATTTATCAATATAAACATATATTTCTGTGTATTGTATAGTTCAAATACTTACATTAATATGGAATTTTGCTAGGCATATTTACTTGAAATAAGCTACTTACTTGGAATTTACTAAGTTCACTAAATCAGCTCTAAATATCAGCTAAAACCTGACATCATTTGTAATTCTGACAAATGTATTTAAAGCTACTGGGATAGAAATGAGTCCAAACCCTAACTCTTAGGCACAAAGTCAATGAGTAGCTCTGAGACAATTGGTCTCCTTCAAACCTGGGAAGGAGACTTCCAAACTACTTCTAAAGATGTTAAGCAAACTGCAAAGACTGATAGCAATAATACTTAGATTTATATACTGCTTCACAGTGCTTTACAGACCCCTCTAAGCAGTTTACAGAGTCAGCATATTGCCTCCAACAATCTTGGTCCTCATTTTACTGACCTTGGAAGGATGGAAAGCTGAGTCAACCTTGAGCCTGGTGAGATTCGATCTGCCAAACTGCTGGCAGCCAGTGATCAGCAGAAATAGCCTGCAGTACTGAACTCTAACCACTGCGCCACTGCGGCTTAGACAGGTGGAAAAATTCATGATTGACTTAATGGACCCCAAAGCCCAGAATCAATCAAACAAACAAAAAACTCCTGCCTTCCAAAAAAACATACTCAACAAGATATATCAAAAGTGTCTGGGCAATGGATCTGATGCCGATAATAACTGGCTACTTGTTTAGGTCATTTTAGTTGATCCTAAAAAAGGATATTACCAAAGTGATTTTGTATTTGTTCTGATAGGTAATCATGACCACAATTGCTTTTTATATTCTTTGGATAGTAGAATTTCAATTCAGTTCTATTTATATTTATGCTGAAATAAAACCTCACATACAATTTATCCTGAGGTAAGGGTGCATTAATAGTGCAGCTTAGTCTCATCCTTCATAAACATTGCAAAATTTTGATGGTTATTAAGAGTGGTATCTTTTGGTAGCATAGCAGTCTTTCATTTCTTGCTCTAGGGAACTCAAGGTTATCAGTTTCTGTCTAGACTGTTATGTCTTTAATTTGAGGCTTATATTTTGCTTTATATTGTTTCAGTTTTCAGGAATATGTGGGAATCTAATATCAAATAAATGACTGTATAATAGATAGTTCTTTAGTTGTGATAGCAGACAATGTCTTCTGTTATTAGAAGTTGCAGACAATCTATGTTCAAGGATTATTAAGTAGCCTGTTCTGAATTTCACCATTCATTTCATACCATATGCAGTCATGAATTAGTTGATGGTAATCTGTTAATAAAAATGTAATATTCTAAATTATACACCATAAAGGTATTCATGTTTTCAAAAATAAAACTGTCTTTGCAATCTTTAAGATGCTGAAATGATTAAAAATATTTCTTTCCATAACAGAGAAAAACACAATTCTTATTTTCTATGAAAGGCTAATCTCATATTAAAATATAGTAGTAACGTTGACAAGGCTAATAACTTTTATTATTTCTGGTTATGCTCAGTGTAACCAATGTTTAAAATATAAATAAAAGATTTTATTATTGAGGCTTTTGAATGTTTCTTTAAGTTCTAATTTATTCTTTGGCTTGATAGGCATGACTGGATGAATAAATATGCTAAATAAGATGTAGAATAGAGGTGATGTAAGCACTGTTTCATTCACTATAACGTAAGCAGTTATCATCAAAGATTGCTTACCTTTAATCCCCCCCCCCCATATTTGAATTTTGAATTCACCAGGAAGAATGCAAACAGCCAGAATTAGAACAACTGCTTTTTCAATTATGCTTGCAGCTACAATGCAGTTAGTCCAAAGAACTGATTCAAAGGGCCATATATAAACTTTTAGGCAACTGTTTTGGTGGCTAATAATTTTGAGAATAGGGAATGTATGGTTGGAAGAAGGTTGATTTAAACTGTTGAGTTAGCAACAGGTTGCTCTACACAATCAACTCTACAACCCATGGTGCTAGTCTGGGAGAGGTTCATATCATGAGAGGAATTTTTCAAGGAGATTCACTATCACAATTACAGTTTGTTATTGCATAGACTCCTCTGTAAATAATACTGAACAAATCAGGTCAGGCTGTCAAACATAAACATCTGCCAGGCTATCCCATCTATATCCCAGAACAACTAGACACAAGGACAGTTTTTCCTCGAATGCCATCACTCTACTTAACAACTAATTCCCACAACACTGTCAAATAATTTATTAAGACTATGTTACTATTCTTCTTCTCTTCCCTACTAGCATCTATCTCTTCCCACTTATTACTATAACCAGAGGTAGGTTTCAGCAGGTTCTGACCAGTTCTGGAGAACCAGTAGTGGAAATTTTGAGTAGTTCGGAGAACCGGTAGTAAAAATTCTGATTGGCCCTGCCCTCATCTATTCTCTGCCTCCCAAGTCCCAGCTGATTGGGAGGAAATGGAGATTTTACAGTATCCTTCCCCTGCCATGCCCACCAAGTCATGCCACGCCCACCAAGCCACACTCACAGAACCAGTAGTAAAAATTTTGAAACCCACCACTGACTGCAACCATGTTGCTTGTATCTTTCAATTTATATTGTTTTTATTTGTTTCCTAGTACGATTTGATAGCTTATTAGTAACCTTGACTATCACTAAAATGTTGTATCTTTTTATTCTTGATGAATGTATTCTCCTTATGTACACTGAGAGAATATACACCTAAGACAAATACCTTGTGTGTCCAATCACACTTGGCCAATAAAGAATTCTATTCTATTCTATTCTATTCTATTCTATTCTATTCTATTCTATTCTATTCTATTCTATTCTATTCTATTCTATTCTATTCTATCCTATCCTATCCTATCCTATCCTATTCTATTCTATTCTATTCTTTTGTATTCTATTCTATACATGGAAGATCTGAAGCTGCATGGAAAAAGCCCAACTGAAATTCAATCACTGTTCTTATATGCAGCCAAGATATTGCAAAGTTATTTAGCTTGGACAAAAATGCAGCCTTGCCATCAACAGGGGAAAACAGTAAAATCTGATGAAATTTAAAAAAATTGAAAATAGGGAATATATGGTTTGAAGAAGGCTAGTCTAAGTTATTGGGTTAGCAACAGGCTGCTCTATGCAATCAACTCTACAGGTTGATCTACACAACCAAGTTGCCTCATTACTATATATTTCTCAAAGGTGTTATTCCATACTTGTGTACAGTCCACCAAGAAGGCAACTTCCTTCTGCATTTTCCTGCTACACATCAAAAGTTGTCCTTTCTGATTTATGCTGATAGTAGTGCTATCTAATTGGCCTGCTGTGGTTTTTATTTCATGAATGCTCCAGTTTTCACTGTGCAGTGTGGTGGAAATGTTTCATGTCAAACTAATCTCACTGCCTTCCACAAATTTTTCATTGTGGGCTGCTGGAATATCTGCTTCCTTCTGAAGGAAATTCAACCCATGAACCTCTGGTTTTCCCTTTCATTTCACCAGAGCACATGAAACTCTGACTTATATATTCATAAGAGTTGTCAGTTTTTCCTTCTAGTCCAAATGATAGGAAGAAATGTAAAACAGTGAACATTTCTCCCTCTTCCTCAGTTGTGGTCCACCAATAAATAATACTTGAAATGTGCCAAGTATGAGAGGAATAAACAAAATATTGCTAATGTAAAAAATGCTAGCAAAGGCAACCACATGTTCTTAAAAACCAACCCAAGGAAAGAAAAGTAATTGGTACTTGCTTTCCAGGCAAAGATTTGTGTAGATTTGTGTATATGGGATAATGGTGGTATGGTAAAGGACCATAGAAGCCCATCAAGCAGAGGTCATAGTAAGTATATTCAGAGTGAACACCAGATTGTCACCATAGTGAAGGAAAAGGATGTGAAACCCATACATATTTCTTAACCAGTCTTTATTGCCAGCCAGTTTAAGGCTCATAGGACAGGGTCCTATGTCCATCCATAGTGATCATATCCCATCAAAAGTTTCTTCATTGTCACGTCTTTTAAGAAGCAAATTAAAGCAATTTTTCCTATTATGCTCTATGCGAAATTGTATTTTGGTTTTACTTTCAAAGACACCTTTTCTGATGTCCCATAAATATCTCTGCTGTTTTATGTTCACCTTAAATTTTTCCATCTGTTTGCTTCTTAGCCAGTCATTCAACTCTCCTCTCTGGTCAGAACACTTTATTAATGGATAGTGATTTTAATTGCTTATTGTGCCTGCTATGGAACTTAGGAAAGGAAAGCCAACGGGATGAAATTTGACATACCAGGGATTATGGATAGAGGGGGAAAATTAGATTTACACTTCTTACTCATACATGCAACTAAGTGTAGCTTCAATCAAATCATAATCATCACGACTGTTTGACCTTCTGTGGATGCTGCTATAGCACTCTGGAAGTTATTATAAAATAGGCTGTTCTAATTTGGATACAAGCGGGACACGGTGGCTCAGGGGCTAGGACGTTGAGCTTGCTGATCGAAAGGTCGGCAGCTCAGCAGTTCGAATCCCCTAGTGCTGCCGTGTAATGGGGTGAGCTCCCATTACTTGTCCCAGCTTCTGCCAACCTAACAATTTCGAAAGCACGTAAAAATGCAAGTAGAAAAAATAGGGATCACTTTTGGTGGGAAGGTAACAGCGTTCCGTGCGCCTTTGGCGTTGAGTCATGCCGGCCACATGACCATGGAGATGTCTTTGGACAGCGCTGGCTCTTTGGCTCTGAAACGGAGATGAACACCGCACTCGGCAACGACTAGCACGTATGTGCAAGGGGAGCCTTTACCTTTACCTTAATTTGGATACATGTGGCTGTATCGGTTTAATCATTAAAGAAAGAGGGTCAGTTTGGTACAATGGTTAAAGTGATGGCAGCCTGGGAGTTCTGGTCCCACCTTAAGTATGAAAGCCAACCTGGTGACTTTGGGCCATTCATTGTCATTCCTCTAAATTCACCTCACAGGGTGGTAGTTGTGGATAAAACAGGGGAAGAAAAGCTTATTAGTATGTTCGCTATCTTGAGGTGTGTGTGTACCAGGGGTGGGTTCCAAATCCCGTCGCTATTGGTTTGCTTGTGCGGGTGGGGCACTTCTGCGCTTGCAGAGAAGCATCTGGGTGGGTGGGCGGAGCCTCCCGCTGCCACTGCTATGGGTTCGTCTGATCCGGTGCAAACCGGTAGCAACCCACCACAGGTGTGTACAGTATGTGTAGGTGAATATATATGTTGTGTCTTGCCCGCCCTCAGAGCAGCCGGGGCCTTCTTACCTGCTCCCGCACACTGAGGAATGTATGCCTCCCGGTCCCAGTCCTGGCTCCATGCCCACACAAACTGCAGAAGGAGAATCTCCCTGCCCCAGCCCTGACTCCATGCCCAGGCAAACGGAGCAGCTAGACCCCTCCCCCTCCTCCACAGCAGGTGAGCCTGAGGAGGGTTTACTCCCAAGAACAGCTGATTGGTGTGACCTCGCATCAGAAGATTGGAGAGGCGGAGGCTACAGAGGAAGGAGGGCAGGCCTTAATGAGTGCTGAGTCATGGAGCCACACCCCATGGCCTATATAAAGGAGCTACTTTCTGGCAGTCTCTGAGTCAGGCAAAAGTCAAACTTATCTTGCTGAAGTCACTTACTGGTCTCCTGCCTGCTCTGAGGACTTTGCTAGGACTTTGGGCAGAGCTGCAGAGGCACGCCTGATTCGGATTTCCCGGACCCAGCCGTCAGCGGAGGAGTGGGACACGACATCTTGCCTGACTCCTCACACATCTACAAGATGGATCTGCAACAGCTGGCGCTGATTGTGCAGCAGCTACAAACAGACAACCAGCAACTGCAACAGCAAGTCGCCCAGCTGACTGCTCAACTGGCTGCTGGGAATGCCCCAGCAGTCCAACCTCCTCCTCCTCCTCCTCCTCAGCGCCACAGCCCGGTACCGGTGCCGGAGAAGTTCTCAGGACGGATGGAGATGTTCCCGGCCTTCATGGCCCAGTGCCAGACCTACATGGCAATGCGGCCGGGGGACTTTCCAGATGACCGGGCCAGGGTGGCCTTCGTGATGAACCTGTTGTCTGGCCAGGCTGCGCAGTGGGCCACGCCTTGGTGCTCAGGGACAGCCCCTTGCTGGCGGACTACCAGGGGTTCTGGGGCACCACGCCTGATGTATGAAGACCCTGTGCGGGCCCAGACGGCTGCCTGGCGCCGGAGAGATCCAACAAGGGCCCCGCCCGGGAGTACATCGCGAATTCCGGTTGCTGTGCCATGATTCGGACTGGAACGACACGGCATTAGCGGACGCGTTCAAGAGGGGCCTTTCGGAAGTGCTCCAGGACGAGCTGGCTCGGGTGGAGGCGCCTCGGGCCCTCGGTGACCTGGTGCCCCTCTGCCTGCGCCTCGACACCCGTCTCCAGCAACGCCTGTCCTGTCGCCGCCCGCAACCGTCAAAGACCGTCGCCCTCCCTCGACCCGTGCCGACCCCGTCCCGGGCCACCCCGCGCTTCGTGGCCGCCGCCGAGGAGCCCATGGAGTTAGGAGCGGCCAGGCCTCGCCTGACGGCCCAGGAGCGGAGCCGGAGGCGCCAAGGGGGGCTGTGCTTGTACTGTGGGGAGCCCGGCCATTTCGCCGCCGCATGCCCCAGGAAGCGCGGCGGAGCACGTACGCCCGTCCCCGAATCCCGGCCTGGCCAGTCGGGAAACGGGGCAGGCCCGGCCCAGGGGAAACCCTAGGCCGGGCACGGACCAAGCCCCCGCCAGACATGGCCGACGTGGACCCCGGGCCCCCTCGGCACCTGATTTTGGACACCCGGGTGTGGGTGGGTGACCGGCCGGAAGGGATCCCGGCACACGCGCTGGTAGATTCGGGGGCCACCACGAACTTTATGGACCGGGCCGTGGACCATTTTGGTGTCCCTTGGTTCCGGTAGACCCTCCGATGGCGTCGAGACCATCGGCGGGAGGAGCTGGTGGCGGACCCATTAACCGCCACGCAGCCCCTTGCGCCTCGCCATCGGGGACCACGAGGCGATTCGCTTCTACGTGACGGCGGACCTCCACTTCCCAGTGATCCTCGGACTGGCCTGGCTGCGGACGCACGACCCTCAGGTGGCCTGGTCGCGGGCGCCATCTCGTTCCCAGCCTGCAGTGTGTCGACCACATCCGCCACACCTCGCCCGGCCAGGGCGTCTTCACCCGGCCGTCGCCGTGCCCCGGGCTGCAGGACTTCGCTGGCGTCTTCAGCGAAAAGGAGGCGGACCGCTTACCCCGCACCGGCCCTCGGCACCTGATTTTGGACACCGGGTGTGGGTGGGTGACCGCCGGAAGGGATCCCGCACACGCGCTGGTAGATTCGGGGCCACCACGAACTTTATGGACCGGGCCGTGGACCATTTTGGTGTCCCTTGGTTCCGGTAGACCCTCCGATGGCGTCGAGACCATCGGCGGGAGGAGCTGGTGGCGGACCCATTAACCGCCACGCAGCCCTTGCGCCTCGCCATCGGGGACCACGAGGCGATTCGCTTCTACGTGACGGCGGACCTCCACTTCCCAGTGATCCTCGGACTGGCCTGGCTGCGGACGCACGACCCTCAGGTGGCCTGGTCGCGGGCGCCATCTCGTTCCCAGCCTGCAGTGTGTCGACCACATCCGCCACACCTCGCCCGGCCAGGGCGTCTTCACCCGGCCGTCGCCGTGCCCCGGGCTGCAGGACTTCGCTGGCGTCTTCAGCGAAAAGGAGGCGGACCGCTTACCCCGCACCGGCCCTCGGCACCTGATTTTGGACACCGGGTGTGGGTGGGTGACCGCCGGAAGGGATCCCGCACACGCGCTGGTAGATTCGGGGCCACCACGAACTTTATGGACCGGGCCTTCGTGGACCATTTTGGTGTCCCTTGGTTCCGGTAGACCCTCCGATGGCGTCGAGACCATCGGCGGGAGGAGCTGGTGGCGGACCCATTAACCGCCACGCAGCCCTTGCGCCTCGCCATCGGGGACCACGAGGAGGCGATTCGCTTCTACGTGACGGCGGACCTCCACTTCCCAGTGATCCTCGGACTGGCCTGGCTGCGGACGCACGACCCTCAGGTGGCCTGGTCGCGAACGCCATCTCGCTTCCCAGCCTGCAGTGTGTCGACCACATCCGCCACACCCGCGCCCGGCCAGGACGTCTTCACCCGGCCGTCGCCGTGCCCCGAGCTGCAGGACTTCGCTGGCGTCTTCAGCGAAAAGGAGGCGGACCGCTTACCCCGCACCGGCCCTCGACTGCCCGTGGACCTGCAACCCGCGCCCGCTGCCCACGGGCGCCTGTATTCCATGTCCGAGCCGAGTTGGCGCCCTCAGGGACTTTCTGGACAAAAATCTGGCCCGAGGGTTCATCCGCCTTCCAAGTCCCTCTGTCGGCCCGGTCCTCTTCGTGAAAAAGAAGACAGGGGATTTGCGCCTGTGTTGCGACTACCGCCGGCTGAACGCCATCACGGTGTGGAATCGCTACCCCCTGCCGCTCATCCCGGAGCTGATGGACCGGCTGCGGGAGGCCTCCATCTTTACCAAGCTCGATCTCCGGGAGGCCTACAACCTGGTGCGGATGCGTGAAGGGGACGAGTGGAAGACGGCATTCAGCACCCGGTATGGACACTACGAGTACACGGTCATGCCGTTCGGGCTGACCAACACCCCCGCCGTCTTCCAACATTTTATGAACGATGTGTTCCGGGACATGTTGGATCGGTTCGTGGTGATCTACCTGAACGACATCCTGGTCTACTTCCGGTCCAGGGAAAGTCACCTCTGGCACCTCCGCCTGGTCCTGCAAGCGCCTGCGGGAGCACCAGCTCTACGCCAAGCTGGAGAAGTGCTTTTTCCTCCGGACATCCATCGAGTTCCTCGGGCACATCCTCTCACCCGAGGGGATCGCCATGGACCCACGCAAGGTGGAGGCCCTGAGCAGCTGGGAAGCCCCGCGTCGGGTGAAGGATGTCCAGCGGCTGCTGGGCTTCGCCAATTACTATCAGACCTTCATCCCGGGCTTCGCCACGCTGACGGCTCCGCTCACCCAGCTCCTCCAGAAGAAGGTCCTGTTCCGGTGGGGTCCCCCACAGGAGGAAGCCTTCACGGCTCTCAGGAAGGCTTTCGTCACGGAGCCCATCCTGCGACATCCCGACCCGCACCGCCTTCGTGGTGGAGCGGGCGCCTCCAGCGTCGCCCTCGGGCGGTGCTGCTACAGGCCCGGCGGATGGCGGCACTCTTTTCCCTGCGCGTACTACTCGCGGAAGCTCAACCCTTCCGGCGCAACTATACCATCTGGGAAAAGGTTGCTGGCTATCAAGGCGCGTTCGGCGTGGCGGCACCACCTGGAGGGCCCGGCATCAGGTGGAGGTCGAGCGGACCATCGGAACCTCGAACATCTCACCACGGCTCGGAAGTTGAACCAGCGGCAGATCCGGTGGTCGCTGTTCTTTGCCGGTTCAACTTCGCGTCACCTATATCCCCAGTGGCCACAACGGGCGGGCGCCCTGTCCCGTAAGCCGGAGTACCTGGCGCCCAAGACCCTCTTCCTCCACGGACTGTACTGCGGCGGAAGCCTTGGCGCCGCCCGGGAACCGGTGGACTTACGGGCCCGGTGCGAGGCGCAGCGCCAAGACGCCTGGTCTCAGCAGCGGCGGCGGGCGGGCCCCACGTCTCCGTGGACATTGGAAGACGACGTACTCAAGTTCCGGGGCGGTTGTATGTGCCCAGGGCGCTCGGTCCCTCGTCCTGACCCAGTGCCACGACAACCCTGCCGCGGGCCATTTCGGGTTTTTCAAGACTCTCAACCTGGAAACGCGGACCTTCTGGTGGCCCCGGGTGCGGCATGATGTCCATGCCTATGTGACGTCCTGCGTGCCGTGCCGGCAAGCCAAGGCCGCCACGGGGGCCCCTCGGTCTCCTCCAGCCCTTGCCGACTCCTGCCAGACCCTGGGGGGCGATTCCCATGGACTTCCTGGCGGACCTGCCGCCGTCCTCGGGGTTCACCACGGTGCTGGTGGTGGTGGACATGCTCACCAAGATGACACACTTCATCCCGTGCCGCGGGCTGCCCACCGCCACCAAGACAGCCCGTCTCTTCTTGCAGCACGTCTTCCGCCTCCACGGCCTGCAGGACAGGGTGGTGTCGGACCGTGGGGTGCAGTTCACGGCCCGCTTTTGGAAGAGCCTGATGGCCGCATTGGAGGTGCAGGGGTGCCTGTCGTCGGCGCACCATCCGGAGACCGACGGCGGGACGGAAAAGGTCATCGGCATCCTGGAACAGTACCTCCGGTGCTTCGTGAACCAACAGCAGGACAACTGGGCCGATTACCTGTCCCTAGCGGAGTTTGCATTCAACAACTCCCAACACACCTCCACCCAGACCACCCCGTTCCTGGCCAACTTGGGGTACCATCCACGGCTCTACCCTCTGGCGCCCCCGGACTCCCCGGTTCCCGAGACACAGTCCTTTCTCTCCGAGTTGCACGCGGTCCAGCAGATGGTGCGTCGGCAGCTGAATCGGGCGAAGGAGGACTACAAGCGGTCGCCGATCGTTCCGACGGGCAACACCCCACTGGTGGTCGGAGACGCGTGTGGCTCTCCACAAAGCATCTCCCGTCCGACCGGCGGCGAAGAAACTGGACCACCGGTTCATCGGTCCGTTCCCGTCGGCGGTCATCAATCCGGTGGCCTACCGATTGACCCTGCCGCGTTCCATGCGGATCCATCCGTCTTCCATCGGTCCTTGCTGGTCCCTGAGGCCCGCCGTCTCCCCTCCGGCGCCCGGGCGCCACCCGTCGCTGTCGGCGAGGGCGGGCGGAGGAGTACGAGGTGCACAGCATACGCGACTCCCGCTGGCTGAAGGCGCTTCCAATACCTGGTGGCGTGGCAAGTGCGGGACCGAGTTCACCTGGGTCAATGCCTCCGGCGTCACGCCCCGGACCTGGTGCGGGCCTTCCGAGCAGAACCCGGCCCGACCGCATCCCGATCGTCAGCCCGGGGAAGGGCCCTGCGGTGAGGATAGTGTTGTGTCTTGCCCGCCTCAGAGCAGCCGGGCCTTCTTACCTGCTCCGCACACTGAGGAATGTATGCCTCGGTCCCAGTCCTGGCTCCATGCCCACACAAACTGCAGAAGGAGAATCTCCCTGCCCCAGCCCTGACTCCATGCCCAGGCAAACGGAGCAGCTAGACCCCTCCCCCTCCTCCACAGCAGGTGAGCCTGAGGAGGGTTTACTCCCAAGAACAGCTGATTGGTGTGACCCTCGCATCAGAAGATTGGAGAGGCGGAGGCTACAGAGGAAGGAGGGCAGGCCTTAATGAGTGCTGAGTCATGGTGCCACACCCCATGGCCTATATAAAGGAGCTACTTTCTGGCAGTCTCTGAGTCAGGCAAAAAGTCAAACTTATCTTGCTGAAGTCACTTACTGGTCTCCTGCCTGCTCTGAGGACTTTGCTAGGACTTTGGACAGAGCTGCAGAGGCACGCCTGATTCGGATTTCCCGGACCCAGCCGTCAGCGGAGGAGTGGGACACGACAATATATATGTATATGTGTATAAATAAATAACATTCGGATAAAAAATTTAATAAAAAGGAAATATTACACAGTTGGTGCTTGATAATTTGGGGTTAGCTTAAAATCAAGTAGGATTGAAGCCGTAAGTGATTTATTAGCCCTTTGGATTAAATATAATGTTATGCAATATAGTATATTAGTAAATATTAGCTCTGTTGGATTAAAGATCATGTTATGTAGAGCCTCTGTAGGACAAATTATAAGGGAAAAATATGTTACATTTTACATTTTGCAAATTGCCATAGGGTATTTTCTCACACTCTGAGTAAAAATGTAATATTTCTGATTTTTCACATTGCTTGTGAAAATATGCAACCAGATATTGCAGGTGGGGTTTTCTATACAAAGGCAAATACAGATAAAATCAGGCAATGAGAGCAGCATGTGATCTCCAAGATAATCTATATTGACTGAGAAGAGAGCAATAAAAACAGAGTCCTGGTTGCCAGTCTCGGCAACTTAGCATAGCCAGTCATTTTCTTCTTACTGTAAGTACCATTTTTGGGTCTACTCTAGTTCCCAGCAATGATATCACACCATGGGAAGAGAATGATTAATCCCTTTTGTTATATTCATCTTTGGGAAAACTGTCCCAGCACAAAACTACTTCAATGGCTAAAATATTTCAAGACAGGTTGGCTGTTGGAGATATACAGTACATAAAGGCCTAAGATTTTCTAAGCAGGATCATCTCTTAAAATCAATATAGATAAAAGACATTTACAGCATTATGCTATTACACTTCCAGGCAGCTGATATTAACATTTTGACAGTAATAATGTTGCAAGCTCAGAAACTTTAACTGAATTTATAAAAAGCAATGTCTGTAACATTAAATTTTAAGGGCTCTGACATGGTATTTTATGCAAACTCTCCTCCTCAATTCACTGAAATGGATTTGATCCCATAAATCACACTTGACATAAATTTTGCCTAAAAAGCCATTGCTTTTATCTTAAATATTAGAGCTTAACAAATAACAAAACCCCTTCTCCAAATTTTCAATTTTTATTATAGACATTTGGAATATAATCTTTTTTTAAATTATTGTGAAACTTTGGCTTGAACATAAATGGTTGCCTTAGAACTATAAATATTTCAGATGTGCTGTACTTTCTGATGTAAGCAGGTATAGAAGGAATGTATATTTCAGTTGCCATTTGACTTTGAGTTATCTTCTTAATGTAAAATTATGTGCTCTGTATAATGTTGCCATCAGATTAATAATTTATTCTTTCCCATATGAAAACATTGTTGTTGCTGAAAAGGAGAGCTTTGTTCCCATTTTCTAAATCAACAATATCTCCAACTGGCAAGATGGTAGTCACAGAAGCATGCTCCTAGCCCTTTCTGTATGTGTAGGTGTATGGAGGTAGCATGTGTATTTAAGAAGGTATCCTTCAGTTGTGCTAATGTGACCACCATCTTGTTTGTTATTGTCTTGCTCCCTCATGGATGCCACTGCCCCAATATTATTTATTTATTTGACTATCTATGACTATCATTAAGTGTTGTACCTTATGATTCTTGATGAACATATCTTTTATGTACACTGAGAGCATATGCACCAAGACAAATTCCTGTGTGTCCAATCACACTTGGCCAATAAAAAAATGCTATTCATTCTATTCTATTCGAGGAAATGTGTATTGTCGCCTATTCGCACATGGAGACTCAAGGCGGCTTATGATTCCTCTCAGATAGGAATATTTTATTTTATTTATTATTTTTTATCTCAACTTTATTATTTTTATAAATAACTCAAGATGGTAAGCATATCTAATACTCTTTATTCCTCCTTCTCCTATTTTCTCCACAGCAATAATCCTGGGAGGTGGGTTGGGCTGAGAAAGAGTCACCCAATCATCTTTCTTGGCTAAGGACTCACGGTCTCCTAATTACTAACCTAGTGCCTCAGTCACTAAACCAAACTAAACAAATTTACCAAGAATAGAATACAAGTATTCCTCATCTTAATACCACAACTGAGTTATTTGCAGTGGTGAAATGCTACCTGTTCGCACGGGTTCAGGTGAATTGATAATAATAAAAAGCTACCGATTCCTCCAAACTGGTATTTCCAATGATCAGCTGTGCTGCGTAATTTAAAATAGCTAGAAAGCAGGAAATCCTGCTTTCTAGTGAATCTAAATCGCACAGCACAGCTGATCCCCCCCCATCACTGTTCTACTTATCTTCCTAAGCCTCCTTTTGGTGAGTACTGTGCATGTGCGCATGTGCAGCGCACATTTGGTGCACCGTGCGCATGCATGGCTAGCAAACCGGTGGCAAACCGGTTCAGATTTCACCACTGGTTATTTGCCAAGCAAGATAGTTGTTAAATGAGTTACACCTAATTTTACTGCCTCTTTTGCCACAGTTGTTAAGCAAATATATGACTACACAATCATTCAATGAATTCTCCCACTGACTTTGTTTGTTGGAAGTTGGCTGGGGAAGTCAGAAATGACAATCACGTGAACCTGGGATGTTGCAGCTATCAGAGAAATATAGGAATCAGTAGAAACATCAGAGGTTTTGTGTAAAGATCAATGGCACAATGGAAGACATGGATGCTGGTCAGTGGTGCTAGACTAGGAAAGGTTAATATCATGAGATGAATTTTTCAAGGAGATTCACTATCACCATTACAGTTTGCCATTGCATAGACTCCTCTGTAAATAATACTGAACAAATCAGGCTAGGCTGTTAAATAATATAAACATCTATAGTGGCTATCCCACTTTCTTTCTATGGATGATCTGAAGTTGTATGGAAAAATCCCAACTAAAATTGAATCACAGCTCAACACTGTTGATATATGCAGCCAAAATATTGCAAAGTTGTTGGGCCTGGAGAAAAATGTAACCTTGCCATCAACAGGGGGAAAACTGTAAAGTCTGGAGGAATTAAGATGCTGTTTAGATCTGGATGAAGAGGATGATTACAAATACCTGGGCATTCTTTAAGCTGACAGTATCAAGCACATTGAAATCAAGAAGATTAGAAGTGAATGGATCATGACAATGAAGAAGGTCTTGAAGTCCAAACTTAGTGAAGGAAATACATTCAAGGCAATGAATATCTGGGCAATTCTAATCATTAGATACAAAGCTGGAATAGTGAATCAGACTCAAGCAGAATTCTGATGAAGTCTTCATTAAAGTTAAGCATCTTTTCTGCTCTTCCTTTAGTTTATAATTTCACAAAGACCTTCTAAGAGGCAAGACCCCGTGAAGCTAAAGCCATAGTTGAAGACAAAATACCATTGAACAGAGCTGCAGTGACATTTTGCTCTCTGGAAAAAAAAACCCTTGTAGATGAGCTTTTGATTAATAAAAATTCTAGCTCTCTGGGTAAACATCATACCAAGCATATCAGTTTGATTATACCAGAAATATATTATCAGCTTTGCATATGACATAAATTAAAAGCTCTTTATTCAATGACATTGAATTTTACTTATAAAGGGCATATGGTTGTCACTTCAATAACACTCCTTTTTTATCTTAATGTACATACTTATAGAGATTAAGAGAAATTGTTCAATTGTCTGAACAACACAAATCAAGAATACCAACCAATGTACAACATAATGTAGTTTGCTTATTTGTTTTAGCCATAAATGAATCATGACATTACTGTGATTGAAGAAGATGACCTCAGCTGATCTCTGGAAATGAATTCATAATTACTCAATAATTTGGAAATAACAATTACTGTCTTTTTCTAATATCCTTTAGTCCAGTAATCTTTTCTTATATTAACTAATCCCATTCTGGTTTTCAACCTACTTTTCATTCCGTTCTTAAGCTAAAATGTTCTTCCAAAAATGAGATTTTATTACAAAAGGGGAGGGATAAGAAGAGAAAATAGCCATTTTAACTGGACTCAGATGTTTCAAATTTATCTAAAATGTTAGATTTAATGGAACGTTAGACTTAAAAGAGTGTTAGATGTAAAAAAAATCTAGCTTCTTACAGTAATTATTATTTGTGGCTCAGGCTATTCCTATTAAATGATTATTAATGTACTACGAACAATTCTTAAAGATGTGATAGAAGATATGTTCTTTAAATAAGCACCAAAGCAAGAAAAATCCAACTTATTTGAATATTTTTGTCCTTCAATTTATTTGTTGTTAGTTGCGAAGTCGTGTCCGACCCATCGCGACCCCATGGACAACATTCCTCCAGGCCTTCCTGTCCTCTACCATCCTCTGGAGTCCATTTAAACTCAGGACTGGACTAGGATTTTTAAATTTTTAATTTTTATATTTGGTTTTATTTATTTATTTATTTATTTATTTTATTCAATTTTTATACCGCCCTTCTCCCGAAGGACTCAGGGCGGTGTACAGCCAAGTAAAAAATCACAGTATCAATATTAAAAGAGATTAAAACAAACATATTATAAAGTGGCCAGATTTAAAACGAATTAAAATATTAAAATATAAATAACCCAATAAAATTTTAACCCAATAAAATTTTAGGCCAGTCCCGCTTGAATAAATAAGTGCGTTTTCAGCTCACGGCGAAAGGTCCGAAGATCAGGCACTTGACGTAAACCAGGGGGAAGCTCATTCCAGAGCGTGGGAGCTCCCACAGAGAAGGCCCTTCCCCTGGGGGCCGCCAGCCGACATTGTTTGGCGGACGGCACCCTGAGAAGGCCCTCTCTGTGAGCGTCTGGTCGGTGGGAGGCAAGCGGTAACAGCAGGCGGTCCCGTAAGTACCGGGTCCTAAGCCATGGAGCGCTTTAAAGGTGGTGACCAAAATCTTAAAGCGCACCCGGAAGACCACAGGAAGCCAGTGCAGACTGCGCAGGAGAGGTGTTACATGGGAGCAACGAGTTGCTCCCACTATTACCCGCGCAGCTGCATTCTGGACTAACTGCAGCCTCCGGGTGCACTTCAAGGGCAGCCCCATGTAGAGAGCATTGCAATAATCCAGGCGGGAAGTTACGAGGGCATGAGTGACCGTGCATAAGGCATCCCGTCAAGGAAGGGGCGCAACTGGCGCACCAAGCGTACTTGGTGGAAGGCCCTCTTGGAGACAGCCGCCAAATGATCGTCAAACAACAGCCGCCCATCCAAGAGGACACCCAAGTTGCGCACCCTCTGCGTTGGGGCCAATAACTCGCCCCCCAAGGCCAGCTGCGGCTGCAGCTGGCTGAACCGGGGTGCCGGCATCCACCGCCACTCCCTCTTGGAGGGATTGGGCTTGGGGCTGTTTCTCCCCATCCCGACCCGCACGGCTTCCAGACACCGGGACAGCACTTGACAACCGTTGGGGTGGTCCGGGGTGGAAAAGTACAGCTGCGTATCGTCAGCGTACAGATGATAACTCACCCCAAAACCACTGATGACCTCGCCCAGCGGCTTCATGTAGATGTTGAACAGGAGGGGCGATAGAATCGACCCCTGAGGCACCCCACAAGTGAGGCGCCTCGCGGTCGACCTGTGCCCCCCTGTCAACACCGTCTGCGACCGGTCGGAGAGATAGGAGGAGAACCACCGATAAATGGTGCCTCCCACTCCCAATCCCTCCAACCGGTGCAGCAGGATACCATGATCGATGGTATCGAAAGCCGCTGAGAGATCTAATAGGACCAGGGCAGAGGAGCACCCCCTGCCCCTGGCCCTCCAGAGGTCATCCACCAACGCAACCAAAGCTGTCTCCGTGCTGTGACCGGACCGGAAGCCGGACTGGAACGGGTCTAGATAGACGGCTTCATCCAGGTACTGGGGAAGCTGCCATGCAACCACACTCTCTACAACCTTCGCCACAAAGCGAAGGTTGGAGACTGGACGATAGTTACCCAAAATAGCTGGGTCCAGGGAAGGCTTCTTGAGGAGGGGTCACACCACCGCCTCTTTCAAGACGGCGGGGAAAACCCCTTCCAGCAATGAAGCATTTATAATGCTCTGGAGCCAGCCTCGTGTCACTTCCTGAGTAGCCAGCACCAGCCAGGAAGGACACGGGTCCAGTAAACATGTGGTTGCATGTAACCTTCCCAGCAACCTGTCCACGTCCTCAAGAGCCACAGACTCAAACTCATCCCAAACTACCTCAACAAGACGTGCCTCCTCCATCCCATCTGGATCATCGCAATTTTGGTCTAAACTATCCCGAAGCTGAACGATTTTATCGTATAGATAACCGTTAAACTCCTCAGCCCATCCCTGTAGGGGGTCATCCCGCCCCTCCTGACGAAGGAGGGAGCGGGTCACCCGGAACAGGGCAGCTGGGTGGTTATCTGCCGATGTAATGAGGGAGGAAACGTAGAAACGCTTCGTCTCCCTCATTGCCACTAGATAGGTCTTAGTAAAAGACCTCACTAGTGTCCGATCAGCCTCGGAACGGCTAGACCTCCAGGTGCTCTCTAGGCGTCTTCTCCGGCGTTTCATCTCCCTCAGCTCCTCAGAGAACCATGGAGCCAAGTGAGATCTACGCCGGGTCAGAGGCCGCAAAGGCACGACACGGTCCAAAGCCCCAGCCGCGGCCTGTTCCCAGGCCGCAACTAGTTCTTCAGTCGTGCCGTGGGCAAGATCCTCAGGAAACGGCCCAAGCTCCGTCTGGAACCTCTCCGGGTCCATCAGGCGCCTGGGACGGAACCAACGCATTGGCTCCGTCTCCCTGCGGTGGTGAGCGGCGGTCCGAAAGTCTAGGCGAAGGAGAAAATGATCTGACCATGACACCGGTTCTGTCACTAAATCTCCTAATTCCAGATCATTAATCCACTGTCCAGAGATAAAAATCAAGTCTAGTGTGCCTCCCCCCGTGTGTGTAGGGCCATCAGTTACTTGAATCAGGTCCATGGCCGTCATGGAAGCCAGGAACTCCTGCGCTGCCGTCGACGACAAGCCGGCCGATGGCAAGTTGAAATCTCCCATGACCAAGAGTCTGGGAATCTCAACCGCCACGCCAGCAAGCACCTCTAGCAGCTCAGGTAGGGCTGTAGTCACGCAGCAAGGAGCCAATGGGGTTTTATTGTTTATATTTCTATTTTAAACATTTGGCCTATTGAATAAGTTTTTTAAATCAATGTTTTATTCTGTATATATTTATGTTTTTATCTGGCTGTAAACCGCCCTGAGTCCCTAGGGAGATAGGGCGGTATAAAAGTACGAACAAATAAATAAATAAAATAAATGCCTACTGCTTCAGTGACTCCATCAAGCCACCTCGTTCTCTGTCGTCCCCTTCTTCTTTTGCCCTCAATCTTTCCCAGCATTAGGCTCTTCAATTTTATAGGCCTTCAATTTATAGAAATCAATATTTAGATAAGGCAATATTTTACAACTTGTTTTTGTCTAGGCAATTCTGAGAGCTGAAATACAGATATTCATATATTCATCACATGACACTTTACCAACATAGGATTTTTTAAATTAATATGGGAAGAACCATGATAGTATGTAGCTGAATTCAAGCCACAGAATTTACATGTCATTTTACACATGAATATTTTCTGCATTGTTGGAATAGTGTTTCACTATCAACACTATCATTAAGTGTTGTATCATTAAGTGTTCAATTTGTATCCTATGACTATCATTAAGTGTTGTAAGTGTCGTACCTTGACGAAGGTATCTTTTCTTTTATATACACTGAGAGCATATGCACCAAGACAAATTCCTTGTGTGTCCAATCACACTTGGCCAATAAAAATTCTATTCTATTCTAGTGCAGGTCAGGGTCAGAAAATGACTCTGTTACCATAACATGAGAAATAGGAGAAGAAATTTCTCCGGTTAGGAATGATAATAATATTGTGCGTGTGATATTAGTCCACCCTGCCTTCCCAAGAAAAAGGCAAAAAAGTTAATTCTGGCTGCACAAGACCAAGCCTTAAGAACAAAGGTATACAAAGCCAGAATCGAGACGAAAGCAATGCCACTTCTGCAAAGAAGCTGAAGAAAAGTGGACAATTTAGTTAGTTGCTGCATGAAGATTACATAGACTGACTACAACCAACAGTTTAACAAAGTAGCAACAGTGGTACAATGGAATATGTGCAAGAAATAAAATTTTCTGCAAACAACAACTGATGGAACCACAAATCAGACAAAGGAATATAAAATGAAAAAGCTAAAGTGGTTTGTTTTTTTTTAGATTTCAAACAGACAAGCACTTGCTACATAACACCCGAGACTTAACCGCTGTCAATAAGAAAGACAAAAAACAAAAAACAAAAAAACTCTGAATAGTGGACATGGCAGCACCTGGAAGACAAAATCACTACCAGTCAATTGCAAAACCATCTTTTCTTGGAACAACTTACATCCTGCAAGATACTTTTAACAGAATCAAACAACAACGTTGGCCTATCCCAGGTCCTTGGGAAGTACATGATAGAATGCCATAAAAATACCAAACCAAGTCTAAAAATCTGGTTGACTCTGTATGTGATAGTGACTCTGGGTGGTTTACAGTTGTTAAAACTATTAAAAATCAGAATAATACAAAACACCTCCACGAGAACAGCACACGACAAAGGAACAACAATGCCATTTGGGGGTGGGGGGTGGGGGGCCGGTTGTTTTAAATGAGATGCTATGAATGCTTCCTTCTGTACAATGCTTTGATTAAAAGACTGAGAGCTATTCCAGTTTGCAGTTGTGAGAGGTTTTATGTGCAATTATTTTCTCTAATTATTATTGTGCTACATATATGATAATATATATATATACTGTCATGTGCAAAAAGCACTCATATTCTAATTTTTTTATTGATATGGGGGGAAAGGGGAAGAGTTCTTGTTGCTATAGAAATTTAGGATAATATTTTTTGTCCAAGTGCAATTTATCACTTTGCATAAGAGATATATAGGGAGATGATCAAGAATAAGTAGCACAGTAATTTTATCTCTGTCAACAGAAATTAGGATACAATAGGATGATTGAAAAGCATGACTATTATTAAATACATATGAGTACTTTTCCGAAAGATTCATAGCTCCGTCACCATAATCTGCAGGAGATGATGGAAGTCTGCATGCTATGAAGCTTACCAACTGGGCAATCAAATCAGGCCTAGTACTGTCTTTTTAAGACTTTATGTCAATAAACCAAAGGGGGGGGAAAAAGATACCAAGGGGAAAAAGTAGAAGTCAAAATAGCCCATAGATTAAATTGAAGATTGTCACAGATCAAAGGATGTCGACTAGTAGTTTAAATCAATTCAACAAGGAGCATTAGAACTTCTTATAAGAATAATGAATTGTGTTTACTTGATTCTTTCTGGACAGTCAATGTACAAAAAAAAAAAACCTCTAAAAAAAGAAAGCAGCCGTTTCTCAGAATAAAATGAGCGATTCAAGATTAATAATGAAGAATAACTTTTTTGGAGCATTACAGCATTGTCAGGAGGACAAAGTAGGCATTATGATACCACCATTTTAAGTGATATCAGCATTGAGGTTTGATAGATACAGCATGACAAACCACATATATGCATACATAAGATTAAATGACTTAATTTAGCATATGAGATCCCGAATTGAGCAAATTAAAGTTTTTGTACAATACAACCAGAAAGTTTTCATAATGTTCAAGATGCTGCCGGAATCTATGGTTTTCCATAGTGTGTTTAAATCTTCTCTTAAAACCATGTTGCATTCTATTAAATGCAACAGAGGACAAATGGAAGTAAAAGCTGAACATTTTGCATTGTCCATTTTTGAATGGCAAGGATGTCTGTAGGATCTGTATTTCTGTCAAAATGGCAAAAGCAATATTGTATCCCTTTTGTATATATGTCCAGCATTACAGCATAAAATGTGCGTGTGGCTTGCGTTGCATCCACACAACACTGCATTTGTCATTTGACCTCATCTGAGCTAGGAGGAAAAAAAAACTTTAAAATATCACAATAAATAGTAATCAGCCTGGAGAAAAAAGGTAGGGACATTTATTCCCATCTCCTCTATAAACTTAGTATATCAGCCAATGCAATACAGTATATACCCATTGTATTGCTTATTGGGAGCATACCTGTTTAATAAAAAAAAATATGCTCCTGGTTTGACCCCAGTGTATGGCATTTACTGTGGGGGAAAAAATCAATCATTTTGAAAAAAAGCGATAACTTTGGTTTTAGGAGAATTAGATCATTAATCACTGTATGGTTTCTCAGAACTTGCTTCAGTGGTAGTAACTCCTACTCTTATTTAACCCAGTACCTTCCAGAAGTGCTGCAGTTCAATTCCCATCTTCACTAGCAATACTAATTGACTTCCCCACCATTCCCACTGAATTTACTGCAAGAAAACAGGACTAGAATTCTAGACTTCTGACTTCATGAAATTAAGGGATCTTAATTTAACATGTCTGAGCATTTCATCTTGAAATATGTGTGCAAGAACAACTGTGGATAATTCAACAGACAAAGTCTAATCCCATAAAGAATCGTTTGGAAGAAAGTTGGCATATTGGTATATTCAGAAGTGACGGGGTTTAAATCTCTAAGTTGTGATATGTGTATTGAATGCAAATCTGTTTTTCTACCCTGTTCTTACAAAGCAGGTTTCCTTTTCTACGTTTTTTTTTTCTTGGAACGTAAAAGTCAACAGGTGCAGCAGAGTGGATTGAAGACATATGGTGTTCATGCTTCACTGCTGATGCCAAAATATGGCTAATTAAAATTTCATCAATAAAAATAGTTTTCTGTCCACAATACAAATTTAATATAGATGAATCATATCCAAAAGCAGGTTCCATTGTAGAGAGGATGGGAGTAAACAGGCTTATTTCATGGGTGCTATGCTTTAATCAGTTAAATATGCTCCAAGAAGAAATTAAAAAAAATGTCTTCGAATAATACATTTTCATAGTGAAAGCACGTTTCATTATGTAATCATGTGGGACATAAAATGCTACAGCCATCATTTTGGTTAAGAGACTTCGTTTGGAAGGAGGAAGTGTGCTCTTGAATTGTCTTCTAAAATTAGCTGCATTTTTAAGATTGCAAATATAATATAGTTTGGCCCTTGGTTATAATTGTAGAATATAATATTACACAAACAGGAATGAAAGCACTTAACGTACAGAACACACAATGGCAATTGATTGCACCAAGTAATAAACTAGTTTATCTTTTCTCTCTTCTATCAAGGGAGCCCAGGTAGTGTAGTGGTTAGAAGGTAATATTGCAGGCTAACTCTGCCGACAGCCTGAAGTTCAGTCCTGATTGGCCTCGAGGTTGACTCATCCTTCCAAGGTCAGTAAATGAGGACCCAGATTGTTGGAGACAATATGCTGACATAGTAAACTTTCCAGAGAGTGCTGTAAAGCACTAGGAGGCACTATATAGGTCTAAGTCAATATACACCAGAGTCACCTATGATGATGACAATTCTATATTTCTTAGAGGCAGGAAGGACTACCATTAATGTATAATTTTCTCCTTTTTTAAAGCCATTCTGGTCCCCCTAGTACTGATAATTTTTATCTAAAACTTGTTTTCATTATTATGCATTTCTTTAAACTATATTACAAACGAAACTGAATATTCACAATGATGAACTTGATAGGGATGTTCCAAAGATGCCTTTTCAGAAGGCAACTGGACTTTTGTTTTTGTTTTTCTTGAAGATGTTTCGCTTTTCATCCAAGAAGCATCCTTAGTTCAGACTGAATGCTGGAGAATGGAAGGATTTGTGTTCCTTTCAGTCATCTGATTGTTAGCATTTTGAATGTGGAACATTAGCTCTCTCAGAGCTATTGGGTCCCCTTCACGGTTTATCCTGCCCTCAGGGTCATCTGAATCAGAGTGGGTGTGGAACCTTCTTGGAACTGCAGAAAGGACTGTGTTGTAGACAGGAGACAGGTGGTGTCAAATCCCTACCTAGATTCTTATCATCTATTTTTCCGTATGTCAGTCGGTCTGCCACTCTGTCCGATAGATAGATAGATAGATAGATAGATAGATAGATAGATAGATAGATAGATAGATAGACAGACAGACAGACAGACAGACAGACATCTACCCCTTCTATGTAGACTATACCACCTATCTACTGTTTATATGTGTGTGTGTGTATATATGTATATGTTTATGTATGTATAAGTGTGTGTATAGAATAGATAAAATAGAATAGAATTATTTATTGGCCAAGTGTGTTTGGACACACAAAGAATTTATCTTTGGTACATAAGCTCTCATAAGTATACATACATATATACACACACACACAGACACAGACACAGACACAGACACACAGACACACACACATATATATATATGTTTTCTGAGGTTTTCGCTGCTGGTTGTAGGTCTTTGGTTATTCAGGTTTTCTCCCGCGTAAAAGTGGAGGTGTCTTGGTGACGTTTTGACAATTGCCCCTAGAAGCACGAAGCTGTAAACACCAGCCTGAAGATGACGAATGAGACTTCATTGAAACGTTGCCAAGACACTTCCAATTTTACGCGGGAGAAAACCCGAATAACCAAAGACATATATATATATACACATTATAGATATCTATATACATACATACATCAAAACGTTGCCTAAATACTTCCAATCTTACAAGGGGAAAAGACCCGAACATACCAAAACCTGCATACATACATATACATATACATGCCGTGTTTCCCTGAAAATATGACCTACCCCAAAAGTAAGTCCTAGCTTGATTTTTACACATGCACCCAATATAAGCCCTACCCCCAAAATAAGCCCTAATTAAGACCCCACCCACTCCAGGGTACACAGGTAAAAATTAAGCAAAGGTGGGAGATTGTGGGTAGAGCTGCCCTACTACTTACCTTTGGACAGTTGCAGCCAGGCCTCACACAACACAACTCCTGCCTTGCCGACCCATTTCTTCTGCAGCCGGCAAGGCTGGTAAGGCTTTCCTGAAGGCCTCTGCAGCCGATAACAGAGCTCCGGATCTGGAGATCTGTTATCGGCTGCAGAGGCCTTCAGGAAAGCCTTGCTGGCCTTGCTGGCCATAGAAGAATTTCCTGAGGGCCTCTGACAACGAAAAGGAGGCAGGGGGCAATGCGTGCAAGTGAGGTGAGTCAGTTGACGACATTCCCCCCACCCCCAGATAAGATCTGATTCCTTTTTTGGGAAAAAAAAAGACCCGGTCTTATTTTCAGGGAAATATAGTACGTACGTACTAGACGTATGTACGTACATACATACATACATATCAGTGGTGGGTTTCAAAAGTTTTAGTACCAGTTCTGTGGGAGTGGCTTGGTGGGTGTGGCAGGGGAAAGATACTGTAAAATCTCCATTCCCACTCCATTCCTGGGGAAGGTTACTGCAAAAAAACCCTGTCTACTATTGATCTCATCCCATTCCTAAGAGGACTATAAGGGGCGTGCATAAGAGCACAAAAGTACCTACCGTTCCTGTCCTATTGTTTTCTTCATTATAGTATTATATGCATACTTATACTTTTACTTATATATACTTTTTCTCTCATGATGAATTATTGTTTATGTTGATGTTTGTATATACTGTTGTGACAAAAATAAATAAATCCCCATTTCCTCCTGATCAGCTGGGACTCGGGAGACAGAAATAGATGGGAGTGGGGGCCAGTCAGAATTTTTACTACTTGTTCTTCGAATTACTCAAAATTTCCACTACCAGTTCTCCCAAACTGGTCAGAACCTGTTGAAACCCACCTCTGATACATACATATATACATACATACATACACACACACATACATACATACATACAATGTATACTCTCATAAGTATACATACATATATACATATAAACATACATACATATAAAGATACATACATACATATCAAAGTATTTCATTAAAAAAGTTTCCTTACTGCCTATCTCTTTTTCTATTAACCCCATCTCATTATTAGCATTGAAAAATGTCTTCACCACACCCGAAGATGCCACAGTTACTTCGGAGGCAGAAATAAGATCATAGACATAGGTGAGCCTATGCAAAAGTAGCTAATGCTTCTTTTCTGACTGTTTTACTTCCCTTCCTTCTTTTCTGTGATGAATTATGCACAGGTTTTCATGAAGAAATTGTTTTGTATCTCTAAGTTTACAAATGGATAGCTCTAATTCTGCAGCACTAAGGTACAAATAGCCCATAGTACATTACTGCCATGCAATTGTTATTTTATATGAAGCCTCTTACAATAACTCTGCTGTTTTCCAAATACATGCAGAAGCATAATTTATTTATAAAGATGCAATCTCTTACTGTGGGAAAAAGAAGTAGCCACTTCTTTTCCTTGGGTTTATCAATCATCATGTAATTTCAAGGCATGTGTTTGGGTATTTGAGGCTACTTTGTATAGATAGTGGAAGAATTGACTATGATTGTGTAATTTAAGATCTAGGTTGTTTCTTTTTTCTTGTATACAAATCTAAGTTTGAGTTTGGGTTAAAAATATTTTGGTTTCTGAGAATGCTGACTTCATCTATTTATTGAAAACAGATGCAAAGAGCAAACTAAACTTTTCAGCCTAGACAATCTTGATTGACTCTGTGATAAGACTGTCTAAGGGACCATGGTAAAATGTTCTTATAAGGGCATGCATTTGAAAATACTATTTTTTTTAATAGTTTGACTGATTTGTATATGTTCTTGTTTACCTTTTGGGAAAAGTGTAATTTTTAGGTTTGATGGCTAATAACACCACTTTTTCTTTGGAGTTTCAAGATAATCATATTCCTCTGCTAGAATGGCCTGGGAATAGTCCAGACCTTAACCCAATTGAAAATCTATGGAGTCAACTAAAGAAACTTAGTCAGCAATAAAACCAGTTAATAAAAGCAATCATTCAATCTTGGTTTCACATTGTAACAGATGCAGAACTAAAAGGCTTGGTTCACTCCATGGGAAAACATTGTAAACCTTCATGCTAAAGGTTACCCAACTAAGTATTAACTGATGTGATAAGTTTTGTATATCTTGTTTTTCTATGGTGATAATTTTTGTATATCTTGTTTTTGTATGTGTTTCACTTTTCTTCTTTATACTGTAACTGCTACTCTAATAGCAAATCCTTCATAAAAGTTATTGCATTACATTCCTGATTAAATTATCTTTCCATTGATATATAATTTTATGGTACTACTCTCAAAAAAAGGGGTATTGTTAGCTAGTTTTAGAAAATGCACTTTTCCCAAAAGGTTTTCACAATTTTGGCCACTACTGTATAGTCCTTAAGAAAGCAGCTCCTTAAGAAAGCAGCTACCATGGTCATTGGTTCTCTCTCAGTATTTATTTATAACATTTTTCTGCTACCTATCTCCCCTACAAGATGACTCTGGGAAGCTTACAAGTTATAAAACAAGTAAAAATAATTAAAATATTAAAACATTAAAACTACAGATTAAAATATTATTAAAAAACTATGCTAAAATTGAAAGAGAGTTAAGAAATGCATGGGATGGGGTTGAAGTTTTCTTATTCCGTCGACTCCTTCCAGCTATTAGTGCTCCCTTCAGGATCGCAGGCCAACTGGCAAAAAGTTTTAATACCCTACAGGAAGGCCAAAAGGGAGGGAGCAGTTCTCACCTCTGGTGCTAGAATGTTCCACAGGGTATGGGTGTTTATCAGAAAGATAACTACTTTGAGACCAAATACTCTGCATTGAATAATATAGTCACAATTCTCATATTTTTCTGTGGTAATTTTTGTTCATAAAGAACATTCAATATTCTACTGCAATTAACATTTTTATTATGAACTTATTGACATGACTGTGCATTACAAAGTATTATTGATGAATTGTTCTGTCCAACTTTGTTGCAGCAAGATAATACATCAGAAGCATGAGATGATGGGCATGTGTCAGATAGCCAAAAGACTATTTGATTAATCCTCTGCATCATATCACTTTATATTATTAAACTTTTCACAGTAGCTCTTTTTTAAAGATAATGTTAAAAGAGTGAGATAGTTTTTGTTTATTGAATACAAAGCTACTATTCTCTTTTTGAAGACTAGCCAACAAACAGAATGCATGCATATCGGTTTCATATGTTGATCCAGGAATCTGGACTGAATCTGAATATTGTCTCATTGGCTGCTTTATTACAACAAAGAAAAAGATATTAAATTGATACTAACCTAGGATGAATATAAAATATGCACTCACAAAGGCATTTATCCATTCAGTCCAATCATGATGGGTTGAATAAGTCAAGAAATCCTCTAACTTGATATGCAAATATTTCCATGACATACAAAACTTTCAGGATTTACAAAGCCGCTTCTAAATTCCTCAGGAGTTCTGCACCCTATAAATATTTAAAAGAAATTTCCGTACCTAAACAGTCACTCAGTTTCTTGTTTGGGTTTATGAGCATGAAATAAATCAGTAAGGCGGGGGCCAGAAAAGGAAAAGGTTTTTGCTTTGTTTAGATGTTGTTTAGCATATCCCCTGATACAGCAAAACTTTTTCTGCTAATGATCCTTTTCAGTCATTCTTTTTCATCACCCCATCACATTTTCAAGGAGTGGGGAGGGGGGAGAAGATGAATTCTAACTCTTAATCTTAGCTAATGGGAAATGTGTCTAATTAAAATCTCATCAGTGTAAAAATGTGTTTTGTTCATTGCGCATATCTAAAGCATATAGTCTAAAATAGCTCCTTCCTGTAATTTTTTCCACTTTAATTTGCAATGCAACGTCTATATAATTACATAGTGCTTTCCCTCAATTAAACTACTCTATGGAAGCAAGATGGAGTGCCTTGCACATAGATGCTACCCTTCTTCTTTCTCTTTTTAAAGGAAACTCCATGAGTTCTTGTGAGAAGACCTCTACTTACAGGATACTGTAAATTGGAAGAGGAAGCCATTCTTATTAATTCCTCTTTCTGTTTGTGTTGCCAACCAACCAGATGTCAGGAGTTATAGACTTCTTAAAGCAAATGTAAATTGTTGCTGAAATTTGAATTCTCATATCTCCCAATCTCCTGAAAGATTTCAGAATTTTGGCCTCACATGGTGGACTTTGCATATTTTATCAGAACTGAATTGGGGAGTTGTTATATATTCTCTCACTCTTGATGACCTTAATAACTGAACTGAAAAGGGTCCTATTAGTGACATCTATAGAACATAACTGAACATGAGAAGCAAGGAAGGTTGCATGTTGGACAAAAGACAAACTACATGTTCTTCCACCACATTAATAATTACAGTAAGTGCATCTTCTCATCGTTCCTATCACCCATCTCCTCCCACTAATGACTGTATGACTGCAACTTTGTTGCATGCATTCTTACGATTTATACTGATTATTTCCTAGTATGATTTGATTGCTTATTTGTACCCTATGACCAGGGGTGAAATCCAGCAGGTTTTGAAAAGTTCTGGAGAACTGGTAGCGAAAATTTTAAGCAGTTCAGAGAACTGGTAGTGGAAATTTTGAGCAGTTTAAAGAACTGGTAGTGGAAATTTTGAGCAGTTCAGAGAACTGGCAAATACCACCTCTGGTTGATCCCAGAGTGGGGTGGGAATGGAGATTTTGCAGTATCCTTTCCCTGGAGTGGGGTGGGAATGGAAATTTTGCAGTATCCTTCCCCTGCCATTCCCACCAAGCCACATCCACCAAACCACACCACGTCCACCAAGCCACACCCAGAAAACCAGTAATAAAAAAATTTGGATTTCAGCACTGCCTATGACTATCATTAAGTGATTCTTGATGAATGTATCTTGTCTTTTTATGTACACTAAGAGCATATGCACCAAAGACAAATTCCTTGTGTGTCCAATCACACCTAGCCAATAAAGAATTCTAATCTAATCTAATCTAAACTAATCTTGCTCCAGTAATTCCTTGTCATTAAATGGAATAAGACTGGTTAATACAAAGCAATTAATACTTTTATTATAGTCTGGCTGAGATTTTACAACTTGCCCGAAAAAGCTAAAATAGTTTGAGACCCTGCAGGTTGTAAGGATCTATCATTTTTTAGCATGTACTGGAGCCCTGATGTTGCATTAAGCCAAAATTTGGTTTCCTTATTTGAGCCTGATAAGTAGACAGAGAAACTATTTTTTAACCTGGACTTGGTGTGTTCGGTATGTAGCCTGGCCTCAGCCGATTTGTCCCTTCTCTTCAAGAAAAGCTTCCTCAGGCCATAATCCATTCTGCAAATTGAAAGAGAATTCTGACTTTGGTCTACAATTCTTCTGTGACATTTATTACTCCACTCCTGAAGTTTCTTTGAGATGCAGAACTTGGGAGATCAGAGACAAGCTACTTTCCATTGCTGTTGGGGACACTGCCCTTTTGCTGAAGTAATGTAAAGGATCTTTAGTCTCTGAACTATTGAAAGCAAGAAAATGCAAAAATGTTCTGAATGGTTCTTTTCCAACTTAGATGCACTTTTTTTTTTTACATCTGGTCTTCCACAAAGATTTCTCAGCCATGGCCATCATAGGTAGGCAAATTTGGGAGTCAAAATTATACTCCTCAAGAGCAACCAATGAGAACACCCCAACAGATGTCCGGAAAATATTGGACTGTGCCAAGATGGATAGATTGACATTTATTGACATTGTAAATAAAAGATAAAGGAGAAACAGAATACTATTCAACATGGAATAGGTTTTATCAATGGTTAGAGATAAGAGGTAGAAGTTAGATGAAGAAAGATTATTGTTATGTGTAAGCAAAATATGACTGTTGTTGTGTCTGCGCCCCCCGAGCCGGCCCTGCTGCCAGAAAGTGACTTGGACAGTGAGGGGGAAGGGCCGTCAGGACTTACCTCGGGAGCACCAGCTTCCCTGGCTCAGCTCCAGGAACCAGAAGCAGGCCAAGTGGAAGAGATAACGAGGCTTCCTTCCCCTGACTCTTTCCCCCTCCAGGCCACGCCTGCAGACCCAGCTGATGGCAGTCAGGCTTGGTTGAACCCTAGGTTTTGTAGGCAGGAGAGGAGGGAACAACAGAAGCAGGGGTGGGGCAGGCCTAGGAAGTGCTGAGTCATGGAGCCACACCCCACAGGATATAAAAGGCAGCGAGAGCTGCTGTGTCTCTTTGTAACAGGCAAATCCACTAATTAAGAGCTGAAGTTTGTTTCTGGGTGACTCACCAGCGTCGTGGAAGATAACGGAGGCTCTTGGCAGACGCTGGCTATTCTGCTGCCAGAGCTGATAAGTGCCGGCTAATTAAGCCATCATTCAGACGGAGGCGAGGGTGGACAGAACAGTTGTCTATAATTATAAGTATGCTACTACAATCAATATGATTATAAATAAGCTAATGTAATTATAAATATTGCTTTAATTAATAGGTATATTATCATTATCATTGTCAGTATATCTGTTATTTTTTTTCTTTTGTAAAGCTAATTGCTTAGATAATACACTGTCTTTAAAATATTTATATATAAATAAAAAAGCCTTGACTTTAAAAAAAAAAGAGCAACCAAGGACTTGCGGCCTAAAAATTAATTATTTTTAATCGAGTCTTTGGGAAATTAAAAAAAAAAGACAGTAGAATAGACCATGTGGGAATAGGCTAACACTTTGCATTTTAGTAAAGATCTTTACAGTATGTGTGCTTCCATTAAACAAGTTCCTAAGTCTTAAAACTGCTCTGAACTTTCTTGTTATTGTCTTAAGGTTATGACACAAATATTTTCCTAACATTACTCTAACATTTAGCACAGTAGTGGGTTTCAAATTTTTTTACTACCGGTTCTGTGGGTGTGGCTTGGTGGGTGTGGCATGTCTTGGTGGGCGTGGTAGGGGAAGGATACTGTAAAATCTCCATTTCCACCCCACTCCAGGGGAAAGATACTGTAAAATCTCAATTCCCACACCACTCCAGGGGAAGGTTACTGCAAAAATCCCCATTTCTGCTGGGACTTGGAAGGCAGAGAATAGATGGGGGTGGGGCCAGTCAGAATTTTTACTACCGGTTCTCTAAACTACTCAAAATTTCTGCTACCAGTTCTCCAGAGCTGGTCAGAACCGGCTGAAACCCACCTCTGATTTAGCAATGATGATATACAATGACCAGAGCAGGGGTGAAATGCTCCCGGTTCACACTGGCTCTCCCGATTAGGTAGCAATGGCAGCTGCTGGTTCAGAAGACCGGTAGCAAAAATCCCTGGCCCCACCCCCCTGCTTCTGCTGAGCCGCACCATATGCAGAGGGTTTTTTTTTTTACTTTTAAAAGCCGGTTTTGCTTCAGCCGAAACATGCCTTTAAAAGTAAAAAAAAGCCTTTGAGGATCCCACCCCTCAGCTGAGATCGGCAGAGACTTTAAAAAAAAATATATTTAAAGGCTACTCTGGGGATCTCACCTGAGTTCCTCATCAGCAAAACCTTAAAAAACATGTTTTCTGTAGAAAACATGTAGAAAAACACCTTTTAAAAGAGTCTAAGCCACTTACCTGATTACTGATCGACCTCATGGCTTTTCTCGCAGCTGGAAAGCCCCAGTTTCGCTTTTAGCACCAGACAGAACTAATTTAAATTTAGCTAATCTATTTCATCACTGAGTGATTGCTTGCTGAGGAACTCTGGGAATTGAAGTCCACAATAAAATAAAATAAAATAAAATAAAATAAAATAAAATAAAATAAAATAAAATAAAATAAAATAAAATAAAATAAAATAAAATAATAAAATAAAATAAAATAAAATAAAATAAAATAAAATAAAATAAAATAAAATAAAATAAAATAAAATAAAATAAAATAAAATAAAATAAAATAAAATAAAATAAAATAAAATAAAATAAAATAAAATAAAATAAAATAAAATAAAATAAAATAAAATAAAATAAAATAAATAAAATAAAATAAAATAAAATAAAATAAAATAAAATATTTGTGCAGCTTTCTGAGATTTGGTGTGTTTCTGTAGTGTTTCACAAACACACAAAATCTCAGAAAGCTGTATGTAGTATTTGTTTGTGTGTGTGTCTGTGTGTGTCAGTTGTGTTGTGTGTGTGTGTAAATGTGAAAGTTGGTTTTTGAGCTTTTTTGTGGCTGTGTGAAGTGTGAAGTGTGAAGTGTGAAGTGCAGCTTCTTTTACACTGTGTGTAAGTCAGTTGTGTTGTGTTGTGTTGTGTGTGTGTGAAGTGTGAAAGTTGGTTTTTGAGCTTTTTTGTGGCTGTGTGAAGTGTGAAGTGCAGCTGCTTTTACACTTGTGTGAATCAGTTGTGTTGTGTTGTGTTGTGTGTGTATAAAGTGTGAAAGTTGGTTTTTGGTACCTCTTATTGTTTTTTATACTTTGTTTATTATTTTTATTATTTATTGTTATTGGCCACGCCCAGCCAGCCATCTTACCACCAAGCCACGCCCACCAATTAAGACACGCCCACAGAACCGGTAGGGAAAATCTTTAGATTCCACCCCTGACCAGAGGTGGTATTTAGTCAGTTTGTACCAGTTCAGGTGAATCGGTAGTGGAAATCGGCTCTATGCTGTCCTATTTAGGCACATTTTCGAAGCCAGGTGCATGCACGGAAGGTGTGCATGCGAAGCGACCGTGCGCACGCAGGACAAACTGGTGGTAAGAATATTGGAAAGCCACCACTGACAGTGACTATGTTACCATGTTGGTACAGAGACGCCATGATCATAGGTGGGCAGCTTTAGCCTTGGGCAGAATGAAGGAGAAGACTTAAGTAACTCTTATGAAGCAAACAAGGGCATTAAATAGATTAGTGATGCATGCATTGTAATATGTTTATTTCCAGTGAGAGATATTTGCAGGTTTTTCCTAAGAAGCCCTGATAACTTAAGCTGCCTTGGGAACTATTCATCTTGATTTTGTGTAGCAAAAGTAACACTTGCAGTTACACTTATGAAAGAAAAGCTGTTTTGGCCTGATGCTTGGATTCATGAATGTTCTCACATGCAATGCTGCATCCTTGAAGCAGTTGTCATTTGCTCTTCTAAAGACTTGCACCTCCATTTCAAAGTGCAGTGGCCTGTAAAACTGTCTGATCTGTTTATTACACACTTTTCAGAACAGGACATTGCCGCTGGCTTACTGTGTGATGCAAATGTATCATTTAAATCAGGGGTCTCCAACCTTGTCAACTTTAAGACTTGTGGACTTCAACTCCCAGAATTCCACAGCCAGCATTGCTGGCTGAGGAATTCTGGAAGTTGAAATCCACAAGTCTTAAAGTTGACAAGGTTGGAGACCCTGATTTAAATGACTCAAATATCCAACTGTATAGGCCTTTTGAAGCAGGGAAAATGAGCATCTCTAGGTATTTGTTGAGGTTAAAACATAGTACAGTAGTGGCCAAAATTGAGGAAACCTTTTGGGAAAAGTATATTTTTGAGGTTTGATGGCTAATAATACCACTTTTTTGGAGTTTCAGGAAAATCATATTCTACTGCTGGAATGGCCTGAGAATAGCTGAGACCTTTAACCCAATTGAAAATCTATGAATTTATCTATTTATCTATGAAGTTTCTAAAGAAACTTGTTAGTCAGAAGCGACCTAGCAATGAAACCCAGTTAATAGAAGCAATCCTTCAATCTTGGTTTCACATTATAACAGCTGCAGAACTAAAAGACTTTGTTAACTTCATGGAAAGATGTTGTAAGGCTGTAATTTGTGCTAAAGGTTACCCAACTGTCAGTTAATACTTTAACTGACATGGTGATAATTTTTGTATATCTCATTTTTTGTAGGTGTTTCACTTTTCTTCTTTATACTGTAACTGCTATTCTAATAGCAAATCCTTCATAAAAGTTATTGCATTACATTCTTGATTAAATTATCTTTCCCTTGATATATAATTTTATGGTACTACTGCCAAAAAAAATGTGGTGTTATTAGCTAGTTTTAGAAAATACACTTTTCCCCAAAAGGTTTCCACAATTTTGGCCACTACTGTATATGTGCTGGACCCTTAAGAGTTAGACGTTTTCCATACATAGACAAATAACATATTCTTTTTTAAAAAACTGAATCTTGTACTTAACAGTAGAGATAATATCATTTTACATCTCTTAAATTGTAAACGCTTTCATCCATCCTGAATATAACTACAGAAAAAAAGTTATATGAATTGGAAGCTTCTCCATCTGACAGGTTGGGAGGTCTGTTTATTCACAAATTAGATGGAGCACAGATTCTCCTGCATTTTTCTGCCAGTGTTCCTAAATATAGACAAATGAGGCAAGATTTCCTGAGATACTTGAATGTCTGTTGCCACATGTTAAAATGCAAATGCAAATTAATTGTCAAAAAATGTTAGGATAAGCAGAAAAAGAATTTTGTATATATGTGTTTAGCAAATATTCTCCGAATGTCAGCATTTCATTTAAAATCAGCCACAAGTGTTTATGCTGTTGCAAACAGAGGTTGGCTGTAATTTCAAAACGATGATTACTCAAAAAGTTCAGCAGCTGTCATTTTCTGGCCGATTCTCCTAATAGTCTATGGAAATGCAAGAAGTAGGCTTTAACTTTCTTTTTCTTTTCTTCCTTCTTCTTCCCTACTTTTTAGAATAAGAGATGAGAATTATGATTTATTAGGGTCTACAGAACCAATATTTAGTTCCAGACACTTAAGAGATGCTTGGGATTGTATTGTATAGCCATCCATTCCATGCAAATAGACTAGGGTCAACAGTGTATGGATTCTCTGTCTCCCTTTCTGAGTTTGGGGACCAGTTTGTGTGACTCTGAGCTTTAGCACAATTAAACCTACTGTAATTTATGCCTCTTTCTCCCCTAAAAATAGCCATAAACCATGCTACTGATTTGTGATGATTGCATTTAGCAAGAGGACAGAAGAGGTCAAAAGGAAGGGGAAGGGGAAGGGGAAGGGAAGGGAAGAGAAGGGAAGGGAAGGGAAGGAAAGGAAAGGAAAGGAAAGGAAAGGAAAGGAAAGGAAAGGAAAGGAAAGGAAAGGAAAGGAAAGGAAAGGAAAGGCATGCATACTTCTTTCCAAGTGACTGAGTTCTAATTATATAGCATCACAATAGAATATGTTTAAAATGGTTTGTTGGCTAAAAAGCAAAGCTCAGAAATAGTTACCCCATTATCTAATTATGAGGCTATTTTAATAACATTTTAATATTTTTCCCAGTTATTATGTCCCAGTTTTACAGCTCTGAAAAAGAGATACTTGCCCGAAAACAAAAGCTAAAACACTGCTGTTTAGAAAATTTTTCGATATTGGTTATATTGGACATAAGGCATCTCATTTTAAAAGGGAACAATTTTATCTTCCTCTATTAACCTAATAGTTCCATGCTGATTGGAATTATTTATTTGTTTGTTTGTTTGTTTGTTTCCAGTGCATGGAAATAATTATACAGTTGTTGGCCCCCCTCTCTTTTAAGTATTCTACTGAAGACGCAAATGCTGGTTCAATACCAGGAGACTTAGAAGTGAGGCGGGAAGCAAGGCTAAACGGAAAAATCCCACGATTTTCTATGTACATTGATTATTGTAGCACCCCATGTTCAACCAGATTTAATATGGATACATTAAAACTAGATTATTACTTTTCTCTAATAGAGGTAGAAATTAGAGAAAGTAAGATTAATGTTAATGTTAAGTATTGAAAATAAAGAGGTATGTAACTGTAAACATAGTAATTGATAAAAATGTATATGCTAATGTAAGAAGAAACTTAGTTTAAACTTTTTGGTTATATTATTATTATTGCTATTATATTATTACTATTGCTATTGGTTTGTGTGCTAAGATTTACTACCAAGTCTCATTAGTATTGTTCTATTTGTAAATGATACTCTGACAATGCACTGTTTCTCAAAAATATTTATGAATGAAAATTTACAAAAACCAAATTAAAAAAATCTAGATTATTACTTTGGAACCACAAAATTCTGAAGAAACGTTTCTTTTAACACATTTGCAGGATTTAAAAAATGAGTTCAATTACTCAGAATCTGAAGGCAAAATGGTTAGTTGGAATTGCCACTTCTTTTGACCCACAGCTACCCATTAATATTTGGAGAGTTTTCAAGAGAGGATTATTGTGGCTAAACCAGCTGAAACTGGCTAAGGGTTCTAGCAGTTCTAACCTGAATCGATCCTGCCATATTTTAGGATATAAATCAGTGGTGATTTTTTTTTTACTACTGGTTCTCTGGCCGTGGCTTGGTGGCCATGGTGTGGCTTGGTGGGCATCGCTTGGTGGGTGTGGCAGGGGAAGGATACTGCAAAATCTCCATTCCCACCCCACTCCAGAGGAAGGATAGTGCAAAATCCCCATTCCCTCACCACTCCTGGGGGAAGGATATTGCAAAATCTCCAATCCCTCTCCGGGGCCAGCCAGAGATGGTATTTGCCGGTTCTCTAAACTACTCAAAATTTCTGCTACCGGTTCTCTGAACTGCTCACAATTTCTGCTACCACTTTTCCAGAAACTGCTAGAACCTGTTGGATTTCACCCCTGATATAAATGTCATTTTTTTTAAAAAGAAAGAAATTGCCCCATGTCTCCTAGAATTGTGTTTGTCATGCTGCTTGGGGTCTCACAGTAGTTGGAACCAAAAACAGGTTTGAGAAAGCTTTGATCTAGGCTTCAGGGTATCTTCTTCCTGAATGTTTTCCTACAATCCAAAGTTAGGATTCCAAAACTTATATTTAGTAACGAAAATTACAGTAACGTAAATAGCTCACATCACACTCTAAACTTCTTTTCCTATCACATTGTTTTAAATGACTCTCTTCTGGCAGCACTAAAAGTATAGAATTTGTTATTCAGTGACTCTAAATTTAGATTGTGGGTTTTCTATTTTTTTCCCCAGTTATATATAATCGTGAAACCAATTTCTATTGATAACTTAATTTTGCTTTGTCTCTAGATATACTATCATCATATTTGTTGAAATATGGATTTTTTAAAAAAAATCTATTACATTTTAGATCTACAAGGAATACAGATTGAAATGGATTTATCCACACTCCTCGTCTCTTTCTTTTTTATCTCTTCTTTACCTATTTAAATAGCAGAAACACTAAATACATGTAGATCATTAAAATCACTGTGCCACTCCTTAATAATATGAAAATATCATAAATGATATGCATGGTTTTAATTTTGAGTTTAATATCATTATTTTGCTTTATGTTTTTTTAAGTCTCCTTTTTTATTCCCAGTATTATGTTAACAGAGTTTGCACTCATGAAATGCAAATATCTTTGAAAGATTGTTGTCATAATGTAGAATACAGGTTGTCAGGCCTGGAAACCATACTAGACTTTAGGGTTCCAGACGCTGCCACATTTTTCCCCTGAGGGGAAGAAGGGGGGTTGAGGGGTATGGTAACATTCTTCAAGCGGTCAAGGTCGGATGGTGTTCACATCTGCAGGAAGAGTGGCGAGAAGATATTCGAATGAACTGGGAGAACGTGGGACCATGTGACCAGCAAAGGAGTTAGGGGGGTGGGAATCTTGGGGTTTGTATAACTGGGAAAAGAATCCGGAAGTTCAGTTTTGGAATTTCACTCATCGTGTGCCAGTTTCCTCATGCTAGTAAAGAACTCTGAAAGACAATGGCTTCTGAGTTTTTTTTATGCAGAAGAGGTTTTTCTGGAACCTTGACACAGGTGGTCCTTGACTCAAAACAGTTGGTTTAATGAACATTCAAAGTTACAACGACACCCAAGAAAAGTGACTTATGACTGTTTTTTCACTCCTACAACATTGCAACATCTTACAACATTGTGATCAAAATTCAGAAGCTTGGCAACTGGCATGTATTTATGATGATTGCAGTATTATGTGATTTTTGCAACTTTTTTGACAAGCAAAATCTATGGGAAAGCCAGGTTCACTTAAAAACCATATTACTAAATTAGCAACTGCAGTGTTTCATTTAACAACTGGGGAAGAAAGGTTATAAAATTGGAGAAGAATCATTTAACAATTGTCTCACTTAGCAACTGAAATTTTGGGCTCAACTGTGGTCCTAAGTCGAGATCTACCTGCAGTGGGCTTGAATTTACTATTCTTCCAGGATAAGCACGTGGGAAGGACTTGTTTCAGTGGTGGGATTCAACCAGTTCTGTCCGGCTCGTGTGAATCAGTAGTGGCGACTGCGAGAGGCTCCGCCCACCTGCCTGGACGTAATGCCCAAGCAACTGTGCATGCACGGAAGGTAGGGAAAGTTGCGAACCGGTAGGGAAGGTAAATGAATCCTATCTCTGACCTCTGGCTATGCTGAAAGGGAAATGCATTGAAGAATTCTCGTTCATTGTACTGGCTTCCACATTTTTATATGGCGGAAAAAGTTTTCCAGATTAGAACTTTCAAAACATTTTTATAAACTGTCATTGAAAAAATAAATGACATTAAGGGAAGAAAGCATATTTCTATGTTACCATCATTGTACTGTGATTTACAAAAGAACTAGTAGGAGGAGTTTTTGCCAGCATAGGAAAGTGGAAAAAGGAAGCAAAGAAAGTCATTCTGTATATTATGTGAGGGGGAAAAAACCCCCACATTATCTACCTTTGTAGGTTTCTATAAAATAAATTGTTTGCTTCACACAGTGGCATTCAGGCCAGTGGAATACACGGTATTCTACTGTTATCAGCAAAAGAACAATTCTGATCAATTCCCTAGCTGCCTGCGGAAAACCGAGGAGGGAGAGCGAAAGAAGACTGAACACAGAGATTTATTAATGATTAGAAGTCCCTGGCATTTGATATAGGAGAAAACTGTGATTCCCCTAAATTATAAAATGCAGAGTGATGTGATGTAACAAGCAGAACTTGTATTTCAGACTTGTATTTCCTTGAAGCAAGGACAAGTTGGCCTTGTCCCTCTTTGACTTCAAGTAAACCAGCTGGATTTCAGCTGAATGTTATTTTTCATACAGGATGTGGCAGACTATTCTCTACCACTCTAGGGAATGGCAGTCTAGCTTCAAGGGCACCATAAGGCTTGGCACACACAAAAGACAAATGGCTGATATGTCTGCCATACATCTTCTCACAAGTCCCCGACCATCTCTCAGTACATAAAAATGCTACAGGAAGAGCCGCGGTGGTGCAGTGGTTAGGATGCAGTACTGCAGGCTAATTCTGCCAACTGTCACCACTTCGAGACTCACCAGCTGAAGGTTGACGCAGCCTTCCATCATTCTGAGGTCGATAAAATGATGACCCAGACTGCTGGGAACAGTATGCTGACTCCGTGAACCACTTATAGAGGTCTGTAAAGCACGGTGAAGCGGTATATAAGACTAAATGCTATTGCTACAGTCTATTTGCTACCTATAACCCTTTTGTTGTAATTAAAGTGTAAATCAAAAGAATACTGTCAAGCAAATCACAATCACAATGGGTACAAACCCAATCACTATAGATCAGAATAACAGAGTTGGGAGGGACCTTGGAGGTCTTCTAGTCCAATCCCCTGCTTAGGCAGGAAACCCTATATATATATATTGGATTCAAGATGGCGCCACCGAAGGCTGCCTCAGTGAAATGTTCTCTGATGGTTTCTTTATTTTTAATTATTCTCTGCGGAACGTATCTTTTCTTTTATGTACACTGAGAACATATGCACCAAGACAAATTCCAGTTACGCTTGGCCAATAAAAAATTCAATTCAATTCAATTCAATTCAATTCAATTCAATTCAATTCTATTCTATTCTATTCTATTCTATTCTATTCTATTCTATTCTATTCTATCAGGGGTATCAAACTTGATTTCACTGAGGGATGCATCAGGATTGTGTTTGACCTCAGGGGCTGGGGGATGCATGGCCAGGATGGGCATGGCCAGCTTGATATCACTTGTGTCAGGGGCACCTGTGGTGGCCCAAGTGCTTTGCCAATGAAAACAGGTCCCCAGAACTGGTTTTCAGCTGCGGCAGCCTCCTGCAGCCTTCTGTAGCAAAAACAGAGGTCCACGGGCAGAGGTCCTTTGCTGTTTGCAGGGTGGCTCCATGGACCAGATCTAAGCACCCCATGGGACAGATCTGGCCCCCAGGCCTTGAGTTTGACACCCCTGCCCTATATCATTTCAAACAAATACCATATATACTCGAATATAAGCCGATCCGAGTATAAGCCGAGGTCCCCAATTTTACCCCAAAAACTGGGGTAAACTGGGGACTCGAGTATAAGCCGAGGGTGGGAAATGAGGCACCTACCGGTTGGGGAAACCTCCTCCTCAGCTGAGAAGGCTGGCTCCCCGCCCTCTCACTGCACCGGCAGGGCTTCCGTCCGGTAAAATGTGAAAAAAAAAAAACAAAAAACCTCGAGTATAAGCCGTATATACTCGAGTATAAGCCGAGGGGCTTAAAAAAAAACAAAACTCGAGTATAAGCCGTATAGACCCGAGTATAAGCCGAGGGGACGTTTTTCAGCACAAAAAATGTGCTGAAAAACTCGGCTTATACTCGAGTATATACGGTAATTGTCCAATCTCTTCTTAAAAACTTCCAGTGTTGGAGCATTCACAACTTCTGGAGGCAAGTTGTTCCACTGATTAATTGTTCTCATTGTCAGGAAATTTCTCCTTGGTTCTAGTTGCTTCTCTCTTTGATTAGTTTCCACCCATTGCTTCTTCTCCTACCCTCAGATGCTTTGGAGAAAAGCTTGACTCCCTTTTCTTTGTGGCAGCCCCTGAGATATGGGAACACTGCTATCATTGTTCATCTGCTATCATTGCTGTCACCCCTAGTCCTTCTTTTCATTAAACTAGACATACCCAATTCCAGTAATTTATTTATATGTTATTTAGATGTTTTAGTCACCAGTCTCCTAATGATATTTGTTGCTCTTTTCAACCTTGGTTCTTCTCAAAAACTCAGTAGGGTCAAATGTGGTTAATACATGGAGGAAAGATCTCCAAGAAATGCCAGGACTAGATTGGAAAGTTGAAAAAAATATGAGAAAATAGCAATGGCAAATTAGTTCTATGCTATTAAGAGTCGGCAACGATTAGCATGTATGTGCGAGGGGAACCTTTACCTTTACCTTATTGTTAAGACAACTACATAGACAAGTCCATGTATAGGGGAACTGAGTCCCAATCAAGGGAGGCCTACATTTGTTTAATGGTCACAAAGTTGGTTCTAAACCGAAAGGAAAAAATAGGAAGAAGTTTAAAAGCTTTTTGAAAATGAGGTAGAAAAACAGAGGGGCTGGAAAATCCTGGGGGAAATTAGAAAACAGATCAAAATGTTGTATCAGTTCAAAGTAATAGAACTCAACCAATGAACCATTTCCATTTTGTGCTACATAAGTGCTGACATTTTATGACACTAGGCTTGCCTTGTAAAGAAAAGTCAGAATGATCCATTCAAAATGGGGGTAAAAAAAAATGGAAGAGACTATAGACAGTGTATCTCAATGTCAGTGAAGATGTATTTGTTTCTGACTATCTTTTGGAGAGTAGAAGGATTCTTTTTAAATGTCCTACAAAAGTGTGTATAGTCAAGGCTCTGATTTTCCCAGTTGCAAGTTATGGCTGTGAAAGCTGGACCATAAGGAAGGCTGAGCGCCAAAGAACTGAGGCCTTTGAACTCTGGTGCTGGAGAAGACTCCTGTGAGTCCCTTGGACTACATGGTGATCAAACCAGTCAGTCCTAGAGGAGGTCAACCCTGACTGCTCTTTAGAAGGCCAAATCCTGAAGATGAAACTCAAATACTTTGGCTACCTATTGAGAAGGAAGGACTCACTGGAGACGAGCCTAATGTCGGGAAAGATTGAGGGCAAAAGAAGAAGGGAACAACAGAGAATGAGGTGGCTGGATGGAGTCACTGAAGCAGTAGGTGTGAGCTTAAATAGACTCCAGAGGATGGTAGAGGATAGGAAGGCCTGTAGGAACCTTGGGATCGCGATGGGTTGGACACGACTTTGCAACTAACAACAACAACAACATGTAAGTGTACAGACTGTAAGTCCTTTGTTTCAATGTAGATGTGGCTATTTGTCAGCACATTTAATATTTTATCTGGTAATGTTAGTCCTTGTATTTTGCAACTCAGATTTTTTTTCTTTCTTTAATAGGCAGGTCAAGGCGAGGAATGGCACTTACTGTATGTCAGCACTGCTCCCAATGTAGACCTTGATTTCAGTTTTGCAATCATCATTCAATGTGTCAAAATTATTATTAGTGGACATTTGGCTGACACCAAAAACACACACACACACACTTTATCATCATCTTAGGGAAGCTGCAAAAATAGTTGGAAACAGTGCTGAATAAATCAAGAGAAACTTGGGGGAAAGAGGTTCTGTAGTTTACCCTCTGACAATAGAGATGGTTGTGGACTCTGATTATTAAGGCAATAAATGACAACCTACCAAAATGATAAACTGTCTTTGTAGGGACAAGCATGGACTGTTACTTTTGGAATATCTTGCTAGCATGGGTACATAAACTTCTTGGTGCCATTATGTTTCAAAGAGCACAGGTTGGTGATATTAATAATTTTATTTCAATCTCAATCCTTATATGTTTTTATTTGTCCCCATCCTGAGGACACTTAATAGCAGGGGTGTCAAACTCAAGGCCTGTGACCCGCATCCAGCTCATGGGATGTTTGGATCTGGTCCACGGGGCTGCCCTGGAAACAGTGAAGGACTGGCCAGTGGTGAAATCCATTTTTTTTACTACCGGTTCTGTGGGCGTGGCTTGGTGGGCGTGGTATGGCTTGGTGGGCGTGGCAGGGGAAGGATACTGCAAAATCCCCATTCCCTGCCCACTCCTGGGGGAAGGATATTGCAAAATCTCCATTCCCACCCCACTCTGGCGCCAGCCAGAGATAGTATTTGCCGGTTCTTTGAACTACTCAAATTTTCTGCTACCGGTTCTCTGAACTGCTCAAAATTTTCACTACCGGTTCTCCAGAACCCATCAGAACCTGCTGGATTTCACCCCTGGACTGGCCCGCTGTGCCTCTGTCAGCAAAAACGGAGTCTGGGAGGGGCGCCTGGGGCCCTTGTGAGCTCCGTTTTTGCTGGCAGAGTACTAGCAAAACAAACTACTAGCAAAAGTGGCACTTGATCACATGACCCTGATCAACCCTCCCTGGCTACCCTCACCCCAGCCCCCCAGCCCAGCCCCATACAACCCTGATGTGGCCCTCCATGAAATCGAATTTGACACCCCTGCTTAACAGCAACTCAAGAGACTATATAGCAGTAAAATCCAGAAAATCCCAAATGTTGTGCCCGTAAGATCATCTTCAGAGCCCCAGCTCTGAGACTCTTCCAAGTGTCACTTAAGAAAGGGTCTTCTCAATGATAACTCTAACTCTTAAACCCCAAATATTCCTGCCACTTGCTGTATTATCTTTTGGATACTGGTAATGATGTCTTTAATCTTTCAGACATTTTAATCCCTTAAAGACATGTTACAGGCTCTTTCCTTTAAGGAACTACTCTTGGGCGTTAGTGGTGGGTTTTTTCTTCTCTAGTGCTTGCATTCTTCTATTTTTCCAGGGATGAGATTGGCCTCATTATCCTGAGCTTTCAAAGGTTCCTCAAGACATGGTTATGCCTCCATTATTATCAACATTTCTCCATCTATTGTTTTTTCTTGTTTTCTTCTGCTTTAATAGTTTTAAATATTTTTAATAATTATATAATGGTTTGGGATAATGCTTTCTTAAAATGTTTATTCTTCTATTGGATTGTTGTATACCACCTAGAGTCACTCATATAAATTTGATTAACAAATAAATTACTGTATTTTTTGGAGTATAAGATGCACCTTTCCCCTCCCTCCAAAAGAAGGTGAAAATTTGGGTACATCTTATACATCGAATGTAGCGCTGCCCAGCCTCTCAAATGAAGGTTTCAGAAGCTGAGAAAAGCCTCTTAAAGGGAGGTTTCAGAGGCTAAAAAAAAAAGCAAGGCGCAGGGCTCACAACCAATTGCTAAAGTTCACCTCTGGGAACAGCTGATTGGGGGTATTCCGGGAGGCCAATCCAGCTGCCAATCAGCTTTTTTCTTATTTTCCTCCCCAAAACTAAGGTGCATCTTATTCTCCGGTTCATCTTATAGTCTGAAAAATACAGTAATGCTCTATGATTAGACATATACAGTGTTTGAAAAATTGTAACTACTTGTGGCTGCTATTTTTAGTATTGTATATTTATGTTAGTATGTATTTCAGTTGTGCTTTATTGTATGCTTTTACTATTGCTATGAATTTTTAATTTTACTGCCTGATTTTAATGTATTATAAACCATTCTGACAACATGGAATCTTGAGGGACAGCACACAAAAGTTATCAATACATTCAAGCAATTGGGAAGGGAACCCTGTTAGCAAGGGCAGAATACAAGCAATCAGTAGAACAGAGTTAAAGTTTTCTCTAACTCTTTACTCACATCTAGCAGTCATCCAGAATTTTTCAGTTCTGTCATGATATTGCTACGATAATATCTCTTTGACTAACATGCAGATAAGAGCTTCATGCTCTCCTTTTTTTTGTTGTTGTTGAAAATCATAATTCATAAATTTGCAATTTCAAAGCTCTAATCCAACCTTGCATTTTGATACCGAATTATTTTCAGTTGCATTACATTGAATGATGCAATGACAGCTATGGATCTGAAAATCAATACATTGACCACCAAGCTGACCATGTTGACAGGGGAAATTGAGTGAACATTTCCAAGTTATAAAGATTTGTGAGCCTGAGAAAACATCTGAGAACATTAGTTCTGGTACTTATTATGAATGGGGCTGTTGGCCTCCAAAACCGTTGATTCAGAAACGAATTGCCTAAACATAGATGGAGACCATTTTGTCCACAGTGGAGTGGAGGGAGGGGGGTAGACACTTTGGCTATTGTACCAAGAACAACCTTACTCGGGTCATGATGCCTTAGCAATGGTGGCCCATGCTCTGATCATCACTTATTTGGATTATTATAACATATTTGTATGGCTTATTATTACATTCCTCAGTCTTTGAAGACAAACTAAGAAATTGCATATGGTTCAGAATGTGATTGCTAGACAGCCGACAGGTCAAGCTTGCTATTGCCAAGTATGGTCACTTCTAAAATTGCTGCACTGGCTTGCCGGTAGGTTTCCAGACACAAGTCAGAGTGCTGCCATCACCCGCAAAGCCCACACCTCATTGTGGTGAGATACATCTGATACTGTTTACCCACAGTCTACCAATGTGGTGAAAAACATCCTGAAAAGGCCTTCTCTGACTGATAAGGATGATATGGACTAGATCAGCAGTCACCAACAGGTGGTCCATGAACCACTGGTGGTCTGCGAGAAAATTTCGGTGGTCTGCAGAAAAATTATTTGTATTTTTTATATTGCACTAAATCAGGAGTCAATGAATGTTTGTGTTCGAGGTCTTTTTATGCGGGTCGGGGGGGGGAGAAATTTCGACTTGGAGTCTGCTTCAGCCTCTTGGTGTGGAGCTTTAGGCGAAGACTGGAAGGAAGTGCTGGTGGTAGTGAAGTGCCAGAGGACCTTGTCCCAATGGGACTGCATCATGGCCTGGAATTGGCTGAACATCTCAGCCCGCTGAGCATCCAGGTGCAAGTACTTGGTCTTGCACTCCCACAGGTCTTCCCTCTGCTTGGAAAACCTCTGCTTGTAGTCCTCAGTGAGGTGCTTCTGCTGAGACTTCTTCTCGGTCAGATCCAATTTGAACTGAGCCATCTGTTTTGCCAACTCTTTCTCGTGGTGGCTGTTTAGCCCAAACAACTGCTTCCTGTTGGGGCCCTAAGGATCATGGGCAGGCAGGGGAGGAGTTGCTGGGAGGGGAGCGGCAAGTAGAGGCTGGTGAGGCACCCCTTGATGTGAGTGACATTGAGTTGGCCATGCCCACCCAGTCACATGACCACCTATCCACGCCCACCGAGCCAATCATTAGGTAGATCATATTAGTGGTCCACGGGATTTAAAATTATGAATTTAGTGGTCCCTGAGGTTCTAAAGGTTGGTGACCCCTGGACTAGATGGGAATCTCATAATTTCTAAGTCTCTATTTCCATCTCCTGTTCATCTACTTTTTAGCATTTCAGAAGGTGTTTAAGACAACCTATTCAACTGGGCTTTTAACCCCGGCTGATTTAATGGCCTCTTTAATCTTAAGTGTTTTTCATTTCCTTTGTCTGCTGCAGGTCACCCAGAGTTCTTGGGACTGAGACAGGATAGAAAAACTGTAAAAAAAAATATTTTTTTTGCACGTGGCAAGAAAGAAGATTAAAAAAAGAAGACTGGTGGGAGTCACAAGAGTAGGACAAGTCCCTTTCTGCTGACAGAGAGATTGCTGCTGAAAAAACATTAGGTAAGGACAAGTGAGAATGAATTCAAAAAATTCTGGAGTATCGGTTGACAGTTTAGTAGAAAGGAGCTGGAAGATTCACAAAGCCTAGTGAACTGATAGGAATGAATCTAGATTTAGAAAGTCAAAAGCAGGAGAAGGCTGAATTTAGCTGAGTCAGATGGAAAAGGGAATAAAGATACCAGCAAGAGAGCAAGTGGGAAACACCTACGTGTGCAGAGACTAAGGACACTGGCAAGGGAAAGGTATATTTGCATTCGTTTAGAATATATTGAACTTCTAGAATGTAGAATTTATTTTATTTATTTATTTAGTTTGTCAAGCATGTATGAGAAAACAAGTATAAACATAACATATAAACATATTATAAACCGGTATAAGTATATACATATTAAATGAGTACGAATAAATAGGAACAGTAGGACAGGGACAGTAGGCACGCTGGTACACTTATGCACACCCCTTACAGAACTCTTAGGAATGGGGTGAGGTCAACAGTAGACAGTTTGAGGTTGAAGCTGTGACGGTTTGAGGCTGTAACAACGGAGTCGGGTAGAGCACTCCAGGCATTGACCACTCTGTTGCTGAAGTCGTATTTTCTGCAATCGAGTTTGGAGAGGTTTACTTTGAGTTTTTATCTAGTGTTTGCCCGTGTATTATTGCGGTTGAAGCTGAAGTAGTCATTGAAAGGTAGGACGTTGTAGCAGATAATTTTGTGTACTAAGTTAAGGTCAGACCGTAGGCGGCATAGTTTTAGGTTGTCCAGGTCCAAAATTCTCCAGGTCCAAAATTCTCTAGGGAAATCAGTGCTTGAACGCAAAACATATTTCCGAGGTCACAAATGTAACATATTTCACAAATGTCTGCCTATATTCTGTGGAAATCTGTCAGGCTTGCATGTCAAAGAGAGTGAGAGCCAAATGAGGGTAGAACCAGAATGTCCCCACATTTCTAGGGCCTCTTTAAGCCTTCTCAAGGTCAGGCTTTCTGCTGTGCCATGTGGGCAGTTGTGAAACAAGGGCAAACAATGAAGAGGATGAAGCTGGCAATATCCCCAGAACTTTATATTTTTGAACATAAGCGTCGGCAATTGAATAACAGATGGCTACCTAGGAGAACATATCTGTCATGGAAGCAATATATTTCAATTAAACAGTTACATCGGTCTAAAAGAATGCACTGTAATTTTTTCCCCCCTTCGGGTAGTTCTGGGCCCAGTTTTCTTGAACAAATGCTGCAAGCGTGAACTCCTTCTATAACTCCTTCTCATTGGTTCATTCATTCTCATAAATCAGCATTTTATGAGTGATAAATAACTTCTTCCGAGTTGAGCAGATGACAATTTGCAAGTAAATATGTTTAGGCTGTTTGTGGCTATTTTGATACAGAGGAAGCTGCTTTGAAAGTGGTGTGCCATGTACAGTTATACAAGCTATTATGTCATTGCTGGATACAAGGAGAGGGACTAACAAATCAAACTTGAACCTTATGTTCGCCATTAACGTTTTCACTAAGGGTTTTTTTTTGCTGCCCTAATGAATTTGAATTTTCAGATGGGAGTTAAGCTGGGGCTTACACTTTTAAAACAAAGATAATCGTCTGAATAATCCAAAAATATTTTTGGTTGGCCATTTATGGGAAAGGAATAGACATAATTTTAACTAGAAAAGTGCAGCTTTTCATTTATTTATTTATTTATTTATTTATTTATTTATTTATTTATTTATTTATTTATTTATTTATTTATTTACCTGTAGAAAATTAAATTTATTTATTTAATTTTCTACAGAGGAATTATTGAGTCTGTCATTTGCACCTCTATAACTGTTTGGTTCGGTTCTGCAACCCAACAAGAAAAACACAGACTTCAGAGGATAATTAGAACTGCAGAAAAAATAATTGCTACCAACCTGCCTTCCATTGAGGACCTGTATACTTCACGAATCAAGAAGAGGGCCGTGAAAATATTTACAGATCCCTCACATCCTGGACATAAACTGTTTCAACCCCTACCCTCAAAACGACGCTATAGAGCACTGCACACCAGAACAACTAGACACAAGAACAGTTTTTTCCCGAAGGCCATCACTCTGCTAAACAAATAATTCCATCAACACTGTCAGACTATTTACTGAATCTGCACTACTATTAATCGTTTCATAGTTCCCATCACCAATCTCTTTCCACTTATGACTGTATGACTATAACTTGTTGCTGGCAATCCTTATGATTTATATTGCTATATTGACCATCAATTGTGTTGTAAATATCGTACCTTGATGAACATATCTTTTCTTTTATGTACACTGAGAGCATATGCACCAAGACAAATTCCTTGTGTGTCCAATCACACTTGGCCAATAAATTCTATTCTATTCCAATTCTATTCTAATTCTAATTTCTATACCGCCCTTCTCCCGAAGGACTCAGGGCGGTTTACAGCCATATTTAAAAACACAAAATACAAACAGTAAGTTTAAAACAGAATTAAAAACAAATATTTAATAGGCCGAATCAAATTAAAACGGGCATAGACTGACGTAAAACCCATTTAAAATTACAATTAAAATTACGCTTAGGCCAGTCCCGCACGATGAAATAATAAAGTCTTAAGTCATAAAAAATAAGAATAAAGTCATAAAAAACTCCTGGCTATAGACCAAGGGTGTCAAACTTGATTTCATTGCGGGCCGCATCAGGGTTGTGTTTGACCTCGGGGGGGGGGGGGCGGAGTGGGCATGACCCGGGTGAGCATGTGTCAGGGGTGCCTGTGGCAGCCCGTGCACTCTGCCAGTGAAAACAGGCTCCCAAGCTCCTTTTTTGCTGGCAGAGGCACTGTGGGCCAGTTCTTCTCTGTTTCTAGGCTGGCCCCGTGGGCCAGATCTAAGCACCCCATGGGTCAGATCCGGCCCACGGGCCTTGAGTTTGACACCCCTGCTATAGGCTATTAAATTTTGTGGGAAGCAGTAATTACAATAAATAAATGTGTCAAAAATTAGCTTCCAATTTAATATGGCAACACCTCATTTCAGAATAACAGAATAACAAAGTTGGAAGGGACCTTGGAGGTCTTTTAGTCCAACCTCCTGCTCAGGCAAGAAACCTTATACCATTTCAGACAAATGGTTGTCCAATATCTTAAAAACTTACAGTGTTGGAGCATCCACAACTTCTGGAGGCAAGTCGTTCTACTGATTCATTGTTCTCACTGTCTGGAAATTTGTCCTTAGTTCTAGGTTGCTTCTCTCCTTGATTAGTTCCCATCCATTGCTTCTTGTCCTGCCCTCAGGTGCTTTGGAGAATAGGTTGACTCCTTCTTCTTTATGGAAATCTCTTAAATTTCCTTTTTGCATACACGTTTCTGTCTATGTGACACAATATCAAAGATGCAAAATAGATCGGTGTGCTACCTCTATAGGCATAAAGAACGGAAGTTTTTTTTTTTAAAGGATGGAAAGTTGAAGTTATTATTCATGATGGCATCAGCTGCTGACCTCAACTTTCTTCAATCTTCCGGCATACAACAAGGCTCTCAGGAAAGTGGAGAGTTCAGTTACTGTTCCCTTTGAAATGTTTAGGTGAGGTTTTGTCTGCTTCTATATTATCTGAACCTTATGAAAAATTCTATTTTATCAATACACGTTAAAGGATCTTGGAAAGTACCAATATCCTTCCTGTAGAATGTGGAGTAAAAAAAAACTTTTATGTCTGGGTGTTCTACTTGAGGATACGTTATGACTGTTCTGAAGTCTTAGCATACGCTGATCAGAAAGCAAAATAAAAAACAGTTTCCTATATCATTTTTGGAGATGTCAAACGGAAACCTTTCATGATGCTGAAGGACAATTTCTCCATATTCAAAGCAAGCTGCCAATTAAATCCTTTCTGTGTTCTCCCTTTTTTATACTTCAGTCTTCGGCTATGCTCCACAGGCAAATGGAAAGAAGCCATGTAGATTCCATAGATAAAATGGAAATGTGCTGTAATGAAAGGTTGTTGTTCTGTAATTCTTAATATAATTTTTGGCTCAGTACAGTATTTCTGTTAAAATAGGTCAAGGTACCCTTTTGCTTGCTATTCATCCTATTATACAAAGTGGGGGAATTTCCATTTTCTCACTAGTTCAGAAGTAATCTTCTCAGTGAAATCCAGTTTGATGTAATGGATAAAGGCAAATTGGGAGGCTATCAGCACTAGTCCTGCCTGAGACCCAAAGCCAACTGGGGCCAGGCAATCTCAACCCTAAGAAAGAGGCAGGGCAAACACTTCTGAAAGTCTTGCCAAGAAAACTGCAGGGACTAATACAGACAGTTGCCAGGTGTCAAGACTGCCTCGATTACTATACACTGGTAGTAATAAATAATAATAATAAGACAGAGAGGCTAATTCTGGCAGCACAAGACCAAGCCTTAAGAACAAATGCATAAAGGGGCTGTGATAGCTCAGGCTGTTAAGAAGCCTGTTATTAGAACACAGCAGCCTGCAACTACTGCAGGTTCAAGCCCGGCCCAAGGTTGACTCAGCCTTCCATCCTTTATAAAGTAGGTAAAATGAGGACCCAGATTGTTGGGGGGGGGCAATAAATTGACTTTGTAAAAAATATACAAATAGAATGAGACTATTGCCTTATACACTGTAAGCCGCCCTGAATCTTCGGAGAAGGGCGGGATATAAATGTAAACAAAAAAAAAAAAGGTAAAAGTTCCCCTCGCACATATGTGCTAATCGTTCCTGACTCAAGGGGCTGGTGCTCATCTCCGTTTCAAAGCCAAAGAGCCAGTGCCGTCTGAAGAGGTCTCCGTGGTCATGTGGCCGGCATGACTCAACACCAAAGGCACACGGAATGCTGTTACTTTCCCACCAAAGGTGGTCCCTATTTTTCTACTTGCATTTTTTATGTGCTTTCAAACTGCTAGGTTGGCAGAAGCTGGGACAAGTAACGGGAGCTCACCCCATTATGCGGCACTAGGGATTTGAACTGTTGAACTGCCGACCTTTTGATTGACAAGCTCAGTATCTTAGCCACTGAGCCACCACATACCTTAAAATAATAATATGACAGAGAGGCTAATTCTGGCTGCACAAGACCAAGCCTTAAGAACAAATGCATACAAAGCCAGAATTGAGAAGACAGCGACAGCAAAAGAGTTAAAGAAACACTGGACCACAGTGGTTAAGCTGCTGTAAGGAAATTGAACAGGTTGAACTACAAACAAAGTAGCAACAATCATGCACTGGAACATCTGCAAGATATACCATTTGCCTGCAAGCAAGAACTGGTGGGACCATAAGATAGACAAAGTAAGGGAAAAATGGAAAAAGCTACATTGCTCTGGGACTTTAGATTTCAAGCAGAGAAGCACCTGCCACATAACACCACATAACACTTATTGACAAAAGAGTTGTTGATAAGACAGTCAGAAGTGTCTGTTTAGTGGATGTAGCAGTATTTTGGAGACAGCAGAAAAGAACAGAGAGAACTGGAGGAGGTGACAAAATACAAAGACTTTAAAATAGAGATAGAACTATTTTGGGAGAAGAAAGCAAAAGTTATCAGTAACAATAATCGGCAACTTCAGCCTTGGTGGTGCAGTGGTTAGAGTGCAGTACTGCAGACTATTTCAGTTGATCACTGGCTACCTGCAATTTGGCAGTTCAAAGCTCACCAGGCTCAAGGTTGACTCAGCCTTCCATCCTTCCAAGGTCGGTAAAATGAGGACCCGAATTGTTGGAGGCAACAGTTGGATGCTGTAAACCACTTAGAGAGGGCTGTAAAGCACTTTGAAGCAGTATATAAGTCTAAGTGCTATTGCTATCTTGGGAAAAAAAATATAGACCACCAGGTCTAGCCATTAGTACTGACAAAATCACCTTCAGTAATTTACAAAAGGCAGCTTTACTTGGAGCAATTTACATCTTGCGATGATACCTTTAAGACCATCAAACATCCACACCTACCTATCCCAGGTCCTTGGGAAGGACTCGATAGATGGACAAAAATTCCAAATTCAGTCTAAACCTTTAGCTGACTGTGATGAATAATAAAAATCCTCATTATCCCAGTGAATGCTGAATATTTTGACATTGCACTAAGAGATATCCTAGAAAAAAATAAACAAAAACATCTGGCCAATAACCATTTTGGACCAAAAATAAAAAAAAAATCACTTTTAGAAGAGGATGGCACAGTTTTGTAGACTTCATTTAAAGCACACCACTATATTCTCATATAATATTAACAGTTTAAAAATTCAATAGTAATCCTATTTATATATTTCTTGAGGTCTGAGAATAAGTTTTTCAAGGCTCTTGAGGTTTTCTTTTAGTTTTTAGCTGGAGGAGAGAGAGAATTGGCCAATGCCTTTGTGACTAAAATGGAATATCTTATTTACTTTGCAAACAAGTGCAGTGGGAGATTTTGGACTGAAATCAATGGGACAAGCAGATAGGATATTTTGCATCCCAATAAATTTAAATTAATAAATAAGTGTTTACATTTTTTCTTGTGTGGTGGGAATCCTTTCCAGTTTAAAGAGCTCTTCTTGAAACAATAGATTTGAAGTGTGGAGCTTTCTACACTTTCTTTCAAACAGAAAAACAATAAAAGACTTTCAAATTCTTGGGCAGTCTGTTGGCTTTGAACTGCTGCCAGTATTGAACTTGGTTCAGGTTATAAATTGCCCATGTTTGCAAAACAGCTACTACTGAGAAGTGTTTGTTGATGCCCCTCAGGTACCTTGTATGTTGGAAATGTCACCAGACACCTGGTCGAATTATCATATGTGGTGAAAATGCACAGAAGCCAAAAAATACTGGCCAAAAATACATACGTGGTGGGAGAAGATGATACAACTACATATTGATTAGAAACCCGAAATATTCTTGCTGGGGATTTTACCAGGAACTTATAGTAAAGAGAATGTATATTTGATTATTCAAATCATAACAGCAGTTAGGATTGTACTTATCTCATCCTACAGATGAGAACATGATTATGAAAATAATAGAGTGTGCAGAAATGAATAGGTTAACACTTGTAATTAAAGAAAAGGAACAAACTGAATATGATAATGTATGGGAACTATTTTTTCAAAGGTTAGAGAATAAATATGAAAGTTAGAAATGAAAGTAGATTAGTGAAATATAAAAAATATACTAATAGAATTAATAAGTTAAGAGGAGAATTGTTACAGTATTAGACATGCAATGTATATCAATATTAAGCTTAAGAATAGATAAACAATGAACATGGTAGTAAATTTCAATTGTTGTTGCTCAAGACATTTGTACCAGACACACACTGTTTAATGGAAGATGGATTATTTGTATTAAAATAAAAAAATTAAGAATTACAAAAAAAAAAGGTACCTCGTACTGTTTCATCAGACAACTTTTTATTCTTCATCTTTTTGCCTTTTATACTTTAAAGTACCTCTTTGAATGACTTTGAGATGTCTCTCTCTTGCTTACTACTGATAATCCTTCAGCTCTTCTTTCTCTACTGAACATATTGCAGAAGTTTCTCATAGCTCCTTTAAAATTTAGAGTACAACAGAGTCAAACTATTGTTCGTATAAAACTGATTCTTCATGTTACTCCTGGTGTAACCTACCTCAGTCAGAAAACTTGACTGTTCCACTAAAAATTTCTATGTCATAATTAAATATATCACAAGTTGTTGTTTTCACTTGGAATTCTGAGCATATTTGGCACCTGTATCCAGCTGCTGTTTCATTTTTCTAAAACATACAGAGGCATGGTAGGAACAAAGGTGGCTCTTTCCTACAGCCATCCTAATATCAATTTAGACTTAAAAGATACTGAGATACAGGAAATAATCCACTTGATGGTATTTTGCCAAGCCCCTTCTCAAAGACTGATCAAAATCTGAAAGATAATTATTTTTCTGCATTCCATTTTCCTAGCTCCATTTCCTACTCCTGCTTCTAGCGTGAACTGTAAATCATCTGAGCAAAACTCTGGGCTACTCTTTGTCCTTTTTACATCCTGCTGATTTATAGGGAAATAATAGTATCAGGGACGTGGTGGCTCAGAAGGTCTTGTCGATCAGAAGGTCAGCGGTTCAGTGGTTCAAATCTCTAGTGCCGCGTAACGGAGTGAGCTCCCATTACTGTCCCAGCATCTGCCAACCTAGCAGTTTGAAAGCACGTAAAAAATGCAAGTAGAAAAATAGAAGCCACTTTGGTGGGAAGGTAACAGCGCTCTATGTGCCTTCGGCATTGAGGCATGACCATGGAGATGTCGTCGGACAGCGCTGGCTGTCCGAAATGGAGATGAGCACCGCCCCTAGAGCCAGAAATGACTAGTACACATGTGCGGGGAAACCTTTACCTTTAATAGTATCAATTTTGCATTTGTTGAAAAATAAGAAATGCTACTAGGTTCTTTGGATTATGGTCATTGTTTCTAAACTAATTTCTATTTTTGAGTTTCAAACATTTCACTTTTTTTTAGGACAAGAATGGATACAAACATGACCTTGAGGCCAATTATGTAGGATAAACTACAGCCACAGAAGGCCTGTTATGCCCGGACTTCATTTTAAAGTGTAACTCAGGATGACAGAAGGTAAATGTCATTTCTGTAACAACAGCTGCTTGACAGCAAGACATAGTGAAATGCCTGTTCAAAATCCCAAGATAGAGACATTAGCGAAGTCTTTGTACCTTATTTAAATTCCTTCTATTAAGGTTCTAATCTACACTTTACTGAAATCAGCAAATCATTCCTCCCCTGAAGTTTCAATGCCGCCCTAATTTTTACTGTGCTCTCTATAAAATCTATATTTATGGTATTTCATTTCCTTATGAAATTGCCTGAAGCCAACATAGTTAACTAAAATGTATCCGTGCAAATAGATTATGATTGTATTTTAAATACAAACAAAGCAAACTATTTCAGAAATAGCAAATACCCCATAGAGACATATACCCCTTAGCTCTTCCTTGTATTGCCTCCTTACTATTTTAGTTATATTGCATCCAACCAAATATAAAACTATCACCCTATGTTAGACTTATATGATGTGGTGGTTAATATGGTAGCCTAGAAACCTGTGAGTTCTAGTATCACCTTAAGTATGAAAGCCAATGGGTGACTTTGAGTTAGTCATTCTCTCTCAGCCCAATTCAGTTCCCAACATTGTTGTTATGAGAAAATAGGAGGGAGAATTTAACGGAGGAAAGAATCCTGAATATAGAAGGTTATGATTTACTATATGGATGGCATGCATATTTAATCTATGACAAAAAGGTGGATGAGGCTTTTAAAAATCATGTGTTAAGAGAAAATAGGAGGGAGGAGTGTGGGTGTGTCTGGGGTGAAATGCTCCCGGTTTGGACCGGCTCACCTGATCCAGTAGCGATGGCAGCGGGTGGTTCGGAGAACCGGTAGCAAAAATCCCTGGCCCCACCCCTTGCCTCTGCTGAACCTCGCCATCATCAGAGGAAGTTTTTTTTTATGTTTAAAAGCAGTTTTTCTTCAGCCAAAAACATGCCTTTAAAAGTAAAAAAAAAAGCCTTTGATGATCCCGTGGGTCAGCTGAGATCGTTAGAATGCTTGAAACTCTTTTTTAAACAATCTCTTTGGCCAAAGAGGTTGTTAAAAAAAAGGGTTTTAAAAGGTCCTCTGGTGATCCCAGCTGAGTTCCTCATCATCAGAATCTTAAAAAACATATTTTCTACAAGCTCTTCAGCCGAAGAGCTTGTAGAAAACCTCCTTTTAAGAGATTCTGGGCTGCAATGAAGCACTTACCTTATATTGCTCCTTTCCAGCTGGGAAAGCCATGCTTTACATCAGTTGCATCAACAAGCTGCCTGCCTGAAATCCATCTCAGTCGGCAACTCAATTTGCCTGCTTTACTGGCTGAGAAACTCTGAGAATTGAAGTCCAAAAACCTTAAAGTTATTAAGGTTGGAGACCTCTGATCTAAAATATATATTATTAAAATAAAATAATAAAATAAAATATTTGTGCAGCTTTCTGAGATTTGATGTATTTCTGTAGTGCTTCACTCTACACAAACACACATAATCTCACAAAGCTATATGTGACATTTTGTGTGTATGTGAGTCAGTTGTGTTGTGTTGTGTTGTGTGTGTGTAAGGTGTGAAAGTTGGTTTTTGAGCTTTTTGTGGCTGTGTGAGGTTCCTGCTTGTTGCAGGGGTCATTTTGGGTGAAGTGGAGCTGCTTTTACATTGTGTGTGAGTCAGTTGTGTTGTGTTGTGTGTGTGTAAAGTGTGAAAGTTGGTTTTTGGTACCTCTTATTGTTTTGTATACTTTATTTATTATTTTTATTATTTAGTTATTGGCCACGTCCACCCAGTCATCAGACCACCAAGCCACGTCCACCAATTAAGCCATGCCCACAGAACCGGTAGGGAAAATTTTTAGATTTCACCCCTGGTGTGCGTGTGTTTGTGTGTGTTTACCACCTTGAGTTACCTATAAAGTAATAAATGCATGATAAAAATCTAATAATAAATAATAATATTTGTTACTGTCTGGAAAAGATGTCTATTAGCATGGGAAAATTCCATTCTTATTATTTATTGTTCACCAAGAAGAAGGATTCATTTTAATCAACTGAACAATCTCTGATAAAAATAGCTACCAAGTAGACAGAAATCTGTATAGTATAAAAATTCATGTTTTGCCCTTTTTTGCCAATTCTATCAAGGACAGAAAAGCTAACTAAATAATGAATATCATAGACATAAGTGGTTTATTGCCTCTCTTGAAAGGTGTGCAAATATTATTTATCTCTATGTGCCGTTTATCTATATCTGTGTTGTTTATCTGTATATCTAGAGTTTATAACATGATCTAAATCTTTTAAAAATGATTGCCAACAAGCCCAATTTCCTGTTTTCTGTACTCCTTAAGATGCAACCCTTTAATGTATTATGGGACCAACTTTGGAAGCCCTTTTAATCTTCTTTATAATATAAATTGTATATATTAAGTAAGAGTCTTTGGTGCTCTCTCAGCGTGGTTGTTTTCTTGCAGAAGTTTCATTATCCAACTAAGTAACATCCTCTGCGCCAGAAGGGAATGGGGTTTGCTCTGTTTATTTATAATAGTTTGCCCTGTCATTGGTGGTGGGAGTGTGGTTTTCTGCTTAATAGTTCCTTGATTAGTGTGATGGAATATAGTCAGGAGTTGCAAGAGAACGGAGCAAAGAGCCACCAGAGCTTGGAATTTTGGGTATGGAAGAAGAGGGTATGGTCGGTCCCACTCCTAGCAATTCAGAGTCTATTTAACTCTGTCTGTCTGTAGATGATTTAGTCTGTCAATATTTCTGTCTATAGGCAAAAATAAAAATAAAAGAGCTACTCAGAAGTAACTCTACATCAGTGATGGTATTTAGCTGGTTCTCTCCAGTTTGGGCAAACCTGTAGCAGCGGCTTCAGGAGGCTCTGCCCACCTGCCCGGACATCATCACATCCTGTTTTTCATGCTCTGTGCATGCCTAGAGGTGGTGCGAGCTCTCTGGTAGCGAAGGTAAGAACACCATCCCTGCTTCTTTGGGCCTAGACAGTTATGCTTTGTTTATTGCTTACTGACTAACAGAGCACATGGATCAACACCAACTAGCAGTCAGAAGACACAATGAAAATTCCTTAATTTCGCAAAAAATGGATAGACTTAACTATAGTTTCAACTGAGAAACTGTAAGCACCCTAAACCAAGCAAAATCCAAAAATGTTAGAGAATTCCTGGAAAGCTTGGCACAAGACAAATCAACTATCAATAGACACATAATGATAAACAACATTTACACATCATTCAAGAGAGACAATAAAAAAGTTAAAAGGGAAACTAAAAGACCAGAATGCTTCCCTCAGCAGCAATCAACTCCCACATAAGCAGAGATTAACAACAGAATTAATACAAGACAAATGATCAAGCAATAAACAATAGTCTAATCAAGGAACAAGAGAGAAAAACCACACCTCCATCAACTGTGACTGGCAAGTTACTGTATATAAATAGAACAAACTCCTCTCCCTTCTAGCACTGAAGATCTTACTTAGTCTAATAATGAAATATATGCAAGCAAACAACAAAGCTCAGAGAGCATCAAGGATTGCATAGTTCAAGCCTGAGCTACTAATATTGTCTTTTATTGGTATAAACTTCATGATAGTATGAAAAATTATTATGCAGGAAGAAATTGGAAACAGGAGTTCTGGGGAAAGGTTTTCTATTGCAATACTGATGAATATCTGTAACTCTGGTGTATGATGAGAGTGAAGATTCATTCTCCGAGCTTGTGGGTTGGTTTCTGAGTGTTTCACTACCAGGCTAGGTAACATCTTTTTTTTTTTTGTCACAACAGTATACGCAAACATTGACATAAAACAACAACACATCATATAAACATATATATAAGCAAAAGTATGCAATAACTATATTAATTTGATATAATGAAAGGGAACAATAGGACAGGAATGGTAGGCACTTTTGTGCTCTTATTCATGCCCCTTATAGTCCTCTTAGGAATGGGGTGAGGTCAATAGTAGACAGTTTTTGGTTGAAGTTTTTGGGATTTTGAGAAGAGACTACAGAGTCAGGTAGTGAATTCCAAGCGTTAACAACTCTGTTACAGAAGTCATATTTTCTGCAATCAAGATTGAAGCGGTTGACATTAAGTTTGAATCTATTGTTTGCTCTTGTATTATTGCGATTGACGCTGAAGTAGTCTTTAACAGGAAGGACATAGCAATAGACGATTCTCTGTGTTAAACACAGGTCTTGACGGAGTCGACGGAGTTCTAAGTTTTCTAAACCCAGGATTTCAAGTCTGGTGGTATAAGGTATTTTGTTGTTTTCAGAGGAGTGGAGAACTCTTCTTGTAAAATATTTCTGGACATGTTCAATTATTTTAATGTCAGAGATGTGGTATGGGTTCCAGACAGGTGAGCTGTATTCAAGAATAGGTCTAGCAAATGTTTTGTATGCTCTGGTTAGTAATGTAGAGTTTTTGGAAAAGAAGCTGCATAAAATTAGGTTTACAACTCTTAGAGCCTTTTTTGATATGTAGTTGCAGTGGGCTTTGGCACTTAAGTCATTTGATATGAAAACTCCAAGGTCTTTAACAGGGTGTGGGTCAACTGTAAGGTAATGTCCATCAACCCTGTACTTATTGTTAGGGTTCTTTTTCCCAATATGTAAGACTGAACATTTGCTGGTTGAGATTTGGAGTTGCCAAGTTTTAGACCAATCGGATACAAAGTCAAGGTCTTTTTGAAGGGTAGAAGTATTGTTGATGGTGTTAAATAGTTTGACGTCGTCAGCAAAGAGAACACAATAACTTGAGAGGTCACAGAGATCATTTATGTATAGTATGAAGAGCGTTGGTCCAAGAACGCTGCCTTGGGGAACGCGACTTTTGACAGGAATGGGATTTGATAGAGCGTTGCCAGTTTTGAAGGGAGAGGAGTTTGTTCTATTTACATACATCTTCAGCAAAGTTTAGGGGATTTCTATTCTATTTCTAAAATAGAAAGGTTTCTATTTTGGAAACTAACCCTAAGTATTAATGGTTTAAATAATTTTGTCATTGTAAGTAAGGTAAGTAAGTAAGTAAATAAGTAAGTAAGTAAGTCAGTAAGTAAGTAAGTAAACTATGTTGTCATTGTTGTTCAAAGACCTTTTTTAAAAAAATAGTCATTTGCTATGTTCTTATAGGGACATGGTGGCTAATGGCTAAGATGCTGAGCTTGTCGATCGAAAGGTCGGCAGTTCAGTGGTTCGAATCCCTAGTGCCGCGTAACGGGGTGAGCTCCCGTTACTTCTCCCAGCTTCTGCCAACCTAGGAGTTTGAAAATGCCAGATGTTATAGAGGCTTACGGGCCTAGGTATACAAAGATACTGTAAGTAGAAATTGTTATCACAGCCTCTTCAGGGGTGAGCAGACTGAATCCCAGTTCATGTTTCCTGAACTTTTTCTGTCCCTAGTAGCTGGAAACTAATGACATGACTTCCTATTAATTTGTGATAGGAAATGCATGAAAAGTAGAGCATAAATCCCAAAAGAAACTAAAAACCTTCTAGAAACTATTATCTTCCCAATTTTGTATCATCACTCTGTTCACCTTTAGTCTTCAGTCTTGAAAAGAAATTTCGGGTTCTTCGTGGATTGTGTGAAAGATTGGTTGCTTCTAACCTATTAAAAAAATGAACCATAATGTTTTCAGGGGCTTTCCTCAGATACAGGAAATATTAACTTCTTGCACCGTTATACATACTGGGACTCTGTACATGGAAAGCATTGAAAGGGCAGGTTTTTTTTTTTTAAATATCATCATCAGGCTGATTACACAGAACAAGAAAAATCAGATCATGATGTATTATTGCTAAATAACATTGACTTTTCTCCCTTCCGGATGGGGGAAAGAAATCTGGAAATTTATCTTATAAACAAAACAGTCCCAACAACTTTAACCTCAAGCCCAATATTTCCTTTCCAGAGATAATATATAGAAAAGATGGCTACTGAAAGTGGTAATTTGGTGTGGCTGTGGTTTTTAGTTTTTGTTCTGTGGCTATGTTGAGGTGGCTGCCCTCTAGTCACAGTATTTGGATTATTTACCCTATAACATGGACTGCGGTTGGGGCTGGCAGGATATATGCTACCCAGCAGCACTCTGATACACCATGAAGCGCTAGAAAAACCTGGATTCTTAGCTGCCATAGAATGCATAGGAAATAGAAACATCATGTGGGTGGAGGCCACACGGATACCTCTTGTCTTGAAGGAAATAATGGTATATTCCCTCCTCAGAAATCTGCCCTTGAACCTAATGACTAATGATTGTCCTATCTTCACTCTTCCCTTTTTAAGAGAAGGTTGTTGAGAAGGTGGTCCATCTGCAATAGATGAGAACACTGGATAAATCTAATTATCTAGAGCCATTTCAATTGGAGTTCAGGCTAGGATTTAGTATAGAGACAGCCTTAATCATGCTTCCAGATGGCTTGTGGTAGAGCTGGGTTGTGTATATCTTTCTTGTGCTCTTTGTCAGCAGCTTTTGATACTGTTGATGCATGGTATATTTCTGTACTGACTGGAGATTTGGGGTAGGGGACACCATTCTACAACTATACCCTTTCTTCATCCAGGGCTGTTTTCAATCATCTTTTTTGAGGGGGAAAGATAGTTTCCTAGTCTTCTCTTTGCAGGGTGCCACACTACTCAGCCTTTTCTCCTTCTTTAGTCAAATTTACATGAACATCTGGATGATGTCATCTGATTTGGGATTTAGTATCATCATGCTGATATTTATTTATTTATTTTTATTTATTTATTTATTTATTTATTTATTTAAATTTTTATACCGCCCTTCTCCCGAAGGACTCAGGGCGGTGTACAGCCAGGATAAAAAACAGTAAATATACAAAGTTAAAAATATCAATTTAAGATACTTATTCAATAGTGGCCGAATTAAAACCGTCAGATTGACCAACCTAAAATACCCCATATAAAATTACAAAAGATTTAAAAATTAAAAATTTAAAATTTAAAATTTAAAAATTTAAAAATCAGTCCAGTCCCGCTTGAACAAATAAATGAGTTTTTAATTCCCGGCGGAAGGTCCGAAGGTCAGATATTAAACGCAAACCGGGGGGAAGGTCATTCCAGAGAGTAGGTGCTCCAACAGAGAAGGCCCTACCCCTGGGGGCCGCCAGCCGGTGGACGGCACCCTGAGGAGACCCTCTCTGTGAGAGCGTACGGGTCGATGGGAGGCATACGGTAACAGCCATGGAGCGCTTTAAAGGTGGTAACCAAAACCTTGAATTTTATTTTATTAATTTGTCAAACTTTTACAAGATATCAGGTATAAATATGAACAGGGACATGAACGGAGGAAATGAATACAAATAAATGGGGACAGTAGGACAGGAATAGTAGGCATGCTGGTGCGCTTATGCACGCCCCCTTTACAGACCTCTCAGGACTGGGGTGAAGTCCAAGGTAGACAGTTTAAGGTTGAAGCTGTGAGGGTTTGAGGATGTAACAATGGAGTCGGGTAGAGCATTCCAAGTGTTGATCACTCTGTTGTTGAAGTCATGTTTTCTGCAATCCAGTTTGGAGCGATTTACCTTGAGTTTGTATTGATTGTTTGCCCATGTATTTTTTAGGTTGAAGCTGAAGAAGTCGCTGAGAGGTAAGACGTTGTAGTGGACAATTTTGTGTACTATGTTTAGATCAGATCACAAGTGGTGCACTTCCAGATTGTCCAAGCCCAAAATTTCAAGCCTGGTGGCATAAGAGATTCTATTGTAAGTAGAGGAGTAGAGTACTCTTTTCGTGAAATATCTCTGGACCTGCTCAATCGTATTAATGTCTGATATACAGTGTGGATTCCAGGCAGACGAGCTGTATTCAAAAATTGGTCTGGCAAAGATTTTGTATGCCCAGGTTAGCATCATCATGCTCGGTCCTACCAAGACTGAGTAGCTGTGCATTTTTAGTAACAGTTTGGGGAATGTTCCATCTCTAACTTTAGATGAAGTAGTACTCCTCATTCATAAGCTGAAACTCTTCCTTGACTGTGAACATACAGTCCTAAGAATCATTTTTAAACAAGAAGGGGATGGAATCATGCAGTTTATAAAGCTAGCAAAGGAGTAGAAGTATATTCCCATGTTTAAATAGACACTAGGAATTTCTGTACAAATCTGGCTAGGTGCATATATGATTCTTTGACACGTAGAAAAATATTTTCTCTTGGTTTATCTCTAGTTCATGTGGAGGTTGCTGAGCTGAAGGACATACTGACTGTTAGTTAAGTTCACTAACTAAAACAGTGCCCCCCACAACCTTTTGGGCACCAGGGACCAGTTCCCTGGAGAGAGGTTTTTCTGTGGACTGGAGGGGGCATAGTTTTGCGTGCTGCCTGCATTCCATAGATAGGCCTTCACTTCTTTATGCAGACTAGTTTCTGACATGCCACAGACTGATGCCAGTCCACAGACTGGGGGTTGGGGACCCCTGATCTAAAACCTGTCTTACTGATTTCAATTTGCCAGGTGAATATTTGATTCATTTACCAAGAACCAGGTTTTTTTTTTTTTGTAATAGTCCAGACTATACTACAATGTAATTGAGCAGGGCTGCCTACCTCTCTTCTAGACAATTGGGAGAATGAGCAGCCTAAAAATATTAGATTTTATATATTATAATAAAAATATTATATACTACAGTGGTGCAGTGGTTAGACTGCCGTACTGCAGGCTACTTCTGCTGATCACCGGCTGCCAGCAGTCTGGCAGATCGAATTCCATTCTTCCGAGGTCGGTAAAATGAGGACCCAGATTGTTGGGGGCAATATGCTGATTCTATAAATCGTTTAGAGAAGGCTGTAAAAGCACTATGAAGAGGTATATAAGTCTAAGTGCTATTGCTATTGCTATACGCTGTTGACAAATAGCTATCCATTATGTGCTGTATGACCTAGTTTTCAGAATTTTTCTTTCTATGTTTCCATGCTTGTGGTTATGTTAATTTCAGCATTTCTAATTTTCCGTCCTTACATATATTCTATAATGTTTGTATGAAGGAAGCTTAATAGTATTAAACATGATTGCTTAATCAATCATGGCAAAACTTATGAAACTATAATGACTTACTACGATGGCTAAAATCAGTTTTTAAATACTGAAGTGCTGTGCACACTTAAAACTGTCGTTTATTCTGTCACTGACTTAAATGGGCAAAATCAAAGTTTAGAAGATTTCAGCTTCACACTGTAAATAGTTCACTATAAGAGTTGCAAATTTAAGGAAACTGAAAATTATTAATTAGTATGGGTTTTATCTTGCCTGTTTAAATAGTACATTATTATCTAAGTGCTTTTATTGAGTACTTTGATCAATTCCACAAACATTGTAGTAATATTTGTAATGGACTATATAGATTAAAAATTGGCAAGATTGTGGTAATATTTTAGAAAGGAATAATTTCAAATTAATAAAAAAATGAACAGATTAATCACTCTATAATTGTTCAATAAAACCAGAATCCTCATTTAGCTGATCTGGGGTGCTACCAATGAAATATCTGTCTATATATACCCTCAATAGACAAATCCATTACATTCAGGGATGAAGCAATTAAGTATAAATTCATTTCATTTTAATTTTATGATTTCTAGGTATTTACATCATTTTGCAACATGTACATGTGCATCATTTATCAATTTAAATCATTTATATAATATGATGTACTATCACTCATTTGGCAACAATTTTTCCCTTTCCCCAAATGTTCACTGAAATTAAGTTTTATTCTGGTTGCACCCTGGTTAAACTAGCTGACTCAAAATCTCAAGTAATAGTACATTAATTGGTAAAATACAATTCAGGGGTCCCCAACCTCTGGGATCCACTAGTGAGCCCTCAGCTATTTGTAACTGGGCTGTGAAAATGGCAGGTGACCCCAATTGCACAAGCAGAGTGTGAGCGTGTGCATGCACGCTCCATTTGCAAGCATGCTTGTCGGCCGCTTGTGTGGAACCACACCCTCTCTCCCCCCTACCCCGCCAGTCCACAAAGCCAGAAAGGTTGGGGAACTCTGGTATAATTTATCTTTAAATGTAGCCCTGATCAGTGATAAAATTGTTACAGAAATCTCTAGACGATCAATTGTTTCTCCAATTCTTATTTAAATGTGAAGAGAAGAATTTCCAGAATTCATTTCCATGTGAAATTTAAGCAGAAAATTATAGCTAATCATAATTATTAGACTTTTATCCCACTTTTAAAAAATACATCTATTTATACAGTTCATCTCAAGATACTGAACATACCTAATATTCCTGCCACCTATTTTTCCCACAACAACCACCCTGTTGGGCCGAGAGGAAGTTACTGGCCCAAAGTCACCAGGCAGCTTTAAGGCAAGCAGAGAACTCACAATTTTGGTTTCAGTCTAGAAACCAATTTTCTGATTTCTAGACTAGCACCTTAACCGATACAGCAAACTGATTCTCCTGATGGTGAATACTCCATAGCATTGTCATAGCCATTATTTTGAAAACAACCACAGTGTTGAAAGTTGATAATTCTTATAGCCTAGGAGACCAACATTTGCCAACTTGGCACTTTCTATACACATTAGTCTACAATTTTCATAATCTACCCTTTGAAAGTCACCAGGTTTGGAAAGGCTGTTTTACATGCAACTTCGTTTTGTATTTATTGTTCTATTTTATGTTTTATGCCAGCACTCAGGAATGTACAATGCTTTACATTCTTTCTTTAAATGCTTTCTTTAAATTCTTTCTGTAAATGCTTTACATTTTTACGAATAGATATTCTCAATATAGCTGACAGTTTTATAATTTATGCTTTTATATGTTTGGAACATTTACTAATCATTCACCATGGGCAATCTTCTTCTGAAATCTATAAAATAGCTGTTGAGTTTCTGAGTAATTTTAGTGATGCAATAACAACATCAATTTGGAGAGGCAGTTTTCATGGTTCCATCTTTCAGTATGTGTTGTAGTCCTCTTAATAACTTATAGATATTGTATATTATATACTGCAGGTATTCAAGCTTACTAATGCAAGACCCAAGATTTCATTTATGATAGGAATGAGAGAAAAACTTACTTGCATCCATCCTGAGAGATGCTACTGACCAGAGATCATGCAGTACCTAAAACAGTACCTGCATCAGGGATAAGGGAAAGGTCAGGGCAGACCTTTTGGAAGCTAGTTTAATAAAAAAAAATACCCAATCCTCAAGATATAATGGGGGAATAAGGTATAATAGCAAGTACCAGTAGAAATCATTAGGTTTCTAATTCTTATTATTCAGTCTCAGGAGCCCAGCTATTCTTTTATAATTTATCAAGAAAAATAGGACTCCTGCTTAAATAGTATAAAACATGACATGGAGTTTCCTGAATGTGTTTTTCTTGGGTGCATTTCTTAATCCTGGATTTATATAACCTTATTAAAAAAAATCAAGAAAAGCTTTAGAAAGAAGTAATGGTGTTAACCATCACAGATAGTTGGACTCCATGAAGCTTCTTACCAAGACAGTGGTGACAATATTTTTTTCCTTTTTCTTATAGCAATAGCACTTTGACTTATATACTGCTTCACAGTGCTTTACAGCCCTCTCTAAGCGGTTTACAGAGTCAGCCTATTGCCCCCAACAATCTGAATCCTCGTTTTACCCACCTCAGAAGGATGGAAGGCTGAATCAACCTTGAGCCTGATGAGATTTGAATTGCCAAATTGCAGGCAGCTGGCAGGCAGCAGAAGTAGCTTGCAGTATGGCATTCTGCTCTACCATGGTTCTTACAGGAAAATAAGAAGGATTCTTGGTTCAGCTTCTGCCTTGTATCATTGAGCACTGATGTGTTCAATACGTCTTAATGTTTATGGAACTGTGCAAAATGATAGCTAATCTAAGACAGACAAAAGACACTGGATTATGATATGCATGCATACATATCAAAGGTGTGTTTCAGCAGGTTCTGACCAGTTCTGGAGAATCGGTAGCGGAAATTTTGAGTAGTTTGGAGAACCGGTAGTAAAAATTCTGACTGGCCCCACCCCCATCTATTCTCTGCCTCCCAAGTCCCAGCTGACTGGGAGAAAATGGGGATTTTGCAGTAACCTTCCCTGGAGTGGGGATGGAATGGAGATTTTACAGTATCCTTCCCCTGCCATGCCCACCAAGCCACACCCACAGAACTGGTAGTAAATTTTTTTGAAACCCATCACTGATACATATACATTGATTCTGATTTGCACACAGAAGAATCACTAATTGGATTACTTGGATGACTCGAGTGAATAGCTCTGGACGTCAGTCGAAAACTACAACTTCAGTTCAAAAATACTTGCTGCCTATGGATGGTAGGATCTGACACATATGGATGAGAACTCTAGGGGGAAATGTGAATGCTCCCATAATTCCATTTGCCTCTTGCTGCTTCACTATGATACTTAATAAGCAGCTTGAGGACTTGCTTGAATAAACAACCTGAAGTAGCAATAGATGGCTTAAATTATAACATTTCAAGAAGTTCATAAATTTCTCATAGTTCTGAAGAGTTCTTTTCAGACTTGTGTTTTGAAACTTCGTTGGCCTTGAAAGAGAAAGAATTATCATATTCATTATAGTTTGCATATTCTACTATTCTTTATCCATGAGCTTTAAGAATAACTTTAATGCATATTTATAAAAAAGTTAACATTTTAGAGATAATAAAAAGAATTTGTGTTTTCTGTTTTCTGCAGAGCATTTTGAAGAAAATGACAGATAATGAACAAATATATATTTCAGCTTCTCATAAATGCTTTCATATCTAAACATAATATTTTGTTGCCGAAATCTCATTCCCCTGTTTCTTGAAAGAAAAAGAAAAAAGATACAACCGCCTCGAAGTCACACAATAAAAAGAGGAAAAACAACTCACACAATTAATTTATTGGCTGCTTTACAAAAAATCAGTACACACAACTAGTGGCTTTTGAGTAGGCTGTGAACATGGAAGCTATTTTAATTAGGGTCGCTTTGGTTTGAGCTGACTATTTTAACTTATGCTAAAGAAGGAATTCTATTGGGATGAATAAATATCAAAACAAAATAAATTCCAAAATACAAGACCCAATGCATTTTTAAACTTGCATAAACAATCCAGAAGTTTATTTGAGACATTTTTTGAAGTTGAGTATATTCTTAGAAAATGTTGACTAACTTTTAAATTCAAAATTATTGTACCAATTATCAGAGCTTTGTAATGCTACCCTGAAGGGAAATACTGAACTGAGACCTGTTTAGGATACATATATAATTAAAATGAATTAAAATGTGATTAGATGCTGTAGGTATTTAATCTTGGTAGTAGATTTATAATTTTTGAAAAAAGGCAATAAAGACAATTGGATCATTTGCATATCTTGAAGATTATCATACTATAATATTTGTTAAAGAATATGGTTTCACTACATGACATAAATGGAAAATATAAAAACAAAGCACATAATCTAAAACATGATGAATAGACATTATGCTCCAAATCCTGTATTACAATAGAAAACTAGGATTTGGAGTATAATATATATTGTGATTGGTTCATCTGAAAATTTAGTCTTAGCTAATAGGTTTTAAAATAGCAATTATTAGTTTACTGAGCAATTAAATTAACTTAATATTCATGTAAGATTATTTCAATAGACAAGGAGGCTAATAGCAAATTGATTCTAGAACCAGTAGTTTAAACTCACCATGTGTTTAAAATAATGGCTGTATTGAGATATCCTACAAATCACAATGGCTTGTTTCACATTTCATGATAAATCAAATAACAAATGGCTTGTTTCACATTTCATGATAAATCAAAAGCAAAACTATGATTTAACACAATGTGTGACCCTTCGGGAGTTGTATATTATAGTTTAGTGGTTCCATTTTTTAAAAAGTAAGAATAGAAATCCCCAGCTTTGCATCCCAGCTACTATAATTGCTAGCGTTGGTTGATGTTTCTGGTATTTTTCATTTACAAAAATAGAACTGGAGGAATCATTCTGGAAAACCAGGAAAATATCTCATTGTACAGAGAAAAAATGCCCCTTGAAAGTTTAGCAACTGTGAAAATTAGCATCAGATAACATGGCTTTACAAATGTAAACTCTAATATAAAAGGAAGTGAAACAATCTTTACTTTTCCAGAAGCTACACTAGGCTAGCAAGCACAGTCTGTGAGAGAAATAATATTAAAAACAGAAATAAGTGTTTGAGGTGTCCTCTTGATTGAAATGTCTAAGAATTCATGTTATCAAAAACTAGTTTATCACACAGATGTTGAATGATATTCCCTATGGAATACTTGTGATTATATATTGAAATGAAGACAAAACTATGCTCAGGGCAGAATGAAATCTTTCCCTACCTGATAATTTCTCTCCATCTAATTTTTTTTTTGAGGAGAATGTAATGAAATTCTGATTTCACATGAGAAAATATCAAAACATGCACTCAGGGCAAATATATGATCTTTGTAAAGTATAAGGGGCGTGCATAAGAGCACAAAAGTGCCTACTGTTCCTGTCCTACTGTTGCTTCATGCTTATGCTTATATATGATGTTGTGACAAATAAAATAAATAAAAAATAAAATAAAATAAAATAAAGTCTAGTATAGCTTTTTCAACTCAATACGGAATCTATCAGGCTGAAAATGCAAGTGAGAGAAAAATTGGGGAAATTGAAAGGTGAAGGAGGGAATATCGTATTGGAAGGGAAAAACTGATGTCATGAAAGAGCTCTGACATTCATGGAGAAATTGGGATTTGCATGTCATTATAAGAATGATTTCTGAGTTTTAAACAGCTAGGGAAGGAGATCCATGAAGGGTTGCTAGTATATTTTAATATTTGCACTGAAGATCGTAAGCCCTTCACAGTTGACTTCTCCTATTTCAGATTTTTCAAAATACATTCAACAATCTCTATATATTAAGCCAGATATTATTGTACCTATCCAATAACCAATTCCAGTAACTTCCTTCAGTATCTCTTCTTCCCCTTGTTTGCAGTGAAACAGAAATTCCTCTAAGTATGTGCACATTTCCTCATGTAAATGTCTTGATCCACTCCTATGTCTTTCTCTGCTGCCCCCCCGCCCCCGCCCAAGCACAGAAGATAGCGTTCCTGTCAAACAGACAACAAGTGGTCAAAATAGGCAGTGCTCTATCAAATCCTGTTCCCGTCAATAGTGGCGTTCCCCAAGGCAGTGTTCTTGGACCAACACTCTTTATATTATACATTAATGATCTCTGTGACCATATTAAAAGTAATTGTGTTCTCTTCACTGACAATGTCAAACTATTTAACACTACCAACAATACAGCTACTCTTCAAAAAGGCCTTGACCTTGTGTCAGAATGGTCTATAACCTGGTATCTCCAAATCTCAACCAGCAAATGCTCTGTCTTACACATTGGAAAAAAGAATCCAAACACTAAATACAAACTCGACGGACATTACCTTACAGATGACCCCCACCCAGTCAAAGACCTTGGAGTCTTCATATCCAATGACCTAAGTGCCAAAGCCCACTGCAACTACATCGCAAAAAAGGCATTAAGAGTTGTTAACCTAATCTTATGTAGCTTCCTCTCCAGAAACACTACACTACTAACCAGAGGTTATAAAACGTTTGCTAGACCAATTCTTGAATACAGCTTGCCTGCCTGGAATCCATACCACATTTCAGACATCAATACAATTGAACATGTCCAGAAATATTTTACAAGAAGAGTTCTCCACTCCTCTGAATATAACAAAATATCTTATGCCACCAGACTTGAAATCTTGGGTTTGGAAAACTTAGAACTCCGCCGTCTTCGACAGGACCTATGTTTAACTCATAGAATCATCTATTGCAATGTCCTTCCTGTTGAGGATTACTTCAGCTTCAATCACAACAATACAAGAGCAAAAAATAGATTTAAACTTAATGTGAACCGCTCCAATCTTGACTGCAGAAAATATGACTTCAGTAACAGAGTTATTAATGCTTGGAACACACTACCAGACTCTGTGGTATCTACTCAAAATCCCCAAAGCTTTAACCAAAAACTGTCTACTGTTGACCTCACCCCATTCCTAAGAGGTCTATAAGTGGCATGCATAAGAGCACAAACGTGCCTACCATTCCTGTCCTACTGTTTCCTTTCATTATATCCAATTTATATAGTTATTACATGCTTATACTCAAATATATGCTTATATATTATATAGTTACTTCATACTTATGCTTAGATATACTGTTGTGACAAAATAAAAAAAAAATAATACACAAATACTGGCAGATAGAACAATTAATCAGCGGAACAACTTGCCTCCAGAAGTTGTGCATGCTCCAACCCTGGAAATTTTAAAGAAGAGATTGGACAACCATTTGTCTGAAATGGTATAGGGCTTCCTACTGGAGCAGGGAGTTGGACTAGAAGACCTCCAAGGTTCCTTGCAACTCTATTATTCTATTAACTTATTCCCTTTCCCAGTTCCGTATTGAATTATAAGGCGGTTGAAAGGGTTGAAAGGAATTTTGCAGGTGAGTTGAAATGCTCCAAGCTGCACAGCATGACAATTTTCTATTGTTTGATGGCATCCTACAAGAGGAAGAAGTATAGGAATACTCCGGTTACTTGGATACCCAGGCTCAGTATCAGGATCAAGATTCAGGATCATGGCCCTCAAGAGGTAGTTCAAGAACAATGGAAAACACGTAACAACAGGTTCTCATGAACTGGCTAGATAATATCTTAACTCAGCTTCACATATATCCTAATTAACCTTTATTCCAACTGTAAACTGGCCCTTATTTTCATTAGTACAGATATATTTACATCTAGCTGAGCTACATCTCAGCTGGATGAATAGGGTTGAGATTGAAAAGCTCTATCCCCTTCTGTGATTGGTTGTTCCTACTGATGACTTTCCTGAAAAGATTCTGTATTTGCCTACTAAGTTTGTGTAGCTTTTGGGTTCATTCCTTGCTGGTGTGATCCCAGTATATCATCTCTGTTTCATACTGAGAACCTCCTTTAGCCCTTTCACATCTGTACAATCATGAAAAATGTTAAGATGTCTTCCTTTAAGTATTCAATTTCATAAAGTTGTTATTTTATATTCTAGGGCAGGGGTCTCCAACCTTGGTCACTTAAAGACTTGTGGACTTCAACTCCCAGAGTTCCTCAGCCAGCTTTGCTGGCTGAGGGACTCTGGGAGTTGAAGTCCACAAGTCTTAAAGTGACCAAGGTTGGAGACCCCTGTTCTAGGATGCATAATGTACAATCCCTCAAACAAATAATTTGTTGTCAGCTTTTAAAGATTTAAAAGAAAGATCTTGTAATGAGCAATTACTTAGAACAAAGGAGAATAACGAACCAGACTGGTGTTTTGAAGAGAAACCAAATAGCAAAGCAAAGACCACTATATAGTATAAGATTTGTGTGATTTTAAGAAAAAATAAGAGTATGCTATTATATAGTGCACCAGCTAACAGGGAATTTGTTTCTATTACATATGTAGTAGGTTGATCAAAATGAAATTCAATAACAAGCTACAGTTTGCTATGATTGAAACAGTCATAACATAACATAACCAGAGTTGGAAGGGACCTTGGAGGCCTTCTAGTCCAACCCCCTGCCCAGGCAGGAAACCCTACACCATCTCAGTCAGATGGTTATCCAACATTTTCTTAAAAATTTCCAGTGTTGGAGCATTCACAACTTCTGAAGGCAAGTCGTTCCACTTATTAATTGTTCTAACTGTCAGGAAATTTCTCCTTAGTTCTAAGTTGCTTCTTTCCTTGATCAGTTTCCACCCATTGCTTCTTGTTCTACCCTCAGGTGCTCTGGAGAACAGCCCAACTCCCACTTCTCTGTGGCAGCCCCTGAGATATTGGAACACTGCTATCATGTCTCCCTAGTCCTTCTTTTGTTAAACTAGACATACCCAGTTCCTGCAACCGTTCTTCATATGTTTTATCCTCCAGTCCCTAATCATCTTTGTTGCTCTTCTCTGCACTCTTTCTAGAGTCTCAACATCTTTTTACATCGTGGCGACCAAAACTGGATGCAATATTCCAAGTGTGGCCTTACCAAGGCATTATAAAGTGGTACTAGCACTTCACGTGATCTTGATTCTATCCTCTGTTTATGCAGCCCAGAACTGTGTTGGCTTTTTAACAGCTGCTGCACACTGCTGGCTCATATCTAGATGGTTATCCACTAGGACTCCAAGATCCCTCTCACAGGTACTACTATTGAGCAAGGTACCACATATACGGTACTGGTGCATTTTGTTTTTGGCCTAAATGTAGAACCTTACTTTTTCACTGTTGAATTTCATTTTGTTAGATAGCGCCCAATGTTCAAGTCTGTCAAGATCTTTCTGTAACTTGAGCCTATCTTCTGGAGTGTTGGCTATTCCTGCCAGCTTGGTGTCATCTGCAAATTTGATGAGTTCCCCATCTATCCCTCGTCCAAGTCATTGATGAAGATGTTGAAGAGTACTGGGCCTAAAACAGAGCCTTGGGGTACTCCACTGCATACTTCCTCCATGTGGATGTAGTTCCGTTGAGGACTACACGTTGAGTGCGGTTGGTCAGCCAGTTACGAATCCATCTGGTGGTGGTGCTGTCTAACCCACATTTTTCTACTTTATCTAGTAGTAGGTTATGGTCTACTTTATCAAATGCTTTACTGAAGTCCAAGTAAATTATATCAACAGCATTCCTCTGGTCTACTAATTTTGTCATTTTGTCAAAGAATGCGATAAGATTAGTCTGGCATGATCTGTTTTGACAAACCCATGTTGGCTTTTGGTTATTACTTTGTTTGCTTCTAGGTGTTCGTGATTCGTTGCTTGATTATCTTTTCCAGAATCTTCCCCGGTATTGAGGTCAGACTGATAGGTCTGTAGTTTCCTGGATCTGTTTTTTTTCCTTTTTTGAAGATGGGAACTACATCAGCTCTTTTCCAGTCCTCTGGCAGCTCCCCTGTGCTCCAGGATCTTTGAAAGATATAGTTCAGTGGTTCTGAGATCACGTCTGCCAGTTCCTTCAGAACCTTGGGGTGTAATCCATCCGGTCCTGGTGATTTGAACTCGTCTAGGGTAGACAGGTGTTCACTTACCATTTTCTTCCCTATTTTAACTTGTGTTTCTAATCTGTTTTTTGTAGTGCTGTTTTTGATAGGTTGGATTGTTTTTTCCTTTTGTGTAAAGACAGATGCAAAATATGAGTTAAGTAGATCTGCTTTCTCCCTGTTGCTTGTCATCTTCTTGCCACTTTCTCCCAGCAATGTTTCCTTGACTTTTTTCTTGTTTTTAACATGTTGGAAGAAGCTTTTTATTACTTTGTTTGCTTCTAGGTGTTCGTGATTCGTTGCTTGATTATCTTTTCCAGAATCTTCCCGGTATTGAGGTCAGGCTGATAGGTCTGTAGTTTCCTGGATCTGTTTTTTTTTCCTTTTTTGAAGATGGGAATTACATCAGCTCTTTTCCAGTCCTCTGGCAGCTCCCCTGTGCTCCAGGATCTTTGAAAGATATAGTTCAGTGGTTCTGAGATCACGTCTGCCAGTTCCTTCAGAACCTTGGGGTGTAATCCATCTGGTCCTGGTGATTTGAACTCGTCTAGGGTAGACAGGTGTTCACTTACCATTTTCTTCCCTATTTTAACTTGTATTTTTAATCTGTTTTTTCTAGTGCTGTTTTTGATAGGTTGGATTGTTTTTTTCCTTTTGTGTAAAGACAGATGCAAAAAATGAGTTAAGTAGATCTGCTTTCTTCCTGTTGCTTGTCATCTTCTTGCCATTTTCTCCCAGCAATTGTTTCCTTGACTTTTTTCTTGTTTTTAACATGTTGGAAGAAGCTTTTTTAATTATTTTTTACTTTTGTCGCTAGCCTTTGTTCATTGTGAGCCTTAGCTTTCCTCACTTCATCTTTACAGGCTCGGGCTATTTGCTGATATTCTGCCTTAGTTATTTGCCCCTCTTTCCACTTTTTATATTTGTCCTTTTTGTCTTTCAATTTGTCAGATAGTTCTTTATGCATCCATGCTGGTTTCTTTTGTGATCTACTATTTTTCTTCTTCATTGGTATTGTGTTAGACTGTGCTTTTATAATCTCACTTTTCAAAATTTCCCAAGCTTCTTGAGTTGTTTTCCCCCTGAGGATTCTCATCCATTGAATCCTTCTCAAGATCTCTCTAAGTTTATTGAAATTAGCTCTCTTAAAGTCCAAGACTCTAGTTTGACTTTGTTCTACTACTTGTATTTGCTTAATGTTGAATTCCAATATTGCGTGGTCACTTGCCCCCAAGGTTCCTGTAGCTTCAACACCTTCTATCATTTCATCTCTGTTAGTGAGAATTAAGTCCAATATGGCTGATCCTTGTCGCCTTCTCTATTTTTGGGAAACAAAGTTGTCTGCTAGGTTTGTTAGGAACCTGTTGGATTTTCCACTTGGTGCAGAGTTTGTTTCCCAGTTGATGTCAGGGTAGTTAAAATCCCCATTACTACTGTGATGTGCTTCCTACATACCTTAGTTAGCTGACTAGCAAAAGTTCATCTACTTCCTCTGTTTGGTTGGGTGGCCTATAGTATAGACCTATGGCAATATCGTTTTCACCCTTTTATATTGACCCAAATACATTCAAGATGATTTTCATCATTGTTGTGCTCTATTTCTGTAGAGATGTAGTTATTTCTTATATATAGTGCAACTCCACCTCCTCTTTTATTTGGTCTATTTCTTTTAAATAATTTATATCCCTCTAGCTGTATGTTCCATTTGTCAGTTTCATCCCACCAAGTTTCCGTAATGGCAACAATATCATATCTACCCTCATTTACTTGGATTTCTAATTCACCCTGTTTATTCCTCATACTCTGTGCATTGGTGTATAGACATTTGAGTCCATTTGGATTGATCTTGTGTTTACTGTCTACATAACCTGTGTTGACTGCCCCTACTTTCTTGCCACCTGTTGGTTTAGTGCACATGGTATGGCACTCACTGTTAAATGCTTGGTTTTGCTTGATAGCATGGTTGGTAGTCTTACCCATACAGACATGTATGTTACATGCACTGATAACCCTTTCAGTTTTCGATTGCTGGGGACAGAAATTTTCTATATCAGTTAATTCTCTGTCCCCACTGTTCAGTTTAAATGTTTATCCAGAAAATCTGTGAATGTATTGCTAAGTAACTCAGTCCCTTTCTTTGATGGATGCAATCCATCTCTTTGTACAATTTTTCATTGGACCAGTTGCAGACATCATGACTAATAAAACCAAAGCCTTCCCTTTACACCACTCCTTTAGCCACACATTAAACTCCACTACACGCTGGCCTTTACCTTTTGTTCCTTATGTACTGGTAAAACCTCTGAAAAGTTGTTTACAACCTATGCTATTAAGTTCATACCCTAAGCTCTGGAAATCATTCTGCACAGAAAGCACATCCTTTTGGGACAGATCATTTGTGCCAAGGTGTATAATAGCATCAACATCAGAATCCTTACTGGCATTCTTGACTATCTTAAGAATACGTCTCTTGTCTCTGCTGGCAGTAGTACCAGGTAGACACCTGACGTCTTTCAAAACCTCCATATCCTTTCCTAAATTTACATCCCTTACAATTGAATCACCAATCAGAAGGTGGCTTCTCTTTTTGGATACCTTGCTCTTCTTGTGTGACCGATCTGTAATACTTGATACACACTTTTCCAAAGTAGGTTCACACTTTTCCAAAGTAAGTTCTTCATCTTGAACCATAATCCCTTGATTGTTTGAGTTATCAGTTTCACAACTACCTTGATCTGTCACTTTAGTGTTCCTATCACTAGGTTCCTATCAGGTTCAGTCTAGTCCCATACAAAAGGAAAATTACAATTATCAGATTCAATTTACAGAAATATAGATATAGATCCTGAAAAGATTTCATATGTTAATTTGAAAGAGTTGGAGAGACAGACACACTACTCCTTTTTGAGCATTATGAAGGCCACAGAAAATGAGTAAGAGTAAGAAATCAATGAAATTAAATGCACGGAAGTAAGAAGAAAAAAATGAACTATTTTATATTACTATCATTCATTGTACTTTCATATATTTTTTTTATTTGCATTTATATTCTGCCCTTCTCCGAAGACTCAGGGCGGCTTACACTATGTCAAGCAATAGTCTTCATCCATTTGTATATTATATACAAAGTCAACTTATGCATTTCTATTCAAAGTAAAATAAACTTACTTGGGAATTCTGAGAGTTGAAGTCCATGCATCTTCAAGTTGCTAAGATGGAAATAATACTGATCTAAAATAACATCATTTCTGCCAAAGGATTAGTAGCACCACCTATCTCTCCTTACAGTCTATTTTTTTTTTAATATTTCATTTTTTTCTGCATTCAGCATACTGTTATGTTTCTCCCAGCCTTCTCATCTCTCATTTCCATATAATAAACATAATCAGAACTAAGCACTCCATCTTTTTAAAGCTTTTTGGCAACTATGATGTAGCTGTTCAAGAATGTAACAAGCCAACAGTTCCATGGCTATTTGGAGACATAGTCAGTAAACGTACATTTTGAATATGACATACATATTCAAATATATATTACATTACAAAAGACATTTAAAAATGTATACATTTAAAAGGACCACATGTAATAAAATGGTTTTTAAAAATATGTCATTGAAATAGAGAATCAAGAAAAGGAAAGTTTTCTATATAGTGCAAGTACTCCAGCTTTCTCAGGCAGAATTCTGGACCATGAGCAAAAATTGCAGAAGCTCTTTATTTTCAAAGCACATTACAGAAGAATAACTTCATTTTAAACCTACAGTGGGGAATTTGAGGTAAAAAGAACCTAATTACCTATTTGGATCTAGTCCAGAACATTGAGGTTAAGTTAACATTGCTTCTCTTGGAAGAAAGCCAGTGATATATTAATGACCAAAGTGGTGGGGTATTCAATTTCCTATTTTAGGGAAAAGGGGCAGCCAAGTCCCTTAGCACCACATTATTGCTTGGATACTTACTGGGGTAGGGTGAGAGGAAATCAGCGGAGTAAGAAGCCCAAGTGATTTCCTGTAGGAACTTGGCAGAATCTGAATATTACCTAAACATATCTGAAGATTCAAAATGTGCCAAATCATTTTCTCATTGCTGAATTATTGGATATGAAAGCCTGTATGCCTATCCATATAAATGAGGTAACAATGTGCAACAAATTCTCAGAATGTGAAGTATTCTTGTTCAGGTTATCTGGATACCAAATAGCCATGACCTTTCCCTTGGCGTCTACCCTTCGGATCAGGGGTGCTATTCAGCAGGTTCTGACAGGTTCTGGAGAACTGGTAGTGGAAATTTTGAGTAGTCCAGAGAACTGGCAAATAGCACCTCTGGCTGGCCCTAGAGTAGGGTGAGAATGGAGATTTTGGAATATCCTTCCCCCAGGAGTAGGGAGGAAATGGGGATTTTGCAGTATCCTTCCCGTGCCACGCCCACCAAGCCACGCCCACAGAATCTGTCGTTAAAAAAAATTGAATTCCATGACTGCTTCAGATGTTATATACTCCAAAGCCACAATTGAGATATATATAGATTAGATAGATAGATAGATAGATAGATAGATAGATGATAGATAGATAGATAGATAGATAGATAGATAGATAGATAGATAGATAGATAGATAGATAGATAGATATCTTGAAAGAGGGAAGATCTATGTGTTGTTTGGATTTTTTTTTAATGCTATATCAAAATCTGCCTGTTTTCTTCTGCGAAAAATATTTCTGCTTCTATATTTTATTCTCAGAGCACTTGGAGACAATTTCTCTCCAAGCTCACTCAATAATGTTTTTGAGCTCATTTTGAGTTCGAGGTGATAGAGGATGTGGCAGCTGGATTATTGCTTTCAATCACACTTTTTCCTTGTGAATTCCTAGCCTAAATGAGGTTAAGGGAAGGAGTTCTCACATATTGTTTTCCCTTGGGTTTTAATTGAAGTGAAGGAGACTGCAGGCTGATATCACGGTGAAAGGTAGGACTTTCGCAAACTATCTTTAGCCTTTTGTATCTAAGAAGATGCAATCTTGTAATTTCAAAACAAAATTCTCTCCCATCTTATTGCTCTTCAGAATGGTATTCATTTTCTGTAACCAAACCAGAAGTTCTGTAATGGACTCCTCCACAATTTGCTGATGCAGTCTTCTAGTAGATAGGAGAATTCATTCTCTTTGTATATTATGTAGCTAAAACATTTCCTACTATTTGGGACATCTGAACAATATCAAATTGGGAAAGACTGCATATATTCTCCCTGGACAAACTCTTTGTATCCATTGTTGTGACCAAGGTCAAATAAGTGATTACTAAACACAGTTCAGTCCTCAGCAAACTTATTTTATTAAAACAGCTAAGAATTAATTCATTCTCAGCTTAGTCCAAAACAAAATTCTTAATAACCAGTCCGTGGGCCTTATCACCAAACTTTGATGTCTTTGGCAACCTGCCAAAGGCTTTTCTTGGCAAAACCCCCACAAAGTTCAAGAGACGCTGACAAGAAGCATGGAAATCAATGTTGCTTTCCTACAAAGAACCCAACGGCTTGTTGCTGCTCTTTTAAGCCTTATGGGAGTGGCCAATCATCTTCTGGCCTTACTCCCGAATTGTCCTTTTTTCTTCAGCTGCTCTTGCCTTCTGGCAGCTCTTTGCATGCATGCACTAGGAACAGGCTCCTCCTGTTCCTTTGCCTTTCTGCTGTCTGCCTCTGGAGGCTCCGGAGTCCACGCATCACTCACAGATGGCCCTGGCCCCATCTCTGCCTCCAATGCAGAGCCCTCGTCCAGGTCTTCCCCTGACTCCAGGACTGGCCCATTGTCCTCCCAGCCTCCTCACTGTCTGACTCTGCTGCCAGGTCCGCAGGCTGCTGGCGGACCACAACATCTATGTTCAACACAGTGCTCTAGCCATACATAATACATAAACCCCATCAACTGTTCTGAAAATGAGAATGAAAATTTTCTTATGTTGGCCAAAGGTCCATAAAATCAAGAAGCAGGAAGCCAAGGCTAGAGTTGTAGCAAACTCATTTGCAGCTTCCCTTCCCTGTATTCACCTCTTTCAGGTAATTTTTGCTAGGCCTCCAACCATGCTTTCAACTACAGCAGCTGCCTCCTGCGATTCCTCTGTGTGTAGATTGCACGAAGTGCCCATTTGCACTGGAATTCTATAATCCTGCATTTCACCTCAATACATATTCCTCCACAGGAGCCACCAATCACTTCACCTTCCTCTCCACTTTCCTTTGGTTTTTCAGGGTTGCCATTCTACTTATAAAAGCATTGTTCCCGATTTGTATCAGCATAATGGAAGTTGCTTACAATATTGTGAACAGTAAAAACTGAGTCCTGAAATGCACGTAGAATCCGCCTTCCCTTCTGCATGTCATGTTCTCAAGACTCCTTATTGTGCGCTATAGATGTTTTCACTCTCCCTCCCACCTACCCAAAGTTATTTTTATTCCTACCTGTAGGAACACTACAATGGCTTTATTCCTTGTAGCAGAGCAGTACATATTATCTGAAGGAAAGGAAACAATGATCATGTCAAACTCACCCAGGCTGCTGTTCTTCGAATCCCTGTACAACATCTGATTGCATTTAAATTGGTTCTATTGGGTTTTTATTGCTATCAGTGATCGAGATATAAATGTTATTAAATCCAATGGGAAATCTTCTTTTGATTGTAATGGATTTGGATGGTTCTTTATTAAACTTTACAACTTCTCCTCTTTAGAATAGACTGTATTTCTGTCTCCATTCATAGCAGATACATTTTAAATTAGAATTTTGAAAGGTTTTTCAAAATAAAATATTGTACTTTATTCTAAACAAGTTGAAAATAATAGCTTATGGTTTCAGAAGACTCATAGATCCAGAAATACAGAACGTCTTTTTGTTTTTGGAAAAAAAAAAAGCTGTATAATAATACAGGTGTGAAAATATTTCTCAAAATTTTGATTTAATATTATTTTTTAGTATTCAGATGAAACAATTTTTTTTTACTAGGACTTATAGTCAATTAGATTGGTTTTCTACATTGTAATTGCAATGAAGCTACTATATGCACAAAGATGGAAAAATACAGCAATACTGGTAATGGAGGAATAAATGATGATGATGATGGGCAAATTTGAAGAAGTGGCTAAACTGACTTGCTTGATTAAGATTAAGCAACAAAGATGATTAGGGACTGGAGGCTAAAACATATGAAGAACGGTTACAGGAACTGGGTATGTCTAGTCTGATGAAAAGAAGGACTAGGGATGATATGATAGCAGTGTTCCAATATCTCAGGGGCTGCCACAAAGAGGGAGTCAAGCTATTCTCCAAAGCACCTGAGGGCAGGACAAGAAGCAATGGGTGGAAACTAATCAAGGAAAGAAGCAACTTAGAACTAAGGAGAAATTTGCTTCTGGTGGCTCCGCTCTCTCCAAAGGACGCCCTAAGGGCGCCCGCGCTGGGATTCTGTAAAAGCCGGCGAAATCAACGGCTGAAAGTACCTTCCCCGGTAAGGAGAAGGGAAAGAGCAGAAGAGGGAAGGGTAGAGCTCTCTCTAGAGGCCCCGTTTGGGGAACTCGAAAGGGAAAGTTCCCTGGAATTCCTTCTGCAAAGCTCCAGCCCCAGTGTGTTTCTGCTTTAAGCAGACAGAGAAGAGAGCGACCACTTCTGCTTCAATTGATTGTTATGGATATTTATAAGCAGACGGAATAAAACACAGGAGATCAGTCATTTAAATTGCAAGTATTAAATCTGACTTCTATTTTTTCTTTTAAAAAAATAATAATTTTTTTTTCTCTCATCTACAATCAACACAATGAAATAAAATGGCGTTTACTTGTTGAGAAAGTGAAACTGAATGGAGATTTTATCTTATTGTACTGGACTGTGGATTGTTGGATTATTTTAGTTTGTTTAAGTATTTCATAAGGGGATTTTCAGCAAGAACTTTGCCATGAAGGTTTTTCAGAAGAATGGATTCGTGACTTTATACAGGATTATACAGAAAGAATGTATTTAATTATTCAACAATACGAATTGGAAAAAATGGCGTTTTGGATGAGAGTTTGGAGGAAATTAACCAAAGTAATCAGGACTTGGAATATGGAATGGATGTAAAGAAGCCTTTTTAAAAGTTTGGATGAAAAGCCTGAAGTTGTGCTACAGGAGGCTGTCTCCGAAATGGAAAAATTCACAGGGTTAATGCTTTCCAAGAGTTCTCTTTTCGGATTGAGGAATATACGGCAGTAACTCGTGGATTCTTGGACATAAGGAACTATTAGGAAATATTGTGACTGACTTTTCAAAAGGAGTAATGAAGGAAAGACAGAGACTAATGCATCAAAATGGCAAGAGACAAAAGTATCATTTTGAAAGAATTTTTTTTTGAAATATTAACAGAAAAGATTTTAGCCTTTCTGAAAGACAATACATAAGGAAGATTTGGAAGAAATGGGTTGATTATATGTTTTATAACCATCATAAAAGACTAGATATTTGGATTTATACTGGATTTTGACGAGGAAGGACTAAAGTTGAACAGATATTGTAATTTCCCTGTATTGAAATTCTATAATCTGTTGTATTGAATTTTAAATAGAATATTCTCGAAAGATCTTATGTAAGAAAGACTTGGGGGGAAAATTATATGGTTATAGAAGTTATAAGGGAGATATTCTCTGAATTGGATTGGATTTTTATGCTTTAGCTGGTTTTAAATATTTTAGGATTAATTTGTTCTACTGATCTATATATTTTATTACTGTTTATTGTTAATTTTTTGAAGGATTTTGGTTATGTAAGGAGGAAGTCAGAGCTAGAGAGGGAGAATTGGTATAATAGTTTTGGGAAAAATTTTTTTTTTAGCATATGGTTGTTTTATTTTTAACTATACCTTGTGTTTGTTCCGGGAAGCCAGGGGGGGAGGGGGGAGGGGGTTTGTGAAGGGAGAGGGGTTGGGGGGAAAGGGGAAAAAAATTTTTTTGTAAAACTTTTTGAATAAAAAAAAAAAAGAACTAAGGAGAAATTTCACAGTTAGAACAATTAATCAGTGCAACAACTTGCCTGCAGAAGTTGTGAATGCTCCAACACTGGAAGTTTTTAAGAAGATGTTGAATAACCATTGTCTGAGATGGTGTAGGGTTTCCTGCCTAAGCAGGGAGTTGGATTAGAAGACCTCCAAGGTCCCTTCCAACTTTATTATTCTATTCTATTCTATTCTATTCTATTCTATTCTATTCTATTCTATTCTATTCTATTCTATTCTATGCTATGCTATGCTATGCTATGTATGCTACGCTACGCTACGCTATGCTACGCTATGCTATTGTACTCTATTCTATTCTAAGAAGAAAACTAGGGTGACATGTATAAAAGACTGGAAACCCTTTATGAATTTTTTTTTTGTTAAAAATGGATACAAGTCAACTAGTAATTTGGGGATCAATTAATTAAAAATGCTTATTTACAGGAAGAAGTGAACAATGATGTGTAATTAGGGAAGGTGAAAATGGCAATTATTACATTTGTAACTGTTGCAAAAAAGATTGGAAGTTACTTCAGATTCTTTTTCCTAACTCTTCTGTTATCTTTCACTTTTTCTAATTCTTTTCCTTTTTTTCTTTTCCTTTTATATTTCTGTAGTTTTAAAATGTGTATGAAACACATACATGTTTGAATATAACATGTTTGATTCAGGTCCATATTTTTAAGAAAATAACTTTTATTGTAAGTTACTTTCTTTTAAAAAATATGGACTGGAATCCTTCCAGTTGCATTAAAACCATTGATTCCTTGAGACATATTGCAAATACCAGATAGATAACAGAAAGTTGTCCAGATGATGAGCTGTAATCCTCCTACTAAATACCATTCTAGAAAAACACATGTAGCGATGGATACTTTGTCCAGACAACCAATAAAACCCTCTGTTACAGGCTCAACTTAACTTAAAGCACCATTGCATACTTCAGTGCATATCTCTGATTTTGTGGCTTCAGTTGATAAACCATATACTGCTTTGAATTCAGCATTACACAATACATTAGATACAAACTTTATATATCCCTGTTGTATATAACTCATAGTTGTAGAAATGAAAAACACAATAAGACTGTTTCTTTTGGATCAAGAACAAGTTCTGGAACAAGTTCTTAAAACAATATTATTACTAAATGCAAAAAAAATACAAAACAAGCAAAGCAAAAAAACCTCAACATTGCTGGACTACTTCTCTGTTGGCCATGGTTGGGTCAAATTTTTAATCACTTGTAGTACATTGTGAATTTTGCCAAAAGAATAAACTTTTCTCAGTGAAAAAGCAATTGATAACTACACCATTGCCAAATATTCCCTGGAGTAGAATTGTAGTTTATATTTGTGAATTAAGAAGTGACAACTACTTGGATGTTATAGTTTTTCTTTCAGTTATCTAGATGTTGCAAAAAGAGTCATTCTAACAAACTCTGTTGCCACTAATTGCAGTAATTGCTATTTCAAAAGTATTCTTGAAAACATAATGGCTAAAAGAATTTTAAAAGAAGCCATTACAGATAATAGAAAACAATTCTCATGGAAAGAATGTATAAAGTTTGCATGAAACAATAAGTCTACTCAAATTTCAACCATTTCCAACTATCCACAACCCAACAGGAAGCAGAAAAATTGGATTCAAACTGCCAAGCAAATTATAGAACAAGATTTGTTTTAAATGGTGGATGATTTCCTAGCCAAGCATAGCTAAACACATTTTGACTGCTACAGTTTTTTGGGAAACAAACCTACACAATTATTGGCATCATTTCAAGAAGATCTGTGTATCAAAAGCAAAATGGATCTTCAAATTCCATTTTGATAAAAACATGATGAACATCAAAATTACATTCAAAATTAAATTACATCAGCAGGAACTGGAGTCAGAATCAGCAACCATGCAGAAACAGTGGGTTCTCAACCTGTGGTCCATGGACCCCTGTGGGGCTATGATATGATCACAGAGGGAATTCATGAAGGCTTAAATAAATGTTATGATTTAAATCTTGAGTTGAGTCCTGGGGATCTGTGGCCATTTGGCCGCAAAAGGTATTTAAAGAAAGTTTAACAGAAAGAACAAAAAAGTAAAAAAGATGCTGAGAATCTAGAAAGAGTGCAGAGAAGAGCAACAAAGATGATTAGGGGACTGGAGGCTAGAACATATGAAGAACGGTTGCAGGAACTGGGTATGTCTAGTTTAATAAAAAGAAGGACTAGGAGAGACATGATAGCAGTGTTCCAATATCTCAGGGGTTGCCACAAAGAAGAGGGAGTTGGGCTGTTCTCCAAAACACCTGAGGGTAGAACAAAAAGCAATGGGTGGAAACTGATCAAGGAAAGAAGCAACTTAGAACTAAGGAGAAATTTCCTGACAGTTAGAACAATTAATCGGTGGAACAACTTGCCTCCAGAAGTTGTGAATGCTCCAACACTGGAAATTTTTAAGAAAATGTTGGATAACCATCAGTCTGAGATGGTGTAGAGTTTCCTGCCTGGGCAGGGGGTTGGACTAGAAGGCCTCCAGGTTTCCTGCCTGGGCAGGGGGTTGGACTAGAAGGCCTCCAAGGTCCCTTCCAACTCTGTTGTTATTATTATTATTAACAGTGTGACTATTCATGGCAATATCAACAAACAAGGTCAACTTATATCAGTTTGCTTCTAGACTTCTAGAAATAGAGGGTTAAAGACTACTTTGAGTAGATAGAAATAGCAGCCATTAATTGAGGAAATATAATCTTGAGGTAGTCTTATAATTGATTGGTTAATTGATTGGTTAATTCATGACCTCAGGTTGGGTGGGCAACTTTTGGAGTGTCAGGGTGATAAATCACACCTCTGAATAGCCAGAAAGCTGCAGTGAGATTAATTGTAACTTTACAGAAAGGATGAAGTAGTTTTCAATGGTGGAATTAAGAGTGGTAAGTGAAAACAATAATGCCGGTTGCGTTTTATGTTTTTCTGGTTAAACTATACTCAGAGGATGGCAAAATGTGAGCCTGATCAGTGAATACAAGAAAAACCAAATATTTTATCTGGCAAGAAAGAACCCAGAAAAAACAGAAGCAGGAGGTAGCAGTGGAATGAGACTTTTTAGGAAAAGCAAACCAAAAAGCAGTAAATAGTTTATATATTGTAGCCATTGTAAGTAAAATCCAGTTATTGTTTAACTGAAACTCTTTGGCCATTTTATAAAGACCAAGTATAAATTAGACTGTTTGCAGACAAGGGAATCTCATAAAGTAAACAAAATAAATCTCTGTGCTTTCACGAAATGGTAATTTGCAAAAATTTTGGAGGCAATGCCATATAATAGTTACATTGCATTCTCATCAGTTCAAGCTGCTGGTATAGTTGTATCTGTAGGGCATCTTCTTCTGGTCAAGCAAAAGGCAATGGGTCAGGGCTTGGTTTTTTTTTTTTTTGGTTTCTTTTGGCTGCTTGAAGAATTTAGAAGGTGTTCTGACCCAGTTCCCCAAACATGACAAACCCTCTGATGTGAACTCAATAGACTCCTTTATTAGGAATGCCAGCAATCCCGGCAAAAAATTTATCTCGCAGGCTAGAAAGTCCGACCGGCTGGAAGATGAATATTGTCTGCCATACCTATTCATCTCCACCCCCTGTCTTTTATCCCCAGAGCTAATGTGGGGCCTCATTAGCAGCGATGGCTTTTCCTTCCCCAGGATCGGCCCACAGCTTTCCACTGCTCTCCCCTTCTCTGCCTTCTGCACAGCCACGCATCAGACTGGACCCAGATGTTCTTCTTCTTCTTCTTCATCAGCCACTTCCAGACCTGGGGGCTGTTGACTCTCCATCTGAAGGCTGATAGAAGATCGGCCTCTATCTCTCTCTCTGCCAGCTCCATTCCCTCTTCCCCCTCGGAGGTCCCAGGTTGCCCTGATGCTTACTTGACTCCCACGACCTCCTCCTCCTCCTCCTCCTCCTCCTCCTCCTCCTCCTCCTCCTCCTCCTCCTCCTCCTCCTCCTCCTCCTCTGATTCAGCTGCTGAAGGGGCCAGCAGCCGACAGGCTACAACAGAAGGACTAATTCAATAGATTGCAAGAATTACAGAGCCACAAAGGTAATCACTGGGTTACAGTATTTTCTGGACCTTCCTAAACCAGTTTGGAAGTTTGAGGTTTGAAATACATAATGAAGAAGCTAAAAGGAAACTTGTTTGTTCCTTTGTTTGTTAGTTTTTGCATCAGTCTTTTCCTTTGGGATATCAAGGCAGTGAATGCAGCAATATTTCCTCCCCAAGAGAGCCTTGTTAAGTAAATTAGGCTGAGAGAGTGAATTTCCATGCCTGAAGGCAAACTTGAACCTGGGTTTCCAGTGCACATTTTTATACCACAGTGGGAAACACATACCAAGTTTTAGCTAAAGTCTCCAGAGCAGCCTACAAATAACGCCAATGAGATAGTCTTTCCTTTCAGACTTTTTTTTTAAAATAAAGCAAATAAGATGATGGGGAGTAAAATAAAATATGTACAAAGCATGTTATTGCTGGAATCCTTTCATTATCTTTGAAAGACCATATTAGTAAAAAAAAAATGTTTTCATTCTTCATCAAAAGGCTTTCTGGGATGGTGCTAATCCTTTGCCAGGAACAATGTTGCATTAACCACTGGTAAAATAGGCAGCTTCAGATCCTGCATTTAATTGTGTTGCAGTGGTAGGATGGTTGCCTTAGTTACTGTAGTAGTGTAATATTTTCCTGAAGATGTATCAGATCAGCAGTCTTGAATCTGTGCATTCACCTTGAAGTCCTATTTTAGGTAGAATGGAATGGGATGGGATGGGATGGGAAGGGATGGGATGGGATGGGACGAGACAGGATGGGACGGACGGAACAGAACGGAATAGAATAGAATAGAATAGAAAACAGAGTTGGAAGGGACCTTAGAGGTCTTCTCATCCAGCCCCCTGCTCAAGCATGAGAACCTATACCATTTCAGATAAGTGACTATCTTGACTATTCTTAAAAACCTCCAGTGATGAAGTGCCCATGATTTCTGAAGGCAAAGCTTCAGAACTGTCCTCGCTGTTAGGAAGTTTCTCCTTAATTCCAGGTTGCTTCTCTCTTTGATTAATTTCCAACCATTGTTTCTTGTCCTTTCCTCCAATGCTTTGGAGAATAATTTAGCTCTTTCTTCTTTGTGGCAGCCCCTCAAGTACTGAAATACGTCAAGTACTGGCCATGCCCACAAAGTGGTTTAGTGAAAGGGGGAAAAGTCATGATACCTCACGTGACGATGCATTGACATGCAAGTTTGACACTCCTGTTTTATTAGATATTCCATAACTCTCTAATTGACATAATTGTTTCTATAGATAAAGGAATTCTAGTGTATTTTGATCCTAATACTTGAATCCTTGAGTCCATTGAATCAAAGTGTTTTGTGTGTTGTTTTTTATAGATTTTCGCATGCACGTACTTATGTATTTAATAGATTCAGTGCAAATATGGAATTAATATTCCTTAAATGGCTAGGAACCAAATTTTCACCTACTGACATCAATTCCAATTAAGACCAGTTAATAGAGTATCCTGCTATTTTTGTTCCCAAGATTCTTTGTTGATTTATTTTTCTTTCCTTGTCAGCAGTTATCTGGTTAGCCTTTAGGAAATTGTGAAAAAGAGAGTTTGAGACCTGAAGCAGGACAGAACCATTTGGTTTAATCATTTTAAAGGCTCCCTGTTTTGGTCTTTCTATGCTAATCCCAGAAAACCTAAATATTGCCATTGCTGCATAATATCATACATATATTCAAACAGGTTTCTAATTCCTAAACTATATAATCCAAACTATGTGGGGAGAAGAAGTAGTGGTTAAAGTATTAGGCTAAAACTTAACATTTATTGGCTAAAATAAATGTGTGACTTACACTAGCTGCTGTCTCCCAATCTAACTCATCACAGAGGGATATTGTAGTAGGGGGCAGGAATTCAGAAGAGGGAGAGCAATACCCACTTTACTTTCTGGAGAAGACAATATGAATCTAATGAATAAGATCTGATGAAAGCTACCCATTTGGGGATATGCTGCTTATAGATAGATAGAATTCTTTATTGGCCAAGTGTGATTGGACACACAAGGAATTTGTCTTTGGTGCCTATGCTTTCAGTGTACATAAAAAGAAAAGATACATTCATCAAGAATCATAAGATACAACACTTAATGATAATCATAAGTTACAAATAAGCAATCAAATCATACTAGGAAACAATCAATATAAATCGTAAGGATACAAGCAACAAAGTTACAGTCATACAGTCATAAGTGGGAGGAGATGGGTGATAGGAACGATGAGAAGATTAATAGTAATGCAGACTTAGTGAATAGTTTGACAGTGTTGAGGGAATTATTTGTTTAGCAGGGTGATGGCATTGGGGAAAAAACTGTTCTTATGTCTAGTTGTTCTGGTGTGCAGTGCTGTATAGCATCATTTTGAGGGTAGTATAAAAGTATAAAAGGTTATAAAAGTAGCTATACCGATTTTTAAATTACATTTGTTTAATAGAATAGAATAGAATAGAATAGAATAGAATAGAATAGAATAGAATAGAATAGAATAGATTTCTTTATTGGCCAAGTGTGATTGGATACACAAGGAATTTGTCTTAGGTGTATATGCTCTCAGTGTACATAAGGAGAATAAAATACATATATAAAAAAAAAAAAGTTACAACACTTAGTGATAGCCAAGGTTACTAATAAGCTATCAAATCATACTAGGAAACAAATAAAAACAAAATAATTGAAAGATACATGTAACATGGTTATAGAAATAAGTGGGAAGAGATAGATACTAGTAAGGAAGAGAATAATAATAATAGTAGTAATACAGTTTTAGTAAATTATTTGACAGTGTTGTAGGAATTAGTTGTTAAGCAGCATGATGGCATTTGGGAAAAAACTGTTCTTGTGTCTAGTTGTTTTGGTGTGCAATGCCCTATAGCATCTTTTTGATGGTAGAAGTTGAAACAAATTATGTCCAGGATGTGAGGGGTCTGTAAATATTTTCACAGCCCTCTTTTTGACTCGTGCAGTAAACAGATCCTCAATGGATAGCAATAATTAGAACAATGAAACAACAGTACTAAAATAATTCGGATATCCATAATTTGAACAAAAGTTTGATATGAAGTTAATAAGTTCATGATTTCAAAGGGAATGATTTTGTCACACAATTCTTCCTGTTCTTGAATGACCACCACTTAAGCTCCATAATTCCAGGTGGGGAATGATTGTCAAATCATAACTAGGCAGGACAGGAATGAATTTTCCCTGTGCAACAGAACCTGATAAAAATGGAGCATCTTGAATGTTTTAAAAAATAAAATATCTACTTAGATCTTTAATGGAACATACACTTTAGTTCTTAAGGGCAGAACTGTCCTGATCAAACCAGATTCAGAGTGTTCCATTTTGTTCCTTTTTGTGTTGACAAGGCAATAAAAAAAAAGAAGCCATTCCGTCCGATATCTTACTTTCCTACACTTTTCTTGATGATACTTTAAAATACATTTACAGTTAATAATTTAGTAGCCTGGTTTCTGAATTTGTTTGACTTTGAAGAACTTCAGCCAACCTCATTCTGAGCAAGCTTTCTAGCTGTGTTAAGTAATAAGCCACCTGTTATGTATTTGAATTATTGGAAGGAATTTTGGGCGGGAAAAAGCACGTTTCTGATTGGCTGGTGCCTCAGCCCAAATGCTATATAAGGAGGACTGTTCTGCTATTTCTTCGCTGGGTTCTCACAATAAACTTAAGAACTGTTGTCACCAATGACTGTCTCCTGCCTTCTCATTGCCCGGACATAACACCACCTCCATCCAATCACTTGAGCTTTATAAGAAAATTAAGGGCCAAGGAATCTCTCTCTATATATATTTACCCTGGCTTCTACACACACACAGACACACACACACCGCAGTAGTGCAGGGCGTACGGAAGAGAAATGGTATTACATTTTGATGGCAACACAGATGACCTCATGGAAATCGGTCCTCCAATTTTCCAAAGTTGTCTGCATTTAAGAAAAAGTATTTTTCTCCCTTATCCGCAGTTCTTTAGAATTTCTCTTCCTGGCTTTTTTTTTTTTTTTTGAGCCTTTCTTCTTTTAGGAGATGACAGATGATACAATTCTCACTGCTTTTTCTACTGTTACGCATTTCTCTGGCAAGATATAGCCTCCCTGGTTGCCCTTGCTTGCTGATCTGAAAAAAAAAATCCTGTAATGGAAGAAAAGAATTCCATAATGATGTCTTCTCTTGGGACTTAATTGAAGCAGAAGAAGCTCAGAAAGCTGCAGACTACTGGAGAGTTGATTGTACAGTAGCGAGATAGGACAGTAACATACAGTTTTCAGGCCTTCAACCACACTGTAATTAAGGAAAGTGTCAGAACCCTGCCAAATTTTCTTTGTCCTTTGCAAAACAATGAAAGTAATTTATTTTCATCAAATTGAATGAGGATGAGTTTTTTAAAAAAAAAGACAGAAGAAAATTTTGGAACAGTGCTTTAGAAAGCCCAAATTCTATTTTCCGGAGCAAACAGTTTCTCTGCAAATAAGTAGTCTGTTTCTAAATCAGAGGAATTTTTCTTTGTCATAAAGGGCTGTATGTTGAACAAGAGAAGACAGACAAACTTTTGATAAGTCTTAACATATCCCAGTAGCTACACATTTGCATATTAATCACTCTTTTATGTTCTACATAGGACATAGGAAGAAATAATACTCTATAGTTGCAGAGTTTGTCTTATATGTGGGAAACATCAGGTACCATATCCTTGCAAATAAACTGAGAACATTAGGTGTCAAAATACATCTTCAAAACTGGGTTTGAAAATACATACATTAGGAATTTTTCTCAACTTTTTAAAAGTAGTCATATATCCTTTATATTATACTTGTGGGAAATGACTCTATTGGTTGAGATCATGTATTTTAATTATAGGAATGGTATTATACACGATTGATGTCAGTAGAATTTCAATTTTAATTTACATAACAGATAACTGGATTTTATCATAGATTTTATCTGTTACGTATTATTTTATTCTTGAATTTTTAATTTTATATTTACTGAGTGTTTTTTATTTGTTCTGGCCTATGGCTGTAATAAACTGAAATTGAATTGAAAATATTACACTTGTGTATAAGTATAGATGCATCTATAGATAAGCTAACTCTTGCATTTTTAATCACAATATTATGAAAAATGCATACTCACAGATAAATCAGTTGTGAAAATTAAAATGTACAAAAATTTCAAGGATTGGCTTATCCACAGGTGGCACTTATGGTATTTTCATTAAAAATTGAAGGGTTGGCTTATATTTAAGTATATATATGGCAGACATTCTCACTGGTATATAAACACTCTAGATGTCCTTGGGAAAATAACTTGACCCTGGAAAATATGGCTGGTGGTATGCAATCAAAAACCAAAACAGGAAAACATTTCTCTGACTTACAGTATATTCGGTAGATTTGTGGCCAATCTAATTCATGGTAAGTAAAATAGAATTTTTAAAATAGTTCAATAGTGGAACAGATCCTTTTCATACCAAAGATCCAGATTCAATCTGAGCACCCTCAGAGCTTCTATCAAAGACAACAGTCAGAAAGTTAGAAGGATCAAGAATCTCACTCCAGATAAAGTTGTATATTTCCATTTAAAGGCTTATTTGTCTCTATTCAATTTATTTAGTGGGTAATCTTACAATGGGAAGATTTTTGTGATTAGATAAGAAACTGTCCCTTTCCTAAAAACCTAAATGACCCAATCTTCCCAAAACAAAGGATAGCTTTCTTCAGAGCCAGATTTAACATTCTCCCCTCAGCACTCCTCCAGGGCAGGTATATGAGAACACCAATATCAGAACGGGTAGGCATATGTGGTAAAGGACAAGTCAAAGATATCTCACATGTTTTATTGTACTGTGAGTTTATAGGTCAGTGTATATTCTCCCCTTATTAGAGAGATTGCCAGGGAGGGCAGACAATTTTTATGTAGGCTTTCTCCTCCAGGACTAAATCTGGCTGTCACGCATGCAGTGACAAAATTTGGTGTTGCTGCAATGTCCACAAGAAAAAAAATTGGTTACAGAATTATAGCTGTCAACTTGTGCCAATTTTTTGGAGATATGTTTAACAATTTTTGGAAAATTATATTTATCCACATACTCCACTCATGTAAACTAGGGAGTGACCCTAACTGTTTAAGAACATGTATTTTCTTAACAGGGATGTTATTATCCACTATTAATGTCAGTACTATTTTTAATATATTGTAAACAGTGATGTCTATTGCTGGTCTATGACCATAATAAAGTTATATTCTATTCTTCTATTCTTTCCTAAAAACCCAATATACATCCTTAATCAGCTTTTCATTATACTTCTAAATAGTTAAGATCAAGTCAGCAGTGTTATCCTGTAACGATCAATTATATTTAACATGAAATATAACATCAAACTCAATTACAACTAAATGAATAGTACATGCACTGAAGACATCTAACCTCCTTAGATTTTAATTAATAAATTATAGTGACCTTTCATCCAAACCTACTTGAGGTTGTTCAGCCAAGGATTTCTATTCAATTGCCGTAAGAGAAAAATTGTCTTCAAGGAGAACACATTATCCCATGTTGCATCTCTTACAAAGTGCAGGTTATTCTGTATTTAAAGAGAACATCATTCAGCAAGTCATCTGCTCTTTTCATTTGAAGGAGAAAACACAGTACAAATTGTTCACTCAGTCCCAGAACACCTACTCATGAATCAGAAGGATAAATATGTAGCCCTGTGTCTATTAGGCAGCGCAAGGTGGCTTTGATTTGCCTTGATGAGGTATTTTGCACTGCAAAAGCAAAAGCACTACGTCTCCTTGTGGGAAATAAGCAACATGATTTGCCTCACTGAGGTTCTTTGCATCACCTTGCAGCCTCCTCCAGCTCTAGAAATAGCTGGAGGAGGCTGCGGGGAAATTCGCATCGCATGGGCAGATGCCACTTGCAAAGGCCAGAAGATCAGCAGGAAAGGAAGACATGCGGTGCTTTTTCTTTGCTTTAGAAATAAGGGCTGGTTTGTTTTGAGAAGCAACTTCAAGAACTGCTTTGTTGGACTTTTTGTTGAAGCAAAGCACCCCCGTGATGACGCTGTCTGCACGGTCCCAGCATCTAACATTGCCGTTTGAACTCTCTTTGATTTGAGCCTTTCCTTTGATTCAAATTTTTAATGCGATCCGATTCAAATAAATTCTAAAATAGGCGTTCTGAACCGAGCAGTTAGATTTGATTATTCACTTTGACTTTCTGATTTGAATCAGAAAAATTCAATCCAATTGACTCAACTTTGAACAATTTCTGACCTGGAGGTGTATGAAGTCCTTTGATTTAGTAGAGCTTACAGAGGCAAACTATAAGAAACTGCATGTGGGATAACAAGTGAAGATGGACTTGAACAAGAAATGATTGCTCTTGATTGCTTGGACCAGACTGTACGCTTTAGCTCAGGGGTGTCAAACTTGATTTCACAGAGGGCTGCATCAGGGTTGCGTTTTACCTCAGGGGCCGGGGTGGATGTGGCCAGGTTGGGCATGGCCAGCTTCACATCACTCATGTCAGGGGTTCCTGTGGTGGCCCAAGCATTTTGCCAGCAAAAACAGGCTCCGTTTTCAGCTGCCACAGCCTCCTGCAACCCTCTGCCAGCCAGAAGCATCGTGGGCTGGTCCTTTGCTGTTTCCAGGACAGTCCCACGGGCCAGATCTAAGTACCCTTCAGGACGGATCCAGCCTTGAGTTTGACACCTGTGCTTTAGCTGATGGCCTTTTCTCAATTTCAACAGTATGGATGGTGAATGGCATCTAGTAATAATGGCACTGCATTCTGATATTGAAACAGCTCCTTTGCTCTCTAAACAAAGACTCGGTACAAGGTTTTCTATTGAATAACCTGGTTCCGTACAGTTTAACTTTGTCCTCAGGTTCTCACAAAGCACCTTTGTCTACATTTTGCCATTGATATTTCTAATAGAATTCTAACCAATCCTGCTTTATCATGGTTGGAAAGAATTTTGCTTGTTTTACATTGAGGGAAGTTGTGGTGAATTTCAAGGAATTCCAAAGTTCTCCAAATTCATAGGGCACGACCGATTAAAAAAAGAAAAAAAATGGTCACAATATTGGACACAGGTGAATGGACTTTTGTAAACTGCATTTTGTATGAAATCACAAAGCCTAATTTCATAATGAAATGGCTGATCTAGAATTTATCAAGAAATTTCACACCATTTCACACCAGGTTTTCATGTTACACTACACTCATTAAGCAGTGGATTAGTGCAATAGAGGTCTGTAGTGTTTTCATCATGGAAACACTATATTCACAGTTTTATAGTCCATACATGCCATTGTTGGAAGAAATGTCCTTCTGGGTTCAGTTCCAAGTGGGGAAAAAGACACTGGAAACACAGATACTGCTTGGAAAGATGGTTTAATGGTGGACAGGATCACGTGGCTTGAGTTCCTGAGCAGAACCACATGGCTTGAGGTCCTGGCAGAAAAAGGGCAACCACATGCTTCAAGATGTTGGGTGAAGAAAAAAAAGGGCTGAGATGCTGAGAGTCCCTTGGTTTTATACCCTCTCTTGGGCCCTGCCCCACGGCCTCCCACACCTGTGCAAGAAAAGCACTCTGATTGGCTGTCAGGCTCCCATGGGGCCATGTCGGGGCAACTCTGTAGGCTGTCCTGAGTCCACGTTTGCTTGAGCCTTGCTGGGTGATGATGTAATGAAAGGGTTTTGGGAATCCTATTATGGCTCTGCCTGTAGATCTTTGTTATGTAGAATAAACTGGCTCAGGCATTAATGGCCCATTGACAAAGGTGGGGGGGGAGGCAGGGAGCTGCTTTGTCTTTAAAACATGTTTCTCCATTTCTCATCCAGGGAAATATAATATTCTGCCTTTTTAATATTTCCTAAATATTTCATTCTTCTAGGAGAGGAGTGGGTGCTAATTTCCTACACCATGAACAGAGTTACCCTGTTATCTGGGAGCAGTTTCATCCTGTCAGACCTGAGGAAGCAGACAGAGCATTCAGAGCTGTCAGCGCATTTCTACAATGGCTCCACCCTTTGGAATATTTTGCTGTCTGTAGTAAGATCTGCCTGCTCTCTTTTGGCCTTCAGGAAAAGCCTTAACATTGCTAGGGTGTCTGGCCTGGGATCTTGAAGGAGAAACTGTTGGCTGGAGTGATACACTAACAGAGAATGTCTCCCCTCATCTCTGCTTCCAACCTATGTTATTTATTTTATTTTATTATTTTATTTTCCTTGCGTTTATAATTGTCTGGATATTTGTGTATTTTATCTCACTGTAAGTTGCTCAAAGTTGCCTCAAACTATGAGATGGGTAGCAAATAAATGTAATTATAATAACAATGAATAATAATAATAATAATGAACAGTGTGGCAATCCACAAAAACCTATATGACAATAAATTAATGAATTTTTAAGGTGCAGTAGGACCAATGGTGGAATTCAGCCAGGTCTGTCTGGTTTGGGAGAACCGGTAGTGGCGACTGTGGGAGGCTCTGCTCACCTGTCTGGATGTAATGCACAAGTACTACGCATGCTCAGAAGGCCATGCGCATGCGCAGAGGTGGCACTTGTGAGTGAAGCGAGCGCATGGGTGCACTCATATTTGTGAACTGGTAGGGAAGGTAAGTGAATCCCATCTTTGAGTAGGACCCTTGTTTGCATTCTACATACATCCTTTAATTACAGAATTTATTATTATTATTATTATTTATTTATTTATTTATTTATTTATTTATTTATTTGTCAACAAGTACAAGGAAACAAGTAACAGTATAAACATAGACATGGACACATGAAAAAAAATTGGTACCAAAAAAGGTTATAAATAGGCAAAACATAGCCATAAACACATAGAATAATTACATATAATTGGGAACAGTAGAACAGGGATGGTAGGCACGCCGATGCGCTTATGCATGCCCCCTTAGGGGCCTCTTAAGAAACATGAAAGGTCCATGGTAGATAGTTTAAGGTAAAAGCTGTGGGGATTAGAGAAACTAACAACAGGATCAGGTAGAGTGCTCCAGACATTTACTACTCTACTGCAGAAGTCATATTTCCTACAATTAAGATTAGAGTGAATTACATTGAGTTTAAATCTATTAATAGCCCTTGTGTTATTATGGTTGAAATTAAAGTACTCGTTTATAGGTAGAACGTTTTGATAAATAATCTTATGAACTAAGTATAGGTCGGAACATAGATGACATAGTTTGAGGTTATCTAGACCTAAACTTTCAAGCTTAGGGTATAGGGAATTTCCCATTTAAGTATTGTACAGAACAAAGTATGACCTTTTACAATCTTTTTGAAACCTCCCAAATCCCCAAACTGCATAATTTTCTCTGTTTCTTGTTGGTAATGTAGCTCTTCTACTATAGGTGCAATTAATTTATGATTACTATCATTATCCCTTGAACTGCAATAGAACTTTTCATCCTCCCACCTGCACTTATTGAGCCTGACATTTGAATCTTACAAGCAAGACTTATAATAAGGTAGATGCTTTTAGCTCATCAGAGAAATCTCCTAAGGAAGGGATAGAAACACACAGGCACGCCCAAGGAAAATCCAAACAGAATTTGGATGTCGGTCGTTCAAAATATGTGTTTTCATCTAGATATATCAGTACCTAAGAAAAATCTCTTCTGAACAACTTGCCACTTCTACTCACCTTTAAAGCTTGTGAGATATTGTTAATTATTGCTGAAGGTTATCCCTGGCTGCCACTTTCTCATTTTATTCTTTTGTGAATTCTTATTTTGTATTATTGGTGTTTTCAGCTGTAAATTGAATGAACTAAGTAAAATAAAATAAAGTCAACTTTAGACTTCTTTGTGTATTAATTAGAAATATAGTGGAAATGGTGCACTCTAAATTTCGGGTCTTAAGAATGTTTAATAGGGGAGTTTACAAGGAGATGTAGATGTCCTTGAGGACAAAATTATTTATAGTTATTCCAGAGAATAGAACGAAAAAGAATAGATTCAAGTACAAGAATTTTTTTGTATAATTTATTGGAAAAAAGTGAATGACATTGAGATAATCCTATAGAGAGAATTTATAAATGGATGGATTAATGGATGGATGGATTTTGGCTTGTAAAAGAAATATGAGCAAATGGATCAAGAAAAAGAGGACCAAGGCCTTTGTTGCTGGATGAAGTCCATGGGTTCCTCAAAAACAAAACAAAACAAAACAAAACAAAACAAAACAGCTTTTAAAAAAGTTGAGAGCTTTAAAAAAAAGCATGTACTGTATGAAGCAGGTTGTGGATGGCTCAGTGGTTAAAGACACTAAGTTTGTCAGCTGGAAAGCTGACTGCCCAGGTTCGAGACTCAAAAGCCTGGGAGGGTGAGCTCAGCTTAACAGTAACAGAGTTGGAAGGGACCTTGGAGTTCAACCCCTTGCTCACACAGGAGATTCGATACTAGGGATTTGAACCGCTGAACTGCCGACCTTTCTGATTGACAAGTTCAGTGTCTTAGCCACTGAGCCACTTAGCCAGGCCACCTAGCTCACATTACTTGCCCCAGGTCCTGCCCCCCAGCAGTTTGAAAGCATGCAAATGTGAGTAGATAAATAGACATCTCTTTGGTGGGAAGGTTGATAATGGTGGTAATCTCATTGCATTCTTTGACAAAGTGACAGAATTAGTGGACCAGAGGAATGCTGTTGATATAATTTACTTGGACTTCAGCAAAGCATTTGATAAAGTAGACCGTAACCTACTACCAGATAAAATAGAACAATGTGGGTTAGACAGCACCACCACCAGATGGATTCGTAACTGGCTGACCAACCGCACTCAACGTGTAGTCCTCAATGGAACTACATCCACATGGAGGGAAGTATGCAGAGGAGTACGCCAAGGCTCTGTTTTAGGCCCAGTACTCTTCAACATCTTCATCAATGACTTGGATGAGGGGATAGATGGGGAACTCATCAAATTTGCAGATGACACCAAGCTGGCAGGAATAGCCAACACTCCAGAAGATAAGCTCAAGATACAGAAGGATCTGGAAAGACTTGAACATTGGGCGCTAACTAACAAAATGAAATTCAACAATGAAAAAAGTAAGGTTCTACATTTAGGCAAAAAACCCAAAATGCACAGGTACCATATATGTGGTACCTTGCTCTATAGTAGTAACTGTGAGAAGGATCTTGGAGTCCTAGTGGACAACCATTTAGATATGAGCCAGCAGTGTGCATCAGCTGCCAAAAAAGCCAACACAGTTCTGGGCTGCATAAACAGAGGGATAGAATCACGATCACATGAAGTGTTAATATCACTTTATAATGCCTTGGTAAGGCCACACTTGGAATATTGCATTCAGTTTTGGTCGCCGCAATGTAAAAAGGATGTTGAGACTCTAGAAAGAGTGGAGAGAAGAGCAACAAAGATGATTAGGGGACTGGAGGCTAAACCATATGAAGAACGGTTGCAAGAATTCGGTATGTCTAGTTTAATGAAAAGAAGGACTGGGGAGACATGATAGCAGTGTTCCAATATCTCAGGGGTTGCCACAAAGAAGAGGGAGTCAAACTATTCTCCAAAGCACCGGAGGGTAGAACAAGAAGCAATGGGTAGAAACTAACCATGGAGAGAAGCAACTTAATAAAATAAAATAAATAAATAAATAAATAAATAAATAAATAAATAAATAAATAAATAAATAAATAAATAACTTAGAACTAAGGGGAAATTTCCTGACAGTTAGAACAATCAATAAGTGGAACAACTTGCCTGCAGAAGTTGTGAATGCTCCAACACTGGAAATTTTTAAGAAAATGTTGGATAGCCATTTGTCTGAAATGGTGTAGGGTTTCCTGCCTTGGCAGGGGGTTGGACTTGAAGACCTCCAAGGTCCCTTCCAACTCTGTTATATGTTATGTTAATGTAACAGTGTTCGGTGAGTCTTGGCATATATCATGCTGGCCACATGACCATGGAAATGTCTTCAGACAATGCTGGCTCCCTCAGCTAAGAAAATAAGATGAGCACTTCCCCCTAGAGTTGGAAACTACTAGACAAGGGAAACCTTTACATTTATTGGATGAAGCAGTACATATCTGCAGAACTTTAAAATCTGTGTAATCCTTTCACAAAAATGGCGGCCAGATAAATACAAGTTGATAAATGCTGGGCCCACAGAACCACGGTCTATTCGAAAGAAGCTGTGCTTGGCTTCTTCTGTCATGCAAAATGGGGACCTGAACAGGGTATCTGTCAGCCGAGCAACTAAACCCTTTGCAGAACCAGGCCGTCCACCAGATTGGTTTTCTCAGGTAATAATCACAATATTCTGAGCTCCTGGAAGCAACAGAGACTCCAAAAAGAAAGCATGACGAGAAAGAAGTTGTGAGAAACTATAGAAAAAGTTGAAGTAAGGCTAGTTTGAAAGGATTAAAGGGCATGATTTTTCTTTGATTATGTTCCTTCAAGCTGGTATCAGCTGTTAGTGACCACGTAGATTTTCTCAAGGATGAAATCACTTCATATTGTCCATCCATATGATTTTCTTACCATTTCCTTCTTCCACCCTGTAGGAAATTGTGTGTTTGCCATCATCAATAAGCTTATTATAAAAAGATATAAAGATAAAATAAATGGTTTTGGTGTCTGCTGGATCTAGCAATATTTCAAAAGAAAAGGGCCCAAGCAATTAATGTTTAGAGGTCCAGCTAAAGTAAAAAAACCTAAACAGTGGTAAAAATTACACAAAAAAAGAATAAAATCAATACATACCACATTGATGAGCACGGTACATATGATACTATGCAATTATTAAAACCTAACTACAGTCGCAATCTAACTTTACTAATGCAATCCATAGTAAAACAGCCTTTTTCTTTTCTTTCTTTTATTCATGCCTTAATTTCTTTGGCTTACTATAAATTACTGCTTTTCTATTTTCTTGCATCACATTGTTTTGAAAGAAAATAACATAATGGGAGTGTCAATATGTCAACAGGAAGGAATAGTTGGCTTGAGTCTGTCTGGCTCTCAGCACTAGCATTGGAATATTCTTGAATGTGAGTGTGAAATACGGTAATAAACCACACATATAAGATTGACATTTTTCTGTGCTGCTCACCCGCTGAGGGGGAAGCAATTCCAAATCAGTCACTGGTTTGCCTGTGGCCAGAATCAAAGCGATTCGGAGTAGTGAGTGTATGGCCGTTTCCCTGAGGTTCTATTCCTTGTTCCTTGTTTACAACCAGAAAGGCTTTCAGCAGTGTAGGGAGTGATATGTTTACTCCACAAGAAAATGTGGATTTGTGGAGGGTTCATTTTGCTGGCATTTGCATCTCTTTCTCCCCCTTCTTCTTATGAAAATGAGCAATCTGAGTGTAGTGCTAATTTTATGTGAAGCAAAGAAGAACAGTGTTGGTCCTCAGAGCACTGCGATCATATTACCTATGCTTATTAGAAGGGAAGATTTAACAAAGCTTGATAATGATCAGCGGATGTTCAAAAGTTTTAGCTTTTTTACAGGCAAACTTAAACTCTTTTTTTCAGTAGAAGAAAATATATGTGGTTTAGACTTGAACCTGTAGAGTCCTCTCCTGAGCTTGGTTATTTGCTTACAGATGTTTTATTTACCAGCTGTCAATCGAAAAGTCGGCAGTTCAGCGGTTCAAATCATTAGTGCTGTGTAATGGGGTGAGCTCCTGTTACTTGTCCCAGCTTCTGCCAACCTAGCAGTTCAAAAGCACATAAAAAATGCAAGTAGAAAAATAGGGACCACTTTTGGTGGGCAGGTAACAGTGTTCCATATGCCTTTGGCATTTAGTCATGCTGGCCACATGACTATGGAGACACCTTCGGACAGTGCTAGCTCTTCAACTTTGAAACAGAGATGAGAACCGCCCCCTAAAGTTGGGAATGACTAGCACATATGTGTGATAGGAACCTTTACCTCAAGTAACATCAATGTAATGACTCCAACTTTTTTTCTTTCCAAAGGGCTACCTCAGTGGTGGGTTTCAAATTTTTTTGCTACTGGTTCGGTGGGCGTGGCTAGGTGGGTGGGCATGTAACTGAGTGGGCATGGCCAATTTGACATCACTCATGCCCATGCCCACACAGTCATATGACCTCCCCCCCACCTAGCCACACCCACAGGAAAAGGTAGGATAATTTTTGGAATTTCTACCTATCTATCCCTACCGTCCCTTCACCACTTGCCCCCGTTTCCCCTCCTTTAGTGATCCTGGGCCTAGCCCTGCCTCGTTGTTTGGGCTGCTTACCTTCAGCGGTGGCTGGTCCAGAGTCTGGAAGGCAAGCTGACTGAAGTTTTTGGTGGCCCCCAACCAGCCACCACTGCTGGAAAGCAGCTGGCGAAGAGGTGGTGGTTGGCCACAGGCTGCTGAAAAGTACTGGAAGTTGCAGAAAAAGCTGCTGCCATTGCCACCATATTCTTCGCACATGCGCATCCCATTGAATTTGCAAGGCAATGGGATACATGTGTGTGAAGAACATGATGGTGACAAATATGGTGGGCAGGTGAGCGAGCAGCAACCGGGGGATTGGTTCAGGGGCACGGCCATCACTACCAGTTTGGTGACCTTGGCCAAAGATTATTAAGGGTAGAAGTGATAGCATTTTTGAAATACCTGAAGTTTATAACTCATCACAGCACCACAATTATAAATACAAAGACTAATTCTTATTAACCTAAGCCTTGATGATAGACTTTATAAGTTCCATCATTGACCAAAATTATGTTCTTGAAGCATGTCCTTAGAACAATGGTAAAATTCTCTCCGGTTTGCCGTTGGTTCGCTGCCCGCGCATGCACGGTGCATGCCAAATCCATGCTGTGTGCACGCATGCACAGTGTCTGCCAAATGCACAATGTGCATGCATGCATAGTGTGTGCCAAATGCATGATATGTGTGTGCACATGCACAGTATATGCCAAACGTGAACTGTGTAGGAAAAAAAGGCTTGGGAAGATAAGTAGAACAGCGAGGGGAGAGAACAGCTGTACCGCATGATTTAGATTTACTAGAAAGCAGGATTTCTTGCTTCCTAGCGATTTTAAATCACGCGGCACAGCTGATCATCAGAAATACTGGTTCGGACCAACCGGTAGCTTTTATTACTACCGGTTTGCCCGAACTTGTACGAACCGGTAGGATTTCACCACTGCCTTAGAAGTCTGAATTCTCAAAATGACTTTTTTAGTTGTCACAAATAGAATCATATTCATGACTGATGACACATACTTTCTAAATTCTTAGATTAAAAGTAAGTAGTCCCTCCAGATATTTTAGTTCTCAATTCTTATGAGCTCCAGGAAACATGGCCCATAGTCAGTGATTATGGAAATCATAGCCCAAATGTTTTGAAGATCTCATATTGCTTATCCCCGAGTTATTCCTACCTTCAGATAAGAGAGAATAAACATATACACAAATAGAATTGTGGAAATAATTCTAATTAGCAGTACCTTTGAAGACATGAAAACTGTGTGTATGTATTTTTTTAACTGCAAAATTTATTTTTAATGAATAACAATTAGAAACTATATTAGCAGATATACAGTAAGGTATTTTTTCAGCCTATCAACCAATAATCCCATTGCTCTTCAATGTCTATTAAATTATTTCCTCAAATATCTTTGAACAGTGTGGCCAAAGGTATAGGCAGGGTAGTGGATATTGTCATCAATAACTTTAGAAAATTATCATTTGCAATTGACTCATTTCCCTGATATAATCTTCATACTGATGTCATTAATGAAATATCTAATCAAAACATTTATCAAAATGTCAGCTTCAAATTAACAATTCAACAATGATTTCATTAATACTGTAGTTAACTATCACCAAAATGCTTGGAGTTAAAAGAAAAGCTAAAATAAATCAGTATTGAAAAATAATAGCGGAGTTTTTTGCCCTTTAATCATAGTGTATTGTGCTGACATATATTTACTATTGACTGAGATGTCTTGTGTATAATTCTTCCTAAATTTAATTAAAAATATTAATTGTTTTGGGATTTACTAAACTCAGTTCTCCACTGTGCAACCTTTATTTGCACTGAAAGTAAGATTTTTTAAAAAAAATCAAGTGAACCTAAACTGGCTACTTAATTAGCAACATGGATGTCTCCTTGAATACCCAACTATCACTTGAGATGGTTCAAAGTGAAGCTTGTAAGTCAATGTATACAATGACAGGAATGGGGTATGTCTAGTTTAATGAAAAGAAGGACTTAAGGACTAGGGGAGACATGATAGCAGAGTTCCAATATTTCAGTGGCTGCCACAAAGAAGAGGCAATCAAGCTATTCTCCAAAGCACCTGAAGGCAGGACAAGAAGCAATGGGTGGAAACTAATCAAGGAGAGAAGCAATTTAGAACTAAGGAGAAATTTCCTGACAGAACAATTAATCAGTGGAACAACTTGCCTGCAGAAGTTGTGAATGCTCCAACATTTCTTTTTAAGAAGATGTTGGATAACCATTTGTCTGAAGAGGAGTAGGGGTTCCTGCCTAAGCAGGGGGTTGGACTAGAAGACCTCCAAGGTCCCTTCCAACTCTGTTATTCTATTCTATTCTATTCTATTCTATTCTATTCTATTCTATTCTATTCTATTCTATTCTATTCTATTCTATTCTATTCTACAATCATAGTGCAAATTCTGACAACAGTGTTATCTACTGTAGAAATCTGATGCTTGCTGAATGAATTCATCCAACTTGTGAAAATATTTGGCAATTTTACTTTTAAGATATAATATGCATAAACCAACCTAAAATAAGGTTTATATAAAGAAAAGCTATGTTTTCAACTGACCCAATGAATGCCGTTATGATATTGCTTCTGTCCATCTTGATGTGACACATTTTTTTTTGCTGAGTGTTACCTGCTCTGGTAAATAAATCTATAGAAAAATGTCAAAAAATTTCTTCTAATGTAATGATGCTTAATCTTTCTTCTTTTACTTCTCACATCTTCTACATGAAACGCTGGTGGGTGAGTTTTACTTATATATGGTGAAATTATAAAATATGGACAGAAAACTGTCAGCTAGGAAATATTTTTTGCTGATGTATTAATTCGTTTCATCTGCAATGTGGCATCACCATCAAGGCTAACTAGATTTTATGAGAGGAGTTACTGAGCTGAAAACCAAGCCAATGAATCGCTTAATATGAACTAATGAAGACTAGATATAAAAAGCCTTTAGTAACTGGCTTGGCACTTTAATTGTTGAGCTGAGTTCTAAGGAATGCAGTGGCACTACTAGGCAAAAAGGTGGAATTGTTTCACAATAATTGGTTTTAACTCAATAGCTCTATAAATAACTCCAGCCTCTAGGAAGAAATAAAAACAAGAGTTTTCCAAGGGGAAAAGGGGGAAAATGTATTTGCAAAAGGTTACAAGCAGGACAGGCCCATCACAAGGTTTGTATTTGAAAACATAACTAACAACTTAACAACCGATTCCTGTGAAATGATCCCGTGAAGGACAGAATGGAAAGGATGGAATAACATGGGATGAAGCTGATTGCAGGTTGCACAGAATTCAAAAGTCCTCATTGCTGTATTTTAAAAAATTTACATGTTTTAATTTTGGTTCTTTCATTTGGTGAATTTCTGTCTAATATAAAACTTACTTAGACTTAGACTAACTTTATTGTTATTTTGAATGTACACTAATCGGCATACCCTGAAATGAAATTTTGTTGCATACAGCGCTCAAAGGGTCACCAGCTCCAATATGCACTACATAAACATGACAAAATAGCAATAGCCATAGCACTTAGACTTATATACCACTTCACAGTGCTTTACAGCCATTTCTAAGTGGTTTACAGTGTCAGCATATTGCCCCCAACAATCTGGGCCCTCATTTTACTGACCTTGAAAGGATGGAAGGCTGAGTCAACCTTGAGCCTTCTAACCACTGCGCCATCGTGGCTCATATAATAAGCAAGCAAACAAACAAACAACAAACATGCGTATACCCACATATATTATATGACACAGAGAAATAAAGTCTAGTTCAGATGTATACATGTACACGGCGAGAAAAACGAATCTTGCGAGTTTACCAGACGGCTGGCACAGGAAACAAAGCTGTTACAGAATCTGACAGTCCTGCTAGGAATACTTTGAAACCTCCTTCCAGAGGGGAGCAGCAGAAACAGACTGTAAAGTGGGTGTGTGGGGTCTCAATGCTTTGAGCTCTAAGCACATAGCATTTATAAACAGTATCCTGAATAATAGAAAGTAAAGCTTTCTTCGTTTTTTGTTTATTAAAGTCTACATGTAACCTTTGGTTGTGCTCCCCTGCTTAGTTAAAAATAATAGGATTGTTCCATGTACAACCAAAAGGATGGGACTGGAAGCTGTCTATTGTTCCAAATTCCCACATGGGAGCTTCTTAAATCCCTTGTCTATTTTGGATGATTTGTTATTTAAATCATATATAATAGCTTCTTTATGGGTATATAATGGGTATACAACATCAATTTATTGAACTTGATAGCAGGATGGCACAATAACAGAATAACAGCATTGGGAGGGATCTTGAAGGAAGTGTTGTGTCTCGCCCGCTTTCACCGCAGCCGGGGCCTTCTTATCTGCTTCCGAACGCTGAGGAATGTCCTAGTATGCCTCCCGGCCCCAGCCCTGGCTCCATGCCCAGACAGGCTGAGGAGGAAGAAGTACCTCCAGCCCCCAGCTCTGGCTCCATGCCCAGGCAAACGGAGCAACTAGACCCCTCCCCCTCCCCCACAGCATGTGAGCCTGAGGGAGGTCAATTACCAACAGCTGCAGACTGGAGTGACCCTCGCTTCAGAAGAATTGATAGGCGGCGGCGACAGAAGGAAGGGAGGGGCAGGCCTGGATAAGTGCTGAGTCATGGAGCCACACCCCATGGCCTTTATAAAGGATCTGCTTTCTGGCATTCTCTGAGTCAGGCAAAGTCTAACATATCTTGCTGAAGTCACTTTCTGGTCTCCTGCCTGCCTTGAGAACTTTGCTAGGACTTTGGCAGAGCTGCAGAGGCACGCCTGATTCGGATTTCCCTGACCCGGTCATCAGTGGAGGAGTGGGACACGACATCAAGCAGGAAACCCTGCAGCATTTACTTCCACTTTCACTAGACAAAAGCATGTTTATGGACACCTGAAGTGGTATCTGTCTACTGCTCCAAAAACTAAAAGTTTCTTTTCTTGGATTCACATTGACATTGCCAAGTGCCAATGATGCTTTTGCCAAAAGGCAACTGGACTTGTATTTATTTTCCTTTGAAAATGTTTCACTTCTCATCCAACAAGCTTTTTCAGCTCAGTTTATCTTCAGAATTTAAGAAGCTTCGTGGATAAGAAGCAACATGTTTTCAAAGGAAAAAAAAAATCCAACCCAAGAAAGTCCAGTTGTCTTTTGGGAAAAAGCATCTTTGGGACAACTATGACCTGAGTTATTGAGAATATTCATAGATGTTTTGCCATTGCCAAGCTTCATGATTCCTGGGAACAATTCAGGTTCCTTAAGGAAATATAGACAAAGTTTATGTGAGTGTTTTCCCAGGTTTCAAAACACCTTTTCACTTTTGAATTTGGAGCACATTGCACCTCTGATGAATAATTTTGTTTGCAAACCTCCTTTAATATCTACAAAGAACTGACAACATTTTTTGGGGAAAAAAATCAATATAATGATATTGTCAGATTCCCCCAAATCAGGTACAACTTGCTTAAAGTGTCCCAGAAACTTGATGCAGTTCCCGTAGCCGCTGCTACCAGTTCACATGAACTAGATAGAACCAGCTGAATATCACCACTGCATGGAAGGAACATTTTCTAGCCCGAAGCACATATGGCTCTCAAATCCCTTTTGTGGCCTTCCACAATATGATTAAGTTTCACAAATCAGCAAGATAAGAGCCTCAGAAAATTTGGCCTTTCAATTTACATGGTACCACACCACTAGCACCTACAGTATATCTCTTGGTTGTCATGAAATAATATAAGAAAATTTTGGTTCCCCAGCCATATACATCCCTACATTTATATGCAAAGATTGCTTATCTGTACCTCAACCCCATCCAGGGACTGCTACCCCTGGCCTTCTGCATGTTGCTGAATTACATCTTCCAGCAGCCCAAATAATTGGTGCAGCTTGTAATTCAGCAATATTTGGATATCCCCAATGTCAAGGTTCCAAGTAACAGCCCAAAGGAAATCGTGACTCTAAGGCAGGGTTCCTCAAAGTATAGATTTATTTATTTATGTCATATTGGCACGGCTGGCGAAAACCCGAATCTGAAGTCCTCCAGGTTTTCCCCACCCAGTTCAAAATCCAAAGTTCTTCTCCACATTACAACAACCATCACATGCTCCAATCAGGTCCCTCTCCACATCCCAGATGCCGCTCATCCACACTCTTTCAGGTGCTGGTGAGAGTGTCCTTGGTCCCCAATTTTGTCTACATATCCCCCTCAGCTATCTCTATTCCCCACCCTTCCTTTTCCCACAGCTCCAGCGAGCCTCGCTGTGGCAATTCTGAAGGTGCTCCAAAGATGGCTCCAGGGTTGACACCCAGATTCCTTACATTGGTTGAATCAGATATTTTCCGCCAAAGTATTGTGAAAGGTTGTGAAAGCTTAGACTTCAGTTGATATTTTTCTCTCGCCACACGATGGCAATTTGACATGGAATTTTTTCTTCTTCTGAGAACTGAATAAGCAGTAAGTAATTTTCTTGGCAGCACAGTTCTTTCAAGGGCTCCCTCCTCCTCTTCTTTAAAGGGGGAAAAAAAAGAGAAAATATGAAATGAATGTTCTTAGTTGTTCACGCTATTTTTTAAAGAGAGGCTTGCTTGTTTCCAAACAGTATATTCGTGTGTTTTTAGTTTTCGAACAACCTGTTATTTAGCCTTTTGTATGGAAACCACCATCATCCGTAATTGTAGTAATAAAATTTATCCCACTTGGATAACGCTGAATCTTGAAAGCTGTGTATATTATATACACTTCATGACACCCTAGTGATGGAGGTTGGCTGAACAAATTCAAGCACTGCAGAAGGAGAACCTGGAGTGGGCTGAGACTCATAATCAATTCATGGGAAGGAAAAAAATGAGTCAAGAGCTTTTGGCTTCAATGTTAAAGCCCAGTTAGTCTACTCTTCTGCATACTCCCATGCTGCAGTTTCCACTGTGTATTTCTTCTTGTTCCTTTTCAGCGTTTAGCTCTGCTTTTACCTTTGTGTTATTAACACATTTTATACTTTATTTTATCATGAAACACAGTGGAATTATTTCCTATCTTTAATGTTAAAGCAAGGGTTCTTTCAATGTTCTTTCTTCCTAGATTACTTTTCTTACGCTTCAAGGTAAAAATCCTTATGCTTTGTGCGGTTCAAAATTGGGTTACTTAGCACTTGAAACGTATATATTGCAAGGTTTGATTGCCTTCAATAAAAGGTATGTTCTACAAGCCCTGGCAAGATCTATATTTATGTATATTTAATATTAACTGTTGCATGGTTTCATCATGTACTATATACCTTTATTTTATTAATTGATTGATTGATTGATTGATTTGTCAAGCATATATAAGATAACAGATAAAAGTATAAACATAATATGAATTCATGAAAAGAATAAGAGTAAAAAGGAATATTAGGACAGGGACGGTAGGCACACTGGTGCACTTATGCATGCCCCTTACAGACCTCTTAGGAATGAGGTGAGGTCAACAGTAGATAGTCTTAGATTAAAATTTGGGGGGTTTGGGGATGAAACCACAGAATCAGGTAGTACATTCCAGGCATTGACCACTCTGATACTGAAGTCGTATTTTCTGCAATCGAGTTTGGAGTGGTTTATCTTGAGTTTGTATCTATTATTTGCTTGTGTATTGTTGTGGTTGAAGCTGAAGTAGTCATTGACAGGTAGGACATTGTAGCAGATAATTTTATGTAGTAACCCTAACCTTAACCCAAATGCCTAATGACCTTTCTGGGATTCAGCATCATTAAATTAGGTAATCCTAAATCTTTAGGCTAGAGCCTTGATGGAGCCAGGTAAAAAAGAAAAACGGGCCTTCCCCACCCACCCCAGGCCCTATTTGCACAGAGCAGGGGCACATAGAATTATGGGTGTGGCCATGCATGTGCATGAACCTTTCTCCCCACCCCCATCCTGGCATGTGATGGCAAAAAGGTTAGCCATCACTGGGCTAGAGAAAAATGAATACTCACCTGGTCAGTTATGTCCTCTGATTCTGAACATCCTTTCTGGAAAGTCCAAGTTTGACCATCTGATATAATGATGTGAGGGAAGTCACTCCTCTTAGAAGAATGAAATATTTTGAGTAATATTTAAAAAGGCAGAGTATTTTATTTCCCCTAAAAGAGAAATAGAAATCTAAAGGGAGACAGAAACTCAGAAACTCAGCTCTCTGCCCCCAGCAGATATTTGGTGCCCATTAAGAAAGACTGGGCCAACCTATCTACAAAACAAACGACCTTCAGCTCCAGAATGACCAGATTATCCTTCAGGGAAAAGCCATTCAGCAACAATAGGAACTGCACAACAAGCCCTTTCATTGCATCAGCCCAAGCTTCAACCAAGCTTGACTCAGAAAACCTACAAGGTTAGCTATGACCCCTACAGCAGCCAATAACTTGCCACAGGAACAGGAAGCTTAGCCCAGAGAGGCTAACCCTCACTCTCCACTCCATGTGGTCAGTTGCCCAGGACAACAAAGGCATGTGGTCTTGTTCATCAATAAAGCATCTTTCCAATCAGCCTCCATGTTTCCAGTATCTTTCTCCCCACTTGGAACTGAACCAGATGGATATTTCTTCCAACAATTGGACATCAGTTTAAGAAGGATTAAGATTGATTGTGACTGGGATAGACAATAAGGTTGAAAAAACAGCATTTCCTATATTTCCCTCAAAGTAGATATTCCTTGTAATCACTGCCATTATAAGTTGCCATGACTTTGCTGCAGTTACATTCCCCTCTTACAGCTTCCACATGCTGAAATGGATATAAACATAGGCCCCTAATTGATTCTAACTGGTTCAGTATCAAGTGGTGAAATGACACCGAATTGAATAGTATTTGTCAGCTTCTGTGATTGCTATGTCTGTTGGCTGTTTCATATTGGCTTGTGCCCTAAAAGGCTGCTCTCAGAAAAGTCAATTTTGGTATCATGACTGGTGCATCTGCTGTTTTCTGAAAGAGGGGGGAGATGAAGAGGGAGAAATGATTTCAAGAGAAATTGCTACCCATTCTGCTGGATTTCTCTCCTGAGAAATACATTTTAGTCATGGGAAGGGAGCTGTTAATGGTTGAGGAAATAGCTCTTCAGCTTAAGAGTTTTTCTGAACATTACTTGCTCTGTCCCCTGAATATTCTCTTTGGTGAAAATTATTACTCTGTAGACTATGAGGAATGAGTGTTTCCAAAGGCAGCCTACAAATATACTGACATTTTTCTTAAATGTCCAATAATATATTTTCAATGCAAATTCCTCCTTCTCTCCTCTTCTCTGCTTCCTCCTTTCTCTCCTAATCCTTCCTATGCACTTATTTTTTCCACCCACACATCCATTCTCTTGTGAATGCTGAAATGTGTCTGCTCAGATATTGTTCACTCTTGGTTCTATAATTGCTGTCACTAAACAACACTTCCATTCCTCTGCAGAACAGCTTCTGTATATTGGAGGAATTATATGGAAGCTTTAAAAATACACAATACTAAACACATAGAGTGGTACAATGATTAAAAGTTAGATTCTGAATTGGTTGGTCTAAAAAGCCTATTGAGTTATGAAAACAATCATTGTGCCAATCATTCTTCCACAAAGCCTTAGAAAGTACATATTTATCATGATCTTTGTAGGCCCTCTGTAGACCTCTGCCTATTTTTGCATTTAAAAATTTACAGTAAATTATATATGATAGCTTTGGTAGCTTTCAATCCATAAGGACTTTCCAGTTCCTCTCATTCTCATACAGAAAGGAGGTTGAACAACTAGCCTCACCAATCTGGAACCAAACACACTCAAAACCATAGAAATGGTGGTAGACTTTAGGAGAAACCCTTCCATACTTCCACCTCTTACAATAGTAGACAACACAGTATCAACAGCAGAGACCTTCAAATTTCTAGTTTCTACCATGTCGCAAGATCTAAAATGGGCAAGTAACATCAAAAACGTCATCAAAAAAGCACAACAAAGAATGTTCTTTCTGCGCCAACTCAGAAAGCTCAAACTGCCCAAGGAGCTGCTGATCCAGTTCTACAGAGGAATTATTGAGTCTGTCATCTGCACCTCTATAACTGTCTGGTTTGGTTCTGCAACCCAACAAGACAGACACAGACTTCAGAGGATAATTAGAACTGCAGAAAAAACAGTTGCTACCAACCTGTCTTCCATTGAGGACCTGTATACTGCACGAGTCAAAAAGGGGGCTGTGAAAATATTTACAGACCTCTCACATCATGGACATAAACTGTTTCAACTCCTACCCTCAAAACAATGCTATAGAGCACTGCACACCAGAACAACTAGACACAAGAACAGTTTCTTCCCGAAGGCCATCACTCTGCTAAACAAATAATTCCCTCAATACTGTCAAACTATTACCAGATCTGGACTACTATTAATCTTCTCATCATTCCCATCATCCATCTCCTTCCACTTGCGACTGTATGACTATAACTTTGTTGCTTGTATCCTTACGATTTATATTGATATTGATTGTTCCCTGATTGCTTATTTGTACCCTATCACTATCATTAAGTGTTGTACCTTAGAATTCTTGATGAATGTATTTTTTCTTTTATGTACACTGAGAACATATGCACCAAGACAAATTCCTTGTGTGTCCAATCACACTTGGCCAATTAAAAATTCTATTCTGTTCTGTTCTGTTCTGTTCTGTTCTATTCTATAAGAGACTGCCTGAAGAGACTGCCTCTTGTCCTGTGCCCCTCTTGCCTTTTTTTAGTTGAAGGCAAACTTTTTCTACAGGAAGTATCTTGATACTGTAGGCAGCTCTCTTGAAATAGAAATTTGGGGATCCATTTTTAATGTAATTTCTGCCACAATGTTTTGATTTTGGTTCATTTCATTTTGCCTTATTTTAAACTGATTTCCATGATGCTGATTAGTATCTCCATTTCAGAAAACAGCTGTGACAATACTTCCAAAAATGGTATTCTTAAAGTATGCCTATCTATATTATGGACCATCCAGCATTTCCCCCAATTATTCTTTTCAAGCGCAAAGCGAAAAGGCTTCTGCAGATGCAGGCTTGATATTTATAGGCAGACTTCTTGAAGTATGCTGCTTTGTTGATTGCTCTTTTACAGTTTTATTAAAGTTTAGTATAAGGTAAAAATGCAAAAAGAAACAGAAGTTAGAAAGTTTAAAGAAGAGGGATGCAAAGAGAAAGAAAGAAATGTAGTGCATTCCGATTGTTTACAGTGCAATAGATGTTTTTTAAAAATTACATTCTCAACCATTTTCCTTACATTCCTAACTGTTAGCCATTTTTGTAACAACGAAGAGGTATGTTCGGTGCTTTGAGTTATTCATCAAAATAATAAAAGCAGGATAAAAAGCTAACAAATAAAAATAAAAAATAAAACTTCTTTCCACAATGGGTGATTTTTCTCCTCTTTACAATTTAGAAGTGGAAGGGGGGGGGAAATCTCTCTCTCTCTCTCTCACACACACACACACACACACACACATGGATTTTAAATAATTTTTAAACCTAGATTCCAATAGAACAGAATACATGTAGTTCAGGGTTGAACTGCTAGATTCTTTCTACTCTCTGAATTTTTTTCTGGCAGATGTTTCATTACCATAATGAAAATAATATCATAACTTGGATTTTAATGGCAAATTATTTTGGGTTTATTGTTTGTCAATATATGTCAGCAGTTTAGATCTTCAACATGGGACAGAACAAGATATAAAATGTTGTTGGTATTCACCAATTGAGAATACCTTCATTGCTAAAACTGGGTAAATTTCTTTCTTGTGGTGAGCTATTGAACTGTATGTGACATCTTCCCACTAAGTCATTTTCCATTTCTGAACTGATTCCTTCTACTTAAGGTGGCCAATGAACATCTTACAAAGATATAAAAGGGATCCCTTTTTCAGTTGAGATTTCCTTGAGGCTTTCTGGATTTGTGGTTATTCTTTGCTTCTGACTCCTGACATGCTTCATGCAGGGGTGGGCTTCAAAAATTTTAGTAAGGGGTTCTCTGCCCAGTTGCTGGGTAGGCGTGGCCATGGTTGGCATGACCTAGTCGGATTCCTGGACCATGGCGATGGGGCATTTTTTCCCTCCCCAGGCTCTGGAGCCTTTCCTTGAGCCTCTGGGAGGGCGAAAATGGCTCCCAAGGGTCCAAAATCCCTCCGGAGGCCCTCCCAAATTTCTGGAAGGCCCATTTTTTGCCCTCCCTGAGCCTTCTTGCTTGCCCTGAACTTACCTGCATCCAACATGGGCCGGATGGGGACTCCTGGGAGGGGCTGGGTGGTGTGAGTGGAGCCAGCCAGGAGTGAATTTGGGGGTTCTCGAAACTATACAGAATCTTAGCTAGAGGTTCTCCTGAACCCCTGCGAACCCCCAGCAGCTCACCCCTGGTTTCATGGCCATAACTTCTCATTTATCCTTACATTTTGAAATATTCTTCAGTCCTGATTGCTACCTTGTCTGCAAAGGACAGTGAAGAAATTTACCTGGATTGCATTTGAAAACAAACCGCGGGCCTGAAATATTGTTATATCTCAATGTATGTAACTTGTATCACAATTCTGCAGCTCAGAAATGATAGAAGTGTATACGTTAGAGAATAGTATATACAGATGTGCAACTTATTTTGGCAACATCCTTTAGAAAAAATATGACAGTGTCAGCAAATAGCTTGAAAGAGATGTTTATATTTGAGTAGAGATAGGCAGCCAATAGAAGGATAAAAACTGCCTTTAAATTCTTAGCCTTTTTTTTTCCCTTTGAGAAGATGTTATTTTATTTTAGAACTCATGGATTGCTCTGAAATCTCAGGATTTCCTGCCAACATTATCATTAATTAAAAAAAATGGAAATTGAAGTTGGTACAACGCAAAAACGTTGTAGGTTTTTAGGAAGAGACAGGACAGCCTCTTGTCTGGACTGGTATTGTGTCTCTTGCTTGAGCAGAGGAGGTGGAATATAACAGGGGTCTCCAACCTTGTCAACTTTAAGACTTGTGGACTTCACCTCCCAGAATTCCTCAGCCAGCTTTGCTTCTGGAAAGTTGAAGTCCACAAGTCTTAAAGTTGACAAGGTTGGAGACCCCTGGACTAGAAGACCTCCAAGATCCCTTCCGACTCTGCTATTCTATTATTAGACTAGCCAAAGCTGTTTTAATGTTTTAATTTCTTTTGTTTTAATCTTCAAAAGCATTGATTTGGGCACTTCAGGCTGGGAGGGGGAATTACAAAGAATTTCACCAACAACTTATAGTGCTGAAGCTCAAGTCTATATTAGGGTAATAGTCTAAAACTGTGTTGGTGAACCTTTTTGGCACCAAGTGCCGAAACGGTAGAGTGCGGACACATGCGTGGGTGCACCAGAAACTGGAAAAGGAGCTCCCCAGGGTGCATGTGTGCACCAGGAAGCTGAGCTTCCAGTTTCTGGCATACACATGGTCTTCCTGGTCTTCTAGTTTCTGGTATGCATGTGCGCACAAAGACCAGCTGGTCTCTTCAGCATGTGCACCAGGGAGCTATTCTTCCAATTTCCGGCACACCCACATGCGTGAAGACCAGCTGGCTGGCGCGCAAGTGTGCACCAGGACCTGGAAGACCAACAGGTGACAGCTCGCATGCTCAGAGAGATGGCTCTGTATGCCACTTCCAGCATGCGTGACATAGGTTCGCTATCACGGGTCTAAAACATGTACCTATGTCATTAGGCACACATAGAAACACAATAGTGTTTATTGACATTAATGCAGACTTTTTAAAAAAAAATTCTTAAATGGATGTGAATATGAGATAGACTGAACCTGATTAGAAAAATGAATTGAATACATTTACCCATTTCTCTTCGTATGGTTCATTTCAATTGTTTTCCGCAAGTCAGTATTCATTGGATGGTTTATGTCTGAGTGCTTACTCTTCATTTCCTTAGTGTTCTGTCAAAATCAACCCATATTTGATGGTAGAAGTGACAAGAGAAGTACTGAAGTATCTTAAGGCATGGATTTATACCTTCCTTCCTCATTAATATGGAGATTAAAAATGTGTTATCCACTATTTACAATACAGATAAAAATTCCTTTATGTATTTTTTAAAAAGTAATGTGTGTGTGTGTGTGTGTGTGTACCTTTCCTCCCCTCCCCCTCCCCCTCCTCCTCCCCCTCCTCCTCCTTTACAAATGAATGCTCATAAATGCCTGGATTAGTCCCCAAAGTGTTCTTGGTGAGATTTCAGAGGTGAGATTTCAGAGAACATTTTCTTCCCAAGGCTGAGAAAGAGTGACTGGCCGAAGCTCACCCACTGGGTTTCCTGCCTAAACTGGGATTAGAACTCACAGTCACCCAGTTTCTAAGATGGTGCCTTCACTACCATACCAACTGGCTCTTCTACCAAAGAGTCATGCATCAATAGTAATCTAATTTGTATAATCTTGGATGAATATTCATTTATGCTGCACCCTCTTTATTTTTCGTTACAATATAGTTCTTTACCATTTTCTTGACAATACATTGGAATGATTTACTTTGCTAGTAGTGTAAGAAAATCAGCAGCATTACGACCAGCTGTGATATATTAGCTACAAATGTAATGCTTGGCCATCGCTCATTGAAGCACATTTGAAATTCATACTACTAGAAAAGTTGCAAATATGGGATATGAAATTTGGTTTCAGACTTATTAACTTGCATTCTTCATGCTGAATTTCAGTGACACCCAGCGACAAACCTTTTGCCCTCATTTCAAAGACTTTCTAATCAATGGTTCTCAAGGTAATGTTCAATCTTTTTAGTTACAGTCAAGTCCAAAGAAATTTGGTGCTCCCACATGCTAGTATTAAGTGTGTAATTTAAAGTTTGTGATTAAAAGTTCATACCGTTAACAAAATTTATTCCTTGTGACCTGTATTGGAAGACTCCCCCCCCCGCCCCCACTAAAGAAAAATAGCATTAGAAAGAATTCAAATGCTTCTTCTGCTTTGGATATTTAGCACGTGACTGAAATGTGAAATGTAGGAGTTTTGAAGAAGCAAATGTGTGCTAAGGTCTAACATCAAAAAGACCAAAAATCTGGCTGCATGTCAAATGGAAAATAAATTACCATGGCATGAACTTGCAGAAAAGTATTACAGACATTTATGTGCTTATAAATATAGCCTAATGTACAAGTATAAGTGATTTAGGGGACGTCATCATGACAATATGCTACCAGCGACAAGCTATACTATATTCTAAGGTGATGAAGAACCGTGGTGGCCCAGTGGTTACAATGCAGTACTGCAGGCTAATTCTGTTGACTGCTGGCTGCCAGCAGTTTGGTAGTTTGAGTCTCACAGGCTCAAGGTTGACTTAGCCTTCCAACCTTCCGAGGTTGGTAAAATGACGAACCAGATTGTTGGGGGCAATATGCTGATACTCTAAACCGCTTAGAGAGGGCTGTAAGGCACTGTAAAATGATATATAAGTTTAAGTGCTCTTACTAGTGCTATGTTGACAAGATTCTCTTTGATGTGGTACTGGTACTGTATTTTTCTACCACCCCATCCCTGAGAAGAGCAGAGAGTAAATCTTAGATGGGATTAATATAAACTTGAGGCATTGATGAGTAAAGTAGCTATGGATTGAAGTGAAAGTTTGGAAGTGTTTTTCTCTAGCAACGTTCAGTTTCGTTCAGCTCTAGAAAGAATAGAACACTTTGGTGGCATTCATCGATCAAATTCTTTTGCTGGCATTTGAAACATTTCACTGTGATTTATGGCATATTAATAGTATATCTTGCATTCTAGTAATTCAGAGTACTTTGACAAACCCTTATGACTTTTTAGCTGGCATTTTATCATGACAGCATCGTATCCAAAACATGACATAATCTAATCCAGTTATGGGCCTGAATGATTAATAACAGTTACACAGTTGATGTGCTAAATAATAAATAATTGCTGAGGAGGCATGAAATTAATGCAAGAGCAAGAGAGAAAACAATTTGGGTTGTGTTTACTTTGTTTGTTGAGATTTCAAAGTAGATGGCAAGCTGACAAGCCAGAGGACAGGAAGAAAGCAGCGCCGTATGGCAGAAACTTTGGTGGGAGAACAACTTTGGTGACCAAATGGTGATCACTGCAGAGGAACAATATATACAGCCAAAGATACAGATAACTAAACCATGAAATGAGCACAGTAGAGAATTGCAAATAAAAGAGGGCACCATTGAATCAGAACCCGAAAGTAATGAAAGAGGAAGGAAATTGGGACCTAATGCACATCCTTTCTGTCTAAGCCACGTTCATAAGTAAGAGAAAGTATAAGAGCTTTAAAAATTTATGTAAAAGTCCATCAGATTTATTACCATGCAAGCAGTGGTGGTATACCTAGTGGTGCCTAGCGTTCCTGTCCTAATGTTCCCGTTGATCGTATCCAACTCGTATAATTATTTCATGCTTATACTTATATATATGCTTATATGTTGTATAGTTTTAATTGTTTTTTTAATTTTTTAATTTTTAATTGTTTTTATATTGTATTTATGTGTTTTTTAAGAGCCTGTAAACCGCCCTGAGTCCTTCGGGAGATAGGGCGGTATATAAATATGATCAAATAAATAAATAAATAAATAATAGTTATTTCATGCTTATGCTTATATATACCGTTGTGACAAAATAAATAAAAATAAATAAAAAAAATAAAAAAGTATTCAGCCAGTTCTATCCAGTTTGGATGAACCGGTAGCGGTGGCTGGGGGAGGCTCCGCCCACCTGCCTAGAAGGTCATCACATCCTGTTTTTGACGCTCTGCGTTTGTGCATGTGCGCTCGCATTTGCGAACAGGTAGCGAAGGTAAGTGAATACAACCCCTGTGTACAAGGTATACTTTTGAGTGCTATATTGTATTTCATAGTTTCAGAAACTTTATTTCAGGAAGCCACAATGTGCTTTAACGTACATACAAATTGTTCACTTTCTCTCTCTCTCTTTTTTTTTTTTTTGTATTTCTTCATAAAGGCACCACGTTTGCATTGTTTGTATAGTATTACATAGCGATAATTTTCAAATATAGAAGCATATGGGACTATCCATCTGGATACTTTTACCGCCAAAAGAGCTTTGTTTAAGTCACAGAATGTATAGCACTAAATGAAAATAAGTTCCTTCTTGCACACCCCAAATATGCAAGAAGGCAAGAGAATATGACCAAATCTAATTGGGGAGTATTCATATTTTCCAAAACTGAAGCATTCAAAACTAAATAAATCAATCAATCAATTTGTATGCTTTTCAATTTTGGAAAAGCAAACATAAAACATATTTTTACATAAAAGTCAAATATACATAAATATGCTTTGTTGCTTGTATCCTTACGATTTATACTGATATTGTTTCCTGATTGCTTATTTGTACCCTATGACTATCATTAAGTGTTATAAGTGTTGTAGCTTGATGAAAGTATCTTTTTTTTTATGTACACTGAGAGCCTATGCACCAAGACAACTTCCTTGTGTGTCCAATCACACTTGGCCAATAAAAAAAAAAATCTATTCTTCTATTCTATTCTAAATGAATTCCAGGGTGGCTAAGGATATTGCTTGCATATATCAAGATCAGTCTGTTAACATGCAAAGATCTCAAAATGCAGTTAATTCTTTCTAAAATAACATTATGTGCATTATCAAGTGAAAATACTGAGCCAAAGGAGCAGTGATTTGATTCTGTTTAATTATTTAATTTTACATTTAAATAAACATCCATCAAACTAGCTAGTTAAATAAATATCTTTATAAATTCCAACTATACATTGATGTGTATATGTGTAATTTTTTTTAAAAAAATGGAGAATTTACATTTTTAGTACAACAGAGATTAGAACAGGAGTGTCAAACCCACATCGTCATGGCGGCGTCACATGATATATCAGGACTTTCCCCCCTTAGCTAAATTGGGCATGGGCGTGGCCAGTGCATGCCGTGGGCCAAGAGTTTGACAGCCCTGGATTAGAAGGACAAGTTGAAGAGCAGAGTACCTAAACTTTTTAAAGGGAAAGAGAAATCTTAGAAAACTAGGAGTAAAATAAATTAAAGGGAAAGCAAAGAATTGTATTTGTTTACCAGAATGCAATTTTGCAACATCTTTAATCTTCCCACTTTCTGAATAAGCATTTTGTCTGCCCCAGACATAATTCATATTGGCTGAAACAATTGGAAGGCAGAAATTGGTGAAAATTCTTTGTATTGTTATTAAGGCTGTAAAATTCTTGGTCTTTATCAGGGCATATGAATTTATGGAGATCATTGAGCAGTAGTAAATACAGTGTAGTAGGTGATGCTGATTTGTATTTTCCTGCCATATTTGTCCATTGTCTTGTTTTGTTTTTAGCATATCACAGCAAGTATTCTGCCTTTCTCACTTTCCAGAGCCCAGGTAGATATCTTCACTTGAATGGCATACAAGCTTTATGTGATTTAAAGCTTCATCTTCATTCCATTGACATCTACCATAAGTCTCCCTGAAAGCCGAGATCTGAAATCCAAAACTCCAGACACCGAATTATACTTTTTAAAAATAAAAATGTCAAATTTATACTTTTCGTAGACTGAAAATTATTATTACAGTTTCTTAAGGGTGTACACAGTTCTTTAAATAATCTGCACACCGTCCCCTCTTCCAATAAATCCGTGCCTAATTTGTAAAATTAGGTTTAGGGTATTCAGCGACAACATACCTCAATATGCTAATTCCTGAAAATGCATATTTAAAAAGATAAATCCCTTTTAGATTCTTAAGCATATGCTTATGGTTAAAGTCAAAATTGGGACGCTCTATGTTAGCACACCTGTGGTTGCTCATGTATTGTGTTCTTTTACTTTCGGGGTTTTTTTCACTCTTAATTAATTTCATTAAAGAAAACTTTACCAACTTTACCAAAAGAACAGTTTTTTCGGCCGCCTTGAAAGAGGCGGTGGTGAGACCCCTCCTTAAGAAGCCTTCCCTGGACCCGGCTGTTTTAGGTAATTATCGTCCAGTCTCCAACCTTCGCTTTGCGGCGAAGGTTGTAGAGAGTATGGTGGCATATCAGTTTCCCCTGCACCTGGATGAAACCGTCTATCTAGACCCGTTCCAGTCCGGTTTCCGGCCCGGTTACAGCACAGAGACGGCTTTGGTCGCGTTGGTGGATGATCTCTGGAGGGCCAGGGATAGGGGTTGTTCCTCTGCCCTGGTCCTATTAGACCTCTCAGCGGCTTTCGATACCATTGACCATGGTATCCTGCTGCGCCGGCTGGAGGGATTGGGAGTGGGAGGCACCGTTTATCGGTGGTTCTCCTCCTATCTCTCCGACCGGTCGCAGTCGGTGTTGACAGGGGCAGAGGTCGACCCGAGGCGCCTCACTTGTGGGGTGCCGCGGGGTCGATCCTCGCCTTCTGTTTAACATCTACATGAAGCCGCTGGGTGAGATCATCAGTGGTTTCGGCGTGAGGTATCAGCTGTATGCGGATGACACCCAGCTGTACCTTTCCACGCGGACCACCCCAACGAAGCTGTTGGAGTGCTGTCCCGGTGTCTGGAGGCTGTACGGGTCTGGATGGGGAGAAACAGGCTCAAGCTCAATCCTCCAAGACAGAGTGGCTGTGGATGCGGCATCCCGGTACAGTCAGCTAAATCCGCGGCTGACCATCGGTGGCGAGTCATTGGCCCGATGGAGGGTGCGCAACAGCGTCCTCCTGGATGAGCGGCTGTCTTTGGAAGATCATTTGACGGCCGTCTCCAGGAGAGCGTTTTACCAGGTTCGCCTGGTGCGCCAGTTGCGCCTTTCTGGACCGGGATGCCCTGTGCACAGTCACCACGCACTCGTGACGTCTCGCCTGGATTACTGCAATGCTCTCTACATGGGGCTCCCTTGAAGGGCATCCGGAGGCTGCAGTTAGTCCAGAATGCGGCTGCGCGGGTGATAGAGGGAGCCCTCGTGGCTCCGTATAACACCATCCTGCGCAGACTGCACTGGCTGCCTGTGGCCTTCGGGTGCGCTTCAGGTTTTGGTGACCACCTTTAAAGCGCTCCATGGCATAGGGCGGGTTATCTGGGACCGCCTGCTGCTACCGAATACCTCTCACCGACCGTGCGCTCTCACAGAGAGGACTCCTCAGGGTGCCGTCAGCGAGGCAATGTCGTCTGGCGACGCCCAGGGGAAGGGCCTTCTCTGTGGGGGCTCCCACCCTCTGGAATGAACTGCCCCCAGGACTTCGTCAGCTTCCGGACCTTCGGACCTTCCGCCGCGAGCTTAAAACATATCTATTTAATTGCGCAGGACTGAGTTAGTTTTTAGTTTATGGGTTTTATCTTGGGTTTTAAATTTTATATTTTTAATTAAGGCTTTTGAATAAGTTTTTTAATTGTTTTTAGAATTGTATTTATTGTATTTCTTGTTTTTAAATGCCTGTAAACCGCCCTGAGTCCTTTGGGAGATAGGGCGGTATATAAATATAAACAATAAATAAATAAATAAATAAATTTCCCGAAGGCCATCACTCTGCTAAACAAATAATTCCCTCAACACTGTCAGACTATTTACTGAATCTGCACTACTATTAATCGTTTCATAGCTCCCATCACCAATCTCCTTCCACTTATGACTGTATGACTATAACTTGTTGCTGGCAATCCTTATGATTTATATTGATATATTGATCATCAATTGTGTTGTAAATGTTGTACCTTGATGAGCGTATCTTTTCTTTTATGTACACTGAGAGCATATGCACCAAGACAAATTCCTTGTGTGTCCAATCACACTTGGCCAATAAAATTCTATTCTATAAAATTCTATTCTATTCAACTTTTTTCTATTTTTTGCTCCTTTGAAAAATATTTTGTGTAAGATAACCAACCATACTGTAACTGAGTTTATTTATTTTTTTGTTTGTTTTAAAAAAGAGTGGCCAAAATATAAACGCAAACATCTTGTTTTCTGTATCACTTGGGCTATCCTAATATGGACTCCCATTTTATTGTTAGAGTGATATAACTTAAAATAGCCACATTCCCCCTTTTTAAACTTTTAATTATACCCATGGACCTAGACGCATCCTTGTAAAAGGATACTTTAGGTTGGCATTTTGCACTGCAACACTCCTATCTATTTTTAATTAAAAGAATTTTAAAAATTTTAAACACAGTTATTGAAGCAGGGCATATGCCAACAGACATATTTTAGAGCATTGTGCTCCTGGTCAAAATGTTGTTTATTCCTGTTTTTGACAGTGTTTCAATAGATGCCAGTATGAAACATACTTTTCTGGACAACAAAAGGATGAAGCCACAGAATAAATCCCACAAAACAACTGGGCTAGTGAATTCTAGACTCAGCAGGTTAGTGAGCATCCAGGACTATACCAGTGGTTAGGTTATATATATAAATATATATATAAATGGGAAGCCAGAGATCTCTTGAGGCAAACACAAAGCACATCATAAAAATAAAACATAAAACATATTGTGCTAATGTCCAAATGTCTCTCACAATTTGTCTTTCATACTGTAGAAAGTTAGCACCCACCCCCTCCTAGAAGAATGGAATATTTTGAGAAATATTAAAAAGGCAGAATATTATATTTCCTTGAAAACATGTTTTTTTAGAGGCAGGAAGCAGACTCACTCTTAATAGCCCCCACCTTTCTTAATAGCCCCCAGCAGATATTTGTAGCCATTGAGGAAAATTGGGCCAGCCTATCTACAAAACAAAAGACCTCCAGCTCCAGGATGATTGGATTAAGACATGACCCCTCAGGACATAATAGGATTAGCAGAGCTCACCACATTGCACAATCTCCTGTGGACATTGCATCACCCTCCAGGCTTCAACCAAACTTAGCTCAGACAACCTACAGAGCCAGCCAATGGAATACATGTTCTTGCACAGGAACAGGAAGCTCAACTGCAAAGCCCAAGAGAAGGTATAAAAGCTGCTCACTCTCCATGTGGTCAGCTGCCCAGAACCACAAACCCACGTAGTTCTGCTTCATCAATAAACCATCTTTCCAATCAGCCTCCATGTTTCCAGTGTCTTTCTCCCGGCTTGGAACTGAACCAGTTGGGTCTTTCTCCCAACAATACATTGAGCTGAATCCAGTGAAGACTGGATCTGAGGTCCAGTGCAAGGAAGCACGAGGAGTTCTGGTTTATACCCTAGTCATAAAAAACCCCCACCCAAACGATCATCTTCTATACAGAAAGAAAATCTGATTGTACATAGAAAACCAAGTCTGCCAGGGTGACAAATTATTTTCCTTTGTTTCTAATGAGAAAGCATTTAGCCACTCTGAAGTGACCTGGAAAAAGACTGATCGATATACGTGATAACATTACTCAACTCAGTAGATAGGGCATCCACATTCTGTATTACTTGAAGTTTTCAGATTGTCTTTCAGAGGTAGAAAGTGTTATGTATTAACAGTTGTGCCTTTAAATATTTGAGCGGGAAATCAGCACGTTGCTGATTGGACGAAGCCTCCAGCAGAACTGTATAAAAGGAGAGGTTTTTGCCCCAGCCTGTTGCTGGGTTCACCCTATATTAAAGAGCTGTTGTCACTACCCTGGTCTCCAGCCTCGTTACTTCCCGAACATAACATTGGCGACGAGGATGGGATCTCGAGGCTAAGGAGAACCAGAACCGAGCTGAAGCACGCTAGTCCCGAACCCAGCAAACTCAGGGCAGAAACGCGGAAATGGCAAACACGCCACCCGCACCGTACAACCCGGGCAAGGAGAAATGGGGAACATATATGACCCGTTTCGAAAGCTTTCTAGAAGCCAACGAACTACAGGGGATCCCTGATAACCGCAAGCGGGCTTACTTCCTAAGCCATTGCGGGCCGGAGGTAATCGAGATTGCGGAAGCCCTGGCAGAGCCAACGCCGATACAATCGGTATCGTGGCCGACTCTGCAGACTTTGCTGAAGAACCATTTCGCACCGACGCCGTCCAAATACGTGCAGCGGTTTGAATTCGGAGAACGTAGACAGATGGAGGGCGAGTCCATCGGTGACTACATGGCCGCTTTAAGAAGAGCGTCCAAGGACTGCGGATACCGAGACTTAGACGAAGTGCTACTCGAGCAACTCATCCGAGGGGTCAAGGACATCCGCCTACGGCGACGACTGCTAGCCAGGAGCAACCTGACACTAGCCACCGCTCTGGACGAGGCCAGAGCACACGAAATGTCTACTAAAGCAGCAGAGACTCTGCAAAAGCCTCTTCAATCCAAGACGAGCGCAAAGCCAACGCCAGTACACCAGGAGGAGATTCAGTCCGAATCCGAAGGTGAGGGCGAGGATGAGCAAGGGGTCTGCCGGACCGAGAAACGCGACACTGAGGACCGTGACGAGTGCGGAAGCTGTGGAGGGCAGCATCAGCGCCAACGCTGCAGGTTTAAAGGCACAACTGTTAATACATAACACTCCTCCCCTCCCAGAAAACACTTGGTCTTATTTACATATTTATTCACATGTTATTTTTCGACGTAGTCACGCAAATAACCTGGGCGTCTCCTAGTTCTTTCTGACCTGCGCGGTTCAGTTCTGGGTGGTGTTTTGAGCTGGTCGGAGGGGCTGTTTTCTCCTCCCAGCTCTTTCTCTAGGCAGTCTGTTGGGACTAGACTGGTTTCGTGCCCTGGGCATGGGAGTGACTGGCATCTACAGAAGTGACTGCAATTTGAAAGACATTCTCTTTAACGAGTTCGAAGATGTCTTCAAGGACTGCCTGGGCAAGTACAAGGGGACCCCTATTTCCTTCAACTTAGACCCCCAGGTAGCCCCCATTAGGCTTAAGGCGAGGAGAGTCCCTTTTGCCCTAAAACCAAAAATTGACAAGGAGCTGGACAAGCTCATAAATCAGGGGGTTTTGGTGCCAGTCGATCACGCAAAGTGGGAGACGCCAATCGTCACCCCCATCAAATCGGACGGGTCAATTAGAATTTGCGCTGACTACAAGGCGACGCTTAACAAAGCCTTACAGAAAAGCGCGTACCGGTTCCGTGGTGCAACATTTATTGCACTCCTTGGGGCAAGGCAAGTCTTTGCAAAGTTAGACTTGGCCCAAGCCTACCAACAACTGCCAGTAGACGCCCGCACAGCGAAGCCCAAGCGATTGTGGCGCACAGGGGGCATTCAAGTGCACCGATTGCAATTTGGGGTTAGTGTGGCACCAGGGCTGTTCCAAAACCTGATGGAACGACTACTGCAAGGGCTCCCAGGGTAGTTCCCTACTTGATGATGTCCTAATTTCAGGGAAAACATGGAGGAATTGGGGAGGCGGTTAAGAAAGGTCTTGAGCATTTTCCGGACAGCGGATTAAAAGTCAAGACAAATAAATGTCAGATAGGGGTCGAATCGGTCGATTTCTTGGGCTACGGATAGACAAGAAAGGAATTCACCCTACTGAGAGCAAAGTTAAGGCAATTAGGAAGGCTCCAGCGCCCAAAAACAAAGCAGAGCTGCAGGCATTCCTGGGATTGGTTAATTTTACGCGGTCTTTTGAAGAACAAAGCAACCGTTCTTGGAACCGCTGCATAGGCTCTTAGGAAAAATACTGTTTGGTCTTGGGGAAAGTCAGAAAATAGGGCTTTTGAAGCAGTAAAGAACCTGCTCTCAAGTGATAGCCTGCTCATCCAATATCACGACTCACTACCCTAGTGCTGGTTTGCGATCGTCCCCTTATGGGGTGGGGGCTGTACTCAGCCATAGACTTCCAAACGGCACAGAAGCTCCTATAGCGTTCTACTCTAGAACGATGTCCTCCCCAGAGAGGAACTACAGCCAATTAGACAAAGAAGCATTAGCCATTGTATCAGGGGTCAAAAAATTCCATGAGTATGTCTTTGGGCGGAATTTTGAAATCGTGACTGACCACAGACCGTTACTGGGATTACTGGCTGGCGATCGCCAACGCCTGTGGCACTTTCGCCACGTTTGACTCGATGGACTATATTTTTAGCCGCTTACTCATACAAGCTGCAGCATCGACCGGGAAAGAAGTGGGGCATGCAGGCGCATTGAGCCGATGCCCACTGCCAGGGGCGATCAAGACCCCACTCCGGGACACCCATCCTCCTTATTGACTCGTTGGACTCTGGCCCAGTCACATCAAAGGAAGTGGCTCGGCATCATACCGACATTGTGTTAAGGACTGTACTCGGTTGGGTACAGAGAGGGTGGCCGCTGCGCCCGCTAACGGTTCAAAGAATTTGTTAAGAAACGTGATGAGCTCTCGGCTCAAGGGGTGCCTGTTATGGGGTGATCGTGTAATAATTCCTGTTAAGTTAAGGGGCAAGGTATTGGACCTCCTCCACGAGGTCACCCAGGCATCGTAAGGATGAAGGGGTTAGCTAGAAGCTATGTATGGTGGCCACTCATGGACGCAGAGATTGCTGAGAGGGTAGGGAAATGCCAAGCTTGCCAAGAGTCCAGACCGCTACCCCAACAGCCCCAGTCAGAGAATGGGAAAAGCCCCAAGGGCCTTGGTCAAGAATCCACATTGACTTTGCTGGCCCTTTCACGGCCAAACGTTCCTAGTGGTGGTGGACGCATTTTCCAAATGGTTAGAGATCATACTTATGAAGTCCACCACAGCGAAGCAGTAATCGCAACCCTGCGCCACCTATTCGCAACTCACGGGTTGCCGGACACTCTGGTGTCCGACAATGAGCCCCAATTCACGGCAGCCCAGTTTGAAGAGTACCTGGCAGAGGAAGGCATCCGACATGCCCTCTCTGCACCTTTCCACCCTGCGTCGAATGGCCTTGCAGAGCGTTCCGTCCGGAGCGCTAAGGAGGCATTGTCCAGGCTCAAGCCAGGTGACTGGCAAACAAAAATAGACTTTTTCCTAGCCGTCCAGCACAGAACCCCAAGCACAGCCACGGGAAAAAGCCCAGCCGAATTGCTAATGGGACGAAAACTCCGGTGCCCACTTGACCGTTTGAACCCCCATTACACACCCGAGGGTTACAAGGGGGAGCTAGAAAAAACAAGGGAAATGAGCATAGGCGACCGGGTGTGGGCCCGAAACTATGGGGACGGCCCGAGTTGGGTCGCCGGACAAGTAACAAAAGTAACAGGGCCAAAATCGTATGTGGTAGAGCTACCAGACAACCGAATGTGGCGGCGCCACATAGATCAGTTAAGGAAACGAATAACTGGCCAAACCAAACCAATAGAGACAGGTAATGACCAATACCACTTTGAATCCACAGCCGACAATGACCCGGGGGAGGCGCAAGACTTAGCTGAGGTCCCAGAGTTCCAGCGACGCCATCAGGTCCCGAGGAAACAGCAAGGAAAATTCCAAAATTAATCCAAGGCGGATGGCCAAGAAAAAGTCGGCCAATAATCCAGAGCCCGATGGCCTAGAGAAAGAGCTGGGAGGAGAAACCAGCCCCTCCGACCAGCTCAAAACACCACCCAGAACTGAACCGCGCAGGTCAGAAAGAACTAGGAGACGCCCAGGTTATTTGCGTGACTACGTCGAAAAATAACATGTGAATAAATATGTAAATAAGACCAAGTGTTTTCTGGGAGGGGAGGAGTGTTATGTATTAACAGTTGTGCCTTTAAATATTTGAGCGGGAAATCAGCACGTTGCTGATTGGACGAAGCCTCCAGCAGAACTGTATAAAAGGAGAGGTTTTTGCCCCAGCCTGTTGCTGGGTTCACCCTATATTAAAGAGCTGTTGTCACTACCCTGGTCTCCAGCCTCGTTACTTCCCGAACATAACAGAAAGAGTGTGCTATCATAGACCAGTTTCTTTGTGCAAGGTCTGATTTCTTAAGATTGGGTCACCACGGCTTCTCTGAAGGCCTCATTTTCCTCACCAGTTTAGAAGTAGACCGTGTACCCACAGTTCTCCCTTGGAGCGACTCATCGCTGAAAAGGTGAATAGCCTTTTTGTGCTGTTACCAGTAATGAGTTCTCTGAAGGATCAGGGTTGAATGTTTTCTTTTCTCTTTAAGCATCCAAACATGGATGTTTGTAAAATGACATCAAACAGGACTGGAGAAAATAAAATGTCCTGCTCTTAAATTATCTGAGTCAGTCCTTCCTGCAATTAAAGCCAGTCATGGTTGGCCTGCTCTTTATTAAACATTAATTCTTGACTGCCAGTTAGTGCATCAGTGAGCTCAGGATTGGATCTGTTCCTGAACCAGTAAGCACTTACGCTCCTAAGCAATAAAGTAGGAAAGAATGCAGACTGCATTGTCCTCAGCTTGGCTGTCTTAAGGCCAAAAATTGGAACTGTTTGGAATGTTAAATTTAAAAAAGCACAAGTTGTGGTTTGCTACCATACAAAAGAGCCCGAAATATTCAGCCTTCTGTCAGAAATTCTGTGGCATGGATATGTTCTACTGGGACCTGCTGTAGCTTTGAATTTTATGCTACTGTAGGTGGAACCTTTAGAAGAGGAAGTGAGAATCTGAAAAAAAAAATCAGCACAATATCACTAGGAGCTGTAACACAGATGGATGAGTCAATTGAAATACATGTTGATTTGTCTCACTTTTTAATCAGTGAATCTTGATTGTATTCGAATCCCATTAAATTTATGCTTTTCATACTTCTAAGGTAAAGGTAAAGGTTCCCCTTACACATACATGCTAGTCATTCCCAACTCTAGGGCGCGGTGCTCATCTCCATTTCAAAGCTGAAGAGCCAGAGCTCTCTGAAGATGTCTCCATGGTCATGTGGCCGGCATGACTAAATGCCAAAGGTGTTACCTTCCCACCAAAGGTGGTCCCTATTTTTCTACTTGCATTTCTTTTTTACATGCTTTCGAACTGCTAGATTGGCAGAAGCTGGGACAAATAACAGGAGCTCACCCCGTTATGCGGCACTAGGGATTTGAACTGCTGAACTACCAACCTTTTGATCGACAAGCTCAGCGTCTTAGCCACTGAGCCATCACATCCCCTTTTAAAAGTATATAAAAAAGTATAAAAGTCATACTTTTAAATGTAACCAAAATCTTTCACAGTTCCATGGCTTATCCTGCCAAATGGAATTTTATTTTGGGTTGTTTCATGGAATGAAACTCACTTTTTCTATACAAAAACCTTCAAAATTTTCAGTCAGATATAACTACCTCAGATCATTTAGAGGCTGAAATTCAAATTCCAGCTGCAGAGCCACAGAGAAGGACCTGGTATTAGTTATCAAGATTGCTCATAGAACTCCTAAACTATGTACTTCATAATGGCACTAGTATTATCTCAGTTTTCAGTTTGTACCTCATTAAATTTGCATCTTTTTCTCCTTAAATTTTGTTGGAGAATCCAGGATATGTTTTATCAAAGAGTTGTACTACAAATGTCCATAACTTACTCCTTTCTTATCTTTTGATGCAGAAGAAAGGCATTTCAAAGTGTTTTCATTTTTGCTGGTCCTCTTATATGTGCAGAACTAAGCTGGTTTCCAAACTTAAAATGCCAAGTAATGTCCTACAGATATGCACACATACTTCCACTTAGAATTTTGTCTTTACTGGATTTTTGCTACCAATTAGTGTGTGGCATGGTATATGGAAGGAAGAACACTAGGAAGTTCTAATAAACCTGCCATAGTATACTGATTTTATTTCTCTACTGTGCAATTTCCTATTCATACAACTGCTCCTTTCGTATCAGATAGAAAATATTAGTTGGTGACATCACCATAGCCCAGTGGTTGGGGGTCCTTTCATGTCCTCATTAACGTGCCCACCAAGTGGTACCTATTTATCTACTCAAGTTTGCACACTTTTGAAATACCAGGTGACATGGAGCTGGAGCGAATGATGGGAGTTCATACAGTAGCATTTGGATTTCAATGTCGGCTTGCAGATTGTCAACCCAGCATTCTAATCAACTGACTCCCATGTTCCACTAATCAAATTGAGATGAAGAGGTTCAAGGATTGTGAACGTTTCCACTTTACTGCTGCTTCTATTTTTCAGGGCCTACAGCAGCACAAACTAATGAAATCTTACTCTAGAGTAAAGGAAAACAAAGGAGGGGAAAACCAAAATAAACAAGAACACTTCTAGTGATCATTGGCTCCTTCTCTGAAGAAGAAGGGAACGACTGACAGAATCTTTTCTATTTTACCCTTTCTCAGTATGATAGGGGATGGGGGAGGTGAAAAAAATGTCAAGTCAACAATCCTCTTATAGGATCTGCTACGGTAAGTCATGTCCTGGATCTTGGAGGAAGTTTGAATTTAAACCGCCACCATGAAAGCTGTGTTGGAAAACGGTGCCATATTGATATCTAAGGTCTTTAAATCAAGAAAGGAAAAACTGCAATTTTCCTAGCCTTTGGAACAACTATGTGGGGCTAATTGATAAGGAAATAATTGTGCAACTATGTTAGTTCTCTCACTTTCTCTCTCTCTCTCTATTACATGACATATTTTGAGGTCATGTCCAACCAAGAGTGTTTGCAGAAAAACCAAGATGGTAGGCACAACCAACTATATAATCAAACTCCCACCCTTGTTTACATGCCTCTAGACATATGAAACTACTGTAGATCATATCTTGAAATACATGTATCCATACACCTCTCTCTCCCTCTCTCTCTCTCTCTCTCATTCAGTTTGGATGCTGCTTGCCTTCAATTGGCCTATTTGTTCCCTCTCTGTATTCTCCAAGGATTTAGCTCTGGCTAGCTTAGCCACTTTCCCAGCAAATAACCAAACCAAGTAGCTACCAAATAAAATGTCATTGTGTAACGAGGAATGTGACTTTTCATTTTTCGATTCCAGATTCTATTCCAGGTGAAGAAGAGACTTTGAAGGCTTCTAATTGTCTCACTCTTTTGTGATGCCACATTTTTATCACTATACCTTTAAGGATACATAAAGCATTTGATAGAGTAAATATAGGACCAGTATAATATCAACACCTCTATTTTTAAACGTAGGAAGTATTGGTAGATTGCTACTGTACCCCATTTTCTCTCTCAATTTTTTATTACATTCAATCTTATCCTATACCCACCTACCAAAGTCCTTTCTTGTTAAAAGCATTCATCAGACCAGCAGCTTTGCCTGGCTTAAGAAGACCTTGCTGAATAGTGTAAAGAAAGCATAATCTACCAGAATGCTGCTAACCATGTTACAAGAAACCTGCATATTGGTAAATAACTGGAAATTTATCACAGTATATTGCAAAATACAGAGGTGGTAATACATCGGTAGAAGTGGTCAGGCTGAAGATAATATTGTTTATGTGACCATTTATATGTGTAAGTGATGCATGCCCAGGGCATACTAAAAAAATTCAGTGTTCATACATTTGTAGGATTGCTACTTCAGATTTTTCTTGTGAGGAGAAAAAAGAATTGCTTATTTATACAATTAATAAAATGTACCATATACCACTGGAACATTAATGCGGTACCATGCATTAAGAGAATATTGCTGGCATATGTTCTAGCTTTCTTGCATATTGCTATTACAGCCTGCGGCCATGACAAATAAATATCTAAAAAGATATCTGAAAATTCAGTGTAGGCAATTTGTAAAGATTAGACTCTTAGGGAATTGAAATGAGCACGCACACACACACAAAATGGGAGACTTGCAGATTATCTTTACAATACTGAATACAAGAATGCAAAGGGAAGACGTGTTCTTCCAACATCTCAAAAGGCAGACTCTGTACAGGTAGTCTATTTGTTTTGCAGAAGACTGAGTTCACTCATCACCCTAAACCATAGTTTATTTAAAGTGGTTAGATTAAGCAACAATAACTGAATCTACACAATACGTGAAGTCAAAGCCAAGCAAATTAGATTAGATTGGATATTAGAGAGCCTTCTTTACTGCCTTGTGGGACATTCTCCCCCCATCTCCACTTCAAAGGCACTTTCCTGCTTTTTGGAAAGGAGTAAAAACAGGGCTCTTTGGCCTTGCGTGGGGCTTCCAGAAGAGCACACAGCCCTGATGTTGGCTAATGGTCCTGAAAGCCCTCCCCTGCCTTTTAATGAACCTTTAATCAACCTTGCCTTTTAAACTGTAAATTTCATATACTGTTTTTATGTTTTTGTATATATATATATATATATTTACTACCGGTAGTGCACTGTGCAGAGTCCCGCCCCTGTGAAAAAGATGGGCAGTTTAAAAAAAATTGATGAAAGAAGGAAAGAAAGAAAGAAAGAAAGAAAGAAAGAAAGAGAAAAGAAGGAAGGAAGGAAGGAAGGAAGGAGAAAGGAAGAAGAAAGAAAGGAAGGAAGGAAGGAAGGAAAGGAAGGAAAGGAAGGAAGGAAGGAAAGAAAGAAAAAGAAAGAAAGAGAAAGGAAGGAAGAAGAAAGAAGGAAAGAAAGAAAGAAGGAAGGAAAAAAGAAAAAAAGAAAGGAAAGAAGGAAGTAGAAAGAAGGAAAGAAAGAAGGAAGGAAGGAAGGAAAGAAAGAAAGGAAGAAAGGAAGGAAGGAAGGAAGGAAGAAGAAAGAAGGAAAGAAATAGAAAGGAAGGAAGAAGAAAGAAGGAAAGAAAGAAAGAAAGAAGGCAGGCAGGCAGGCAGGCAGGCAGGAAGGAAGGAAGCAAGGAAGGAAGGAAAGAAAGAAAGAAAGAAAGAAAGAAAGAAGAAAGAAAGAAAGAAAAAGAAAAGAGTGAATCTAGGCAATGGCGGCTATAAAGGACCAAGGACTCCAGGTACAACATTTTACTTTTTCTGTACTGTCCAACAAGAACTCTTCGCTTCTATAGAAGAAAACATGGCCTCCCTTGGATTCTGGCTACACTTGATCTGGTCACGGAAAATATTTGTTTTGGGTGGATCAATAAATCAAAATAAGCCTCTCCTTGGCTATCTCTGTTGGCCGCTTTGCTTTGCTGCCAATACCTGTGGAAGGGTGGTCTGTGAAGAAGCTTCCTGACACTGCTCTTGTTATGTTTTAAAAGAAAGGCTTCCATTATATTAGTATGCTTTGTGAAGAACCTCTTTCAAGTGGTTTGGTATTGGTTTGCACAGTCATAATGTACATGTTTCTGAGTACAGTAGCTGATTTTATACATGGTTTTTTAAAGTTTATATTAGTCAAGAAATAATGTGAAAAAGAATATTTTTTGTATTGATTCTTTTGCTGCTTTTCCAAGGTACCTTTATCTAACTTCTTCAGTGGCAGGCAATCTCTCTCTCTCTCTCTCTCTCTCTCTCTCTCTCTCCCTCCCTCCTCTCCTCTCTTTCTCGCTCCCTCCTCCTCTTTCTCCTTTTCCCTCCCTCCCACTTCTTCCCTCCCTCCCTCAAACTAACTTTCTACATGCATTGAAAACATTTGCAAGATCGCAATCTATCTATATCTGTCATATCCATCTTTCATATCTATCTGTCTGATCATGATAGATAGATAGGTAGGTAGGTAGGTAGGTAGGTAGATAGATATATAGATAGAGATTATCTATCTATCTATCTATCTATCTATCTATCTATCTATCTATCTATCTATCTATCTATCTATCTATCTATCTATCTATCTATCTATCTATCTATCTATCTATCCCTCCCTCCCTCCCTCCCTCCCTCCCTTCCTAAAGCTACTGTATTTTTTCGGCGTATAAGATGCACGTTTTTCCCACCTAAAAGGGGGGTGAAAATTTGGGTTCATCTTATACGCCAAATGTAGCCCCTCCCACCCCCTGACCCTCACCCTTTGGCCTCTGCCTCCCAGCAATTTACCTCCTTGCTGCAAGCAGCAAGAACAAACAGCTCATTTCAGCTTCAGCACAGCCTAATTAGCACAAGTTGATTGTCCGTTGGGTTGGCCTCCCGACTCTCAGCTGTTTCAGGCTACAGGGATTGCCACTGCCTATTGCTGCACGGGCCTCTGCTGCTTGCTGCAAGGAGGTAAATTGCTGGGAGCAGATCTTTTTTTTTCTTGTGCTAATCAAGCTATGCTGAAAATAAAAATGAAAGTAAAGCAGGCTGTTTGCTGTTTGCTGCAAGAGGCAAAATTGCTGGGAGGCAGAGGCAGATTTCTTTTTCTTGTTTTCCTCACCAAAAAAGGTAGGTGCGTCTTATAGTTCAGAATATCTTATACTCTGAAAAATACAGTAACTTTCTACCATGTTTCCCTGAAAATAAGACCCTATCTTATATTTTTTTGAACCCTGAAATAAGCACTTGGCCTTATTGCCATGTGCTCAAAAGCCCGATTGGGCTTATTATCAGGGGAAGTCTTACTTTGGGGGAAAATAGGGTACGAATACTGAATACATTTGTAATATAGAAAGGTGTGATATAGAAAGGTGGCTAACAATATATCTATATGTGCTTATGTTTTGATATTAATCTGACTACACTGAGGCTAATTGGATGAAAAGGTGATGTGTAATTGAACAAATGAATCAATGCATGCAAAGGGTGACAAACCTACAGCTTCGATTATTTTCTCTAGAAACTGTTTCCCAAAGAGAAAAAAAAGTGGAACACATCACTGTTCTTGTTTAGTTAGGTTTCTGAGAAAGGTAAAGAAATGCATGGTTTAAAGATTGCATATCTATAATACCTTCTTATACAAATTTTTCTACTGAACCAGACAAAATCACTCTCATTATAGATATACTACTATCAATGCAAGCTTCTTATATATTTTCTGGTTCAAGAAGCGCAAGGTACTTTGGTATGTAAATATTCTTCCAGACTTTCAATAAGAATGAAATAATTCTGTGCAGTCATCCAGAGAAAGGCACAAACTTATCTTTGTGTCATGTTTGTTCCAAAGAAAACAGGTAAGTTGTCATCAAAGATTTCAGAAAATGAAGAATTTTGCAAAGGCTGGGGTAACTACAAGCATTTTGCACTTTATGCATGGGATTGGTTGATATCAGCCAGAATATTTTAAGAATTGTTTGATTCTGGATCTTCATTAATATAGCTTGATAATAATGCTACAAACCAAACAGCTAGTTTAATGGGGGGGAAAACGTCAGTGCATTTATTTCTATATGTGAAATTTGCCACAATATATGCTGTATATACAGTATGTGGCACAGCATACTTATTCTGTCACATTTTGTCACTCTATTTTCAGATACTATTTTTTCTCTGCTCAAAAAATAATAATAACGCTTTTCCCTCTCTGAGGTAGCATGGGAAAAGACTGAACAAGTTTTTCACTCCTGACCTCCTCCAGAAAAGTTAGTATCCTCCCAACCTGAAGAAGAAATTTTTAAAAAGAACCTGAAAGTCCCTCATATTTTGTTAGTCTTCCCGACCTGATTCCAGATGTATTGAACTGCAGAATTTCCAGTAAGCCTGTAAAGTTTCAATATAATAGTTGTTAAGGTCATACAAAACTGAAAGACACAGGCTGGAGAAAACATGTGCGCTGTTATACAGATAATCCCAACAGTTGGGGACAGCAAAGTGGTTGTTGAGTAATAATAATAATAATAATAATATCAGAGTTGGAAGAGACCTTGGAGGTCTTCTAGTCCAACCCCCTGCCCAGGCAGGAAACCCTACACCATTTCAGACAAATGGCTATCCAGCATTTTCTTAAAAATTTCCAGTGTTGGAGCATTCACGACTTTTGCAGGCAAGTCGTTCCACTGATTAATTGTTCTAACTGTCAGGAAATTTCTCCTTAGTTCTAAGTTGCTTCTCTCCATGATTAGTTTCCACCCATTGTTTCTTGTTCTACCCTCAGGTGCTTTGGAGAATAGTTTGACTCCCTCTTCTTTATGGCAACACCGGAGATATTGGAACACTGCTATCATGTCTCCCCTAGTCCTTCTTTTCATTAAACTAGGCATACCAAGTTCCTGTCATTGTATAAATTGACTTACAAGTTTCACTTTGAACCATCTCAAGTGATAGTTGGGTATTCAAGGAGACATCCATGTTGCTGATTAAGAAGCCAGTTTAGGTTCACCTGAATTTTTTTAAAAAATCATGTCATGTCTAATGTTATTATATTTTTTGTTAAGTGAATCACTTGAGTTAAAAGATCATATGGTTGCTTAAGTGAATCCAGCTTCCCCCATTGAGTATCAGTCATATCTTATGTTACTGGCATGATATTATTCCCCTCCTTAGTGGATCTTATCAGGATTTGCCTTAAACGCCTTTTTCAAAAAGTCATGTCAGTCATCTCCTATAGCAAGCTATGCTCAACCAACCAACCAACCAACCAACCAATCAATAATCAATCAATTTATCTATCAATCAATCAGAATAGAGCTGGAAGGGACCTTGGAGGTCTTCTAATCCAAACCCCTGCTCAAGGAGGAGACTTATACCAGTGATGGCTAACCTTTTCAGCACCATGCCGGAAGCGCGCATGCATACACACACCCATAATGCAATGTGTGTGCAATCCCACCCGAACATCCCCTGTGCATGCGCCCGAGACCCACCATGTGCGCCCCATGCATACATGTGTGACCCCCAGACATGTGCCCCGCTTCCTACGCATGCACATGTGACCCCTGTGCATGCGTCCCATCCCCGCACATGCATGCACATCTCCCGCATGCACCCTGCCCCCATGCATGCGTGGCAGACCCAAAAACCAGCTAGCGGGCAGGAAGCATGCATGCATGTACGGCGGAGCTGAGCTGGGGTGATGTACGGCGGAGCTGAGCTGGGGTGACGGTTTGCCACCTGTGGCACGCTTGCCATAGTTTCACCATCATTGCCTTATACCATTTCAGACAAGTGACTATCCAGTCTCATTGACTATAAACTAGTTTAAGAACATCATGCCCAGGTATTTAATCTGGGTTGATAGCCTCTCATCTGTTTCTGATCTATCCTCCTGTCATGGTTTACTTGCTATGCAGTCCCACTTTATTTATTTATTTTTATTTATTTATTTATTTAATCAAATTTTTATACCACCCTATCTCCCGAAGGACTCAGGGTGGTTTACAGCCCGATAAAATACAAATATCATACAAGGTAAAACATTAATTAAAAAACTTATTTAAATAGGCCAAAATTTAAAATTACAATTAAAATGATAAAACCCCATTACCTAAAAATTAATAACTAACCCCAGTTAAAATTAAGTAAAACTTTTAACCCAGTCCCGCTTGGATAAATAAATGCGTTTTCAGCTCATGGTGTCGTGTCCCACTCCTCCGCTGACGGCCGGGTCAGGGAAATCCGAATCAGGCTTGCCTCTGCAGCTCTGCCCAAAGTCCTAGCAAAGTCCTCAGAGCAGGCAGGAAACCAGAAAGTGACTTCAGCAAGATAAGTTCGACTTTGCCTGACTCAGAGACTGCCAGAAAGCAGATCCTTTATATAGGCCATGGGGTGTGGCTCCATTACTCAGCACTCATTAAGGCCTGCCCCTCCCTTCCTTCTGTTGCCTCCGCCTATCCAATCTTCTGATGCGAGGGTCACACCAATCAGCAGCTGTTGGAAATAAACTTTCCTCAGACTCACATGCTGTGGAGGAGGGGGAGGGGTCTAGCTGCTCCGTTTGCCTGGGCATGGAGCCAGGGCTGGGGCTGGGGGGTGCTCCCTCCTCTGCAGCCTGCTTGGGCATGGAGCCAAGGCTGGGGCCGGGAGATGCCCCCTCCTCAGCCTGTCTGGGCATGGAGCCAGGGCTGGGGCCCGGAGGACATTCTTCAGCGTTCGGAAGCAGATAAGCAGACCCCGGCTGCGGTGAAAGCGGGCAAGACACAACACACGGCAAAAAGTCCGAAGATCAGGCACTTGGCGTAAACCAGGGGGAAGTTCGTTCCAAAGCGTAGGAGCTCCAACAGAAAAGGCCCTACCCCTGGGGGCCGCCAGCCGACATTGTTTGGCAGACGGCACCCTGAGAAGACCCTCTCTGTGTGAGCGTATGGGTCGGTGGGAGGCATGAGGTAACAGCAGGCGGTCCCGTAAGTACCACTTTACACTTTACACGCAACCAGGCAACTGTAATGGGAGGGGAGAGGGAAGGCATTGGCATGTAAGGGAGGTTTGAGAATGCAAGTGTGCCGACTGGAAGCCTGAGGCAGACCAACACCTCAAAGTGGCCAGCTGGGGAAGTCTGAGGCAGACAGATCGTTCCCCAAACAAAGAGAGTGCAAATGATTGATGGACAATGGACTGTGAGAAGTCCAGGGATGGAAAAGGAAAGTTTTCCTATGCTGTTTTCCCATGAAATCTTTAGAACTGGCTTTTCTACTTCTGTATCCACATGGAATCTCCAAGAAAGTTACACTCTCAGTAAAAAAATGCTGCAGGAGTTTCTTTTGCTGTCTAACCGAGTGGGACGGTTGCCAGCTCAAACTTTTGTCATCTAAGAAAGCAATGGCCACATTTTTTCCCCTGTTTGTTAGTTTTCTTAGATATCAATAGAGGTAGTCCTCAACGTACGACCACAAGTGAACCCAAAATTTCTGTTGCTAAGCAAGACAGTTGTCAAGTGAATTTTTTCCCATGATCTTTTCTGTCACAGCTGTGAAGTAAATTACTGCAATCGTTTAGTTAGTAAAACGGTTGTTTTAGTGAACCTTCCCCATTGACTTTGGTTATCAGAAGGTTGCAAAGAGGGATCACATGACCCCGGGACACAGCAGTCCTCATAATTATGAGTCAGTTTCCAAGCGTCTGAATTTTGATCAGGTGACCTTGGGAGTGTTGCAATGATCATAAGTGTGAAAAACAGCCATAAGTCACTTTTATTGGTGCCATTGTAACTTCAAATGGTCACTAAGTGAACTGTTGTAAGTTGAGGACTAACTGTATTTTCATGCATGCCTAGTGTATATGGTTTTATACATACATGTATACACAAAGTGAATGCATATACATGCATGATCAACAAACAGGACACAGATTTAAAAAAATCCAACTTGCATACTAATGTTTTGTATCTTTATTAGTGAAGAAAGTTAGCACCCAGCCCTCTTAGAAAGATGAAATATTAAAAAGGCAGAATATTATATTTGCCCTAAAGGAGAAACGTGTTTCTAAAGACAGAAACTCAGAGCCTTAGCTCTCTGCCCCTTAGTTGAAACTAAGGGGCCAACTTTTAGAAACACAGATTTGGTCATCCATTCAAGACAGGTTTAAAACCCCAAAGAAGCCAGCATCTAGGATTAATTGCATTTGTTAAATAAGATTAGAAACCCCAACTCATTGCCGGTCTTCGTGAGACAAGCTAATTAAAATCAAATAACAAAATACATAAAACAAGCCTACAAAATGCTGTAGAACAAAACTGTATAAAAACACACATGCTTATTGAACTAGTTGGTCAGCTACCCAAAGTCACACATATTTGGTGGTTCTGCTTCACCATTAAAACCATCTTTCCAATCAGCCTCCATGTTTCCAGTGTCTTTCTCCCCACTTGGAACTGAACCCAGATGGACATTTCTTCTGACGTTAGAATTTATTCCCCTACAAGATCCCCATTTAAAATGGAGGAAGGTTTCTAGTTTAAAATCTAGACCAGTGGTAGTCAACCTGGTCCCTACCGCCCACTAGTGGGCATTCCAACTTTCATGGTGGGCAGTAGGGGTTTTGTCCAAAACTGAAGCACTTTCCTTTTTTAAAAATTTAATTGATTTTTAAAAAAAAATTCATAGCATTATTTAAAAACATTTTCATTAGGTTTTCATAAAATTCCCTGTGACAATTTAAATTTCTGAAAATATACTATTTGTATCGCCCACGCATAAGTTTAGTTCACGTTACTTAAGTGAAACTAAATGGCACTATAATGCGACTGCAAACAAAAGAGCCTTGTTCCAGAATAGCTCACGCATCTCCCCCCACACCACCCAGCTGTAACAGACAAGCAGAGCTGGTAGCCAGCGCCCCGCCCCCCAAACCCAATCCACGATGCACGAGAGGCATGCGCAGACGATGATACACAGCCCATTACTGTGGAACCGGTGGGCGGTTAGAAAATTTTACTACTAACAGAGATACAAAAGTGGGTGGTAGGTATAAAAAGGTTGACTACCCCTGATCTAAACGATAGAGATCAAGAAGGTAATTCTTAAGTAGATGACTTTAAAAATCAGAAGAGGAAACTTATGTCCAGGATTTTACCATTTTTTGGTTATCCAAGTTGGGTTTCACTCTCTCTCAGGTTCCAAATGGCCTAAACAAATCTGCAGGCTATCTGGGAGCATGGATGAAACCCTCCCACCTTAGTTGGTCAGAAAAAGGGAAAGAGAAGAAATCTCTGGACTTCTTGAAAACATTTGTCTTGCAGCAATGATTGGATACCCCATTCTGCCATTGGGCAGCACAGTTGCCCATTGAAAATCTTGCTCCAATTCAGTATTTAGTAAATTTGTTCTGTAAATTTAAATTTATCTAAATTTAAAATCTAAATTTGTTATGTCAGAATGGACAAACAATTGGCCACTCCAAATCTCAACCAACAGATGCTCCATCTTACACATTGGCAACAAAATCAGAACACCAAATACAAGCTGGGTGGTTACAACATCATAGACAACCTTCACTCTGTCAAGGACCTAGGAGTATTCATCTCAAACGATCTAAGTGCCAAAGCTCACTGTAACAGCATTGCCAAAAAGGCATTAAGAGTTGTTAACCTAATCTTGCGAAGCTTCTTATCCGGTAACATTGTACTGCAAACTAGGGCATACAAAACCTTTGCTAAACAATTCTCGAATACAGCTCCTCCGCCTGGAATCCGCACTGTATCAGACATTAATACAATTGAGTGAGTCTAGAGGTATTTCACAAGAAGAGTACTCTACACCTCTGCTCACAATAGAATACCTTATGCCACTAGGCTTGAAATTTTGGGCTTGGACAACCTAGGATTATGCCACCTACGGTCTGACCTAAGCGTAGTACACAAAATTATCTGTTACAATGTCCTACCTGTCAATGACTACTTCAACTTCAACCGCAATAATACACGAGCACACAATAGATACAAACTCAAGGTAAACTACTCCAAACTCGATTGCAGAAAATACAACTTCAGCAACAGAGTGGTCAATGCCTGGAATGCACTTCCTTACTCTGTGGTTACATCCTCAAACCCCCAAAACTTTAACCTTAAACTGTCTATTGTGGAACTCACCCCATTCCTAAGAGGTCTGTAAGGGGTGTGCATAAGTGCACCAGCATACCTACCATCCCTGTCCTACTGTCCCCATTTATTCGTACCCATTTCCTGTGTTCATATCCATGTTTATACTTATATCTGTTATCTCGTACAAAATGTTATCTTTGACAAAATAAATTATCTCTGGCAAAATAAATAAATAAATAAATTTTCCAAAATACCTTTTTCCTGATTGTGATGATAGGCTACTAACACTTGGGAATGCAGATATCTGATTAGTTTGGTTTCATATCAAAATCGAGTGTCAAAACTTTTAAAGTCAAGGGGTTAGCTTTCATTCATTCTTTTTAAAAAAAAACCAGGAATCCATACTTAAAAAAAAATACATGAAAAGGTTCTGCTTGTCAGCAGTTGAGAAATTGTATTTGCAACAGTATACAATTTTGGATGCACTGATCAAAGTGTTCCAAAGAATGGCATAAGATCTGCTAAAATGAAAACATTTAACTAACAGTTAATTTTCTAAGTGCAATAGCGTAAGCGTATAGATTTAATATACTGAAGGATGAAAAGTCATTTTCATGCTAAATCTTTGTGGATAATGCACTCGGCTTCTTGGTTTTTTATACTTCTTTACTAGATTTGTCTCATCTCTATCTGATGCTCTTTTTAAACTGAAAACACAAGATCTAAGCTTTTCATTTAAAACTCAAAATTCAGTATCAATTTATACACATAAACTGTTCATTCGGTCTATAAATTTAGTGTAAATATAGTATCTCCACTTTCTTTTCTCCTTCCTTTATCCCTATGGATGTCAGTTTGAATTCACTCAGAAAATAACAATTTAAATCAGCGGGGTTTAAATTTGTTGTGATTCAAGGGCTGTTTGAGCTTACCGCAAAGTCTCACAGGCCAGATCAACTGACCTCTGATGGAATGGTTTCAGTTTGTGAATTGGAGTCCATCCCTGATTTATTAAGAGAGACTTAATACATTTTCCTTAAGGTGGTGGTGTCGCACCCTTTCAATAATAATAATAATAATAATAATAATAATAATAATAATAATAATAATAATAATAATAATAATAATAATAATAATAGAATAATAGAATTCTTTATTGACCAAGTGTGATTGGACACACAAGGAATTTGTCTTTTTGTGTTCCCTTACTTGAGGGTGAAGGCCAGCCTAAGAGAAGTGAACTGGTGTTGTGGATTTTGAGTGGCCGTAAGATCGAGAACCTCAGGGAACCATAGTCAGGAAAACTCTCAAGAGTCTGGGTAATTGTTGTAAAAGCAGTTGTTGTTATAAAGCAAATAATAAGAAAATAACTGTGAAACTAACAAATAGGGAGGTAGAAATCCCTTCCGATAGTCCTTTAGGACAGCTGCTAAAGGAGATATGCAAGATAGATAGAGAAGAGTCTGGCTCTTTAAAGATAAGCCAGCGCCAGCTGGGAGATTCAAGCTAGAATCAGAAGGGACAGAACATTCCCAGGGTAAAGACAGGTAGTAACAACCCAATGCTTGAGGAGATAGAACAATGGGTATAACTTCGAGTAAAAGTGAGAAGTTTGCTAAAACAACAGGAATCCCAAATTGTAAATAAACACGACTAGTCCTTTAGGGAAAAATACTTAGAGGTTGGGGAAGCCCCTCCATACAGTAAGATGATTCAGAAGCTGGGGCTGACCAAAGAAGATATGGTTAGTTTATGTTGTTATGTGTGGTAGGAAGACCCAAGGATCCCGAAAGTGACATTCTGGACTGGGTAGCTTCGGAAGGTATGTATTGGATATGTGGAAAGTATGCCTATGGATATCTACCCAAGGGGTGGTATGGATCTTGCATATGGGGAATAATTAAGCCTTCTTCCCATTAAAAAAAACCCAACTGGTTTGGCGGGTGGTTTCCAAATTGGAAAGAACTAGCAAAATGTGCCATATTAGGATTCCTGACTATCATACTCTTACCATGTTTGATTCCTCTCATACAAAATAATAAGGACCATGAGTAGCATGACCCTAATAACAACATCAATAGTAGGAGGAAAAAAGGAAACCATGCTGGTAATGAAGGTAGGAAGACAGAGGTTGGAGATCCACGAGTTAGAATGTAAAAACTTGCTCTCATATGGACCTGGAGAGAAAGTAGGAAATTATTAATTGCCTCAGGTATAAAAGAGTAATTCAGAAAAGAAAAGGGAGGATTGAAGGAAATAAATAGTAAATTATTCTTTTATAAAGTGTAATGTATTAAAAAGCTATGATGTTCTTACTATTGTAAAATGACCACAGATTGAATACGATTTGTGAATTGTATATACTGTGAAATGAAACAGTATGTGATGACTTGCTAAAAATCTTTCTTGGAAGACAGGAACATATGACCAAGGCAAGGCCACAGTTCTGTTAGATAGGAACATCCGCTCAGGATGAAGCTATTTGTAAACAAGATAAGATATCTGTTCCTCCAGAGAAATTTTCATGATGACCCTTTAGAAGATGAAATGACTTAAAGAAATGACTTAGTAGAATAAGGGGAGTAGGGGAGTTTCTTAGGCATGGCGTGCATTTGACTATAAAATGTGTAGCTTGAAAACTGCTTCTTGCGCTCTTTGAACTTAATCCATTTGGGAAGGATCTAAGAGGCCTGGCTTGCAACTGCTTTTTATTTTTCTTTATTTTATCTCCAATAAACCTTTGAGTTTGTGAACCAGACTTGTTTATGAATTGTGAGGATTAAAATATTTGGGTCTTATATCTCACAGGTGTATACACTCTTAGCGTACATGAGGAAAATAAAATACAATATCAAGAATAAAAAGATAAAACACTTAGTGATAGTCAAGGTTACTAATAACCTATCAAATCGTACTAGGAAACAAGTAAAAAGAACATAATTGAAAGATACAAGCAACATGGTTATAGTAATAAGTGGGAAGAGATAGATACTAGCAAGGAAGAGAAGAATAATAGTAATACAGTCTTAGTAAATTATTTGAAAGTTGTTAGGTTCTGGAAGTAACGAGGCTGGAGACCAGGGTAGTGACAACAGCTCTTTAATATAGGGTGAACCCAGCAACAGGCTGGGGGAAAAACCTCTCCTTTTATACAGTTCTGCTGGAGGCTTCGACCAATCAGCAACGTGCTGATTTCCCGCTCAATTATTTAAATGTACAAACATGAATACATAACACTCCTCCCCTCCCAGAAAACACTTTGCCTCTATTTACATATTTATTTACATGTTATTTTTCGACGTAGTCACGCAAATAACCTGGGCGTCTCCTAGTTCTTTCTGACCTGCGCGGTTCAGTTCTGAGTGGTGTTTTGAGCTGGTCGGAGGGGCTGTTTTCTCCTCCCAGCTCTTTCTCTGGGCCAACGGGCTCCGGATTATTGGCCGACTCTTTTTCTTGGCCATCCGGCCTTGGATTAATTTTGGAACTTTCCCTGCTGCTTCCCTCGGGGACCTGATGGCGTCGCTGGAACTCTGGGACCTCAGCTAAGTCTTGCGCCTCCCCCGGGTCATTGTCAGCTGTGGATTCAAATTGGTATTGGTCATGATCTGTTTCATTTGGTTCGGTTTGGTCAGTTATTCGTTTTCTTAACTGATCTATGTGGCGCCTCCACACTCGGTTGTCGGGTAGCTCTACCACGTACGATTTTGGGCCGGTTATCTTTATTATTTGTCCTGCGAACCAACTAGGGCCGTCCCCATAGTTTCGGGCCCACACCCGGTCGCCTATGCTCATTTCCCTTGTCTTTTCTAGTTCCCCCTTGTAACCCTCGGGTGTGTAATGGGGGTTCAAGCGGTCAAGTGGGCACCGGAGTTTCCGTCCCATTAGCAATTCGGCTGGGCTTTTCCCGGTGGCCGTGCTTGGGGTTCTGTGCTGGACGGCTAGGAAAAAGTCTATTTTTGTTTGCCAGTCACCTGGCTTGAGCCTGGACAATGCCTCCTTAGCGCTCCGGACGGAACGCTCTGCAAGGCCATTCGACGCAGGGTGGAAAGGCGCAGAGAGGGCATGTCGGATGCCTTCCTCTGCCAGGTATTCTTCAAACTGGGCTGCCGTGAATTGGGGCCCATTGTCGGACACCAGAGTGTCCGGCAACCCGTGAGTTGCGAATAGGTGGCGCAGAGTTGCGATTACTGCTTCGGCCGTAGTGGATTTCATGATTATGATCTCCAACCATTTAGAAAATGCATCCACAACCACTAGGAATGTTTGGCCGTGGAAAGGGCCAGCAAAGTCAATGTGGATTCTTGACCAGGGCCCTTGGGGCTTTTCCCATTCTCTGACTGGGGCCGTTGGGGGTAGAGGTCTGGACTCTTGGCAAGCTTGGCATTTCCCTACCCTCTCAGCAATCTCTGCGTCCATGAGTGGCCACCATACATAGCTTCTAGCTAACCCCTTCATCCTTACGATCCCTGGGTGACCCTCGTGGAGGAGGTCCAATACCTTTCCCCTTAGCTTCTCAGGAATTATTACACGATCACCCCATAACAGGCACCCCCCTTGAGCCGAGAGCTCATCTCGTTTTTTAACAAATTCTTTGAACCGTTCGCCCGGCGCGACACCCTCTCTGTACCCAACCGAGTACAGTCCTTAACACAATGTCGGTATGATGCCGAGCCACTTCCTTAGATGTGACTGGGCCAGAGTCCAACGAGTCAATAAGTAGGATGGGCGTCCCGGTGGGGTCTTGATCGCCCCTGGTAGTGGGCATCGGCTTAACGCGTCTGCATGCCCCACTTCTTTTCCTGGTCGATGCTGCAGCTTGTAGGAGTAAGCGGCTAAGAATATAGTCCATCGGGTCAAGCGTGGCGAAAGTGCCACAGGCGTTGGTGATCGCCAGCCAGTATCCCTAGTAGCGGTCTGTGGTCAGTCACGATTTCAAAATTCCGCCCAAAGACATACTCGTGGAATTTTTGACCCCTGACACAATGGCTAGTGCTTCTTTGTCTAATTGGCTGTAGTTCCTCTCTGGGAGGACATCGTTCTAGAGTAGAACGCTATAGGGGCTTCTGTGCCGTTTGGAAGTCTATGGCTGAGTACAGCCCCCACCCCATAAGGGGAGGCATCGCAAACCAGCACTAGGGGTAATGAGTCGTGATATTGGATGAGCAGGCTATCACTTGAGAGCAGGTTCTTTACTGCTTCAAAAGCCCTATTTTCTGACTTTCCCCAAGACCAAACAGTATTTTTCCCTAAGAGCCTATGCAGCGGTTCCATAGCAGTTGCTTTGTTCTTTAAAAGACCGTAAAATTAACCAATCCAGGAATGCCTGCAGCTCTGCTTTGTTTTTGGGCGCTGGAGCCTTCCTAATTGCCTTAACCTTGCTCTCAGTAGGGTGAATTCCTTTCTTGTCTATCCGGTAGCCCAAGAAATCGACGGATTCGACCCCGATCTGGCATTTGTTTGTCTTGACTTTTAATCCGGCTGTCCGGAAAATGCTCAAGACCTTTCTTAACCGCTCCCCCAATTCCTCCATGTTTTCCCCTGAAATTAGGACATCATCGAAGTAAGGAACTACCCCTGGGAGCCCCTGCAGTAGTCGTTCCATCAGGTTTTGGAACAGCCCTGGTGCCACACTGACCCCAAATTGCAATCGGGTGCACTTGAAGGCCCCCCTGTGCGTCACAATCGTTTGGGCTTCGGCTGTGCGGGCGTCTACTGGCAGTTGTTGGTAGGCTTGGGCCAAGTCTAACTTTGCAAAGACTTGCCCTTGCCCCAAAGAGTGCAATAAGTGCTGCACCACTGGAACCGGGTAAGCGCTTTTCTGTAAGGCTTTGTTAAGCGTCGCCTTGTAGTCAGCGCAAATTCTAATTGACCCGTCCGATTTTATGGGGGTGACGATTGGCGTCTCCCACTTTGCGTGATCGACTGGCACCAAAATCCCCTGATTAATGAGCTTATCCAGCTCCTTATCGATTTTTGGTTTTAGGGCAAAAGGGACTCTCCTCGCCTTAAGCCTAATGGGGGCTACCTGGGGGTCTAAGTTGAAGGAAATAGGGGTCCCCTTGTACTTGCCCAGGCAGTCCTTGAAGACATCTTCGAACTCGTTAAAGAGAATGTCTTTCAGGTTACAGTCACTTCTGTAGATGCCAGTCACTCCCATGCCCAGGGCACGAAACCAGTCTAGTCCCAACAGACTGGGCAGAGTTCCTTCGACGATCGTGATGGGCAGGGTCTTTTTATGTGGACCGTACTCGACTCGGACGGAGGTGGTCCCTCGAACAGGGATGCGATTCCCCTGGTAGTCGTGCACTCGTAGCCGTTGTGCTTGCAGGTGGCGCTTCGCGACGGACGGCAGCGACCGCCAAAGTGTCCCAGGACATGATGGTGAGCGCTGAGCGCGTGTCTACTTCAAGCCGGCACCGTACTCCCTCTATTTTTGGCTTGGTGAAGATCTTCTTCTCCACTTTGGTCGAGGCGCGGCCTATGACCACAGTTGTTTGGTTGGAATCCGCGCCTTTTTTGTTTGAGCCAATCGCGGGCCGCCTTGCCGATTCCGCGCTCTGATTGGCCGATTTGAATTTTCGGCGGGAAGGTTGGGCCGCTCGACAAACTTGAGCTAGGTGCCCTTTCTTCCCACACCGCCGACACGTCGCGTCTTTAAACTTGCAGCGTTGGCGCTGGTGTTGACCCCCGCAGCTTCCGCATTCGTCTCGGTCCCCTTTGTCGCGTTTCTCGGTGCGGCAGACCCCTTCCTCGTCTTCACCGTCGGATTCGGTCTGAACCTCCTCCTGGTGCACCGGAGTTGCCTTTGCGCTCGCCTTTTGTGGGACCGGCTTCTGCAGTGTCTCTGCCGCTTGGGTGGACATTTCATGTGCTCTGGCTTCGTCCAGAGCGTTGGCCAGTGTGAGGTTGCTCTTTGCTAGCAGCCGTCGTCGCAAACGGATATCTTTGACCCCTCGGATGAGTTGCTCGAGGAGCACCTCGTCTAGGTCGCGGTATCCGCAGTCCTTGGACGCTTTTCTTAGGGCGGCCATGTAGTCACCGATGGATTCGCCCTCCATCTGCCTTCGCTCTCCGAATTCAAACCGCCGCACGTATTTGGACGGCGTTGGTGCGAAGTGATTTTTTAGCAAAGTCTGCAAAGTTGGCCATGACACCGACTGCAACGGTGTTGGCTCTGCCAGGGCTTCCGCGATGTCGATGACCTCCGGACCACAGTGGCTTAGGAAATAAGCCCTCTTTCGGTTATCTGGAACTCCGTGCAGTTCGTTGGCTTCTAGAAAGCTGTCGAAACGGGTCATATACGTTCCCCATTTCTCTTTAGCCGGGTCAAACGGTGCGGGCGGAGTGTAACTGGCCATCTCCGCTTTTCTGCCCTGGGTTTGCTGGGTTCGGGTCTATCGTGCTTCAGCTCGGTTCTGGTTCTCCTCAGCCTCGAAATCCCACCTTCGTCGCCAATGTTAGGTTCTGGAAGTAACGAGGCTGGAGACCAGGGTAGTGACAACAGCTCTTTAATATAGGGTGAACCCAGCAACAGGCTGGGGGAAAAACCTCTCCTTTTATACAGTTCTGCTGGAGGCTTCGACCAATCAGCAACGTGCTGATTTCCCGCTCAATTATTTAAATGTACAAACATGAATACATAACAAAAGTGCTGTTTCCTGTTTTCCTCAGTGGATTATATGTACAGTAATGGCCAAAATTGTGGAAACCTTTTGGGAAAAGTGTATTTTCTAAAACTAGCTAATAACACCACTTTTTTTTGAAGTAGTACCATCAAATTATATATCAATGGAAAGATAATTTTATCAAGAACACAATGCAATAACTTTTATTAAGGATTTGCTATTAGAATAGCAGTTACAGTATAAAGAAGAAAAGTGAAACACAGAAAAAAATGAGATATACAAAAATTATCACCATAGAAAAAACGAGACATGCAAAAATTATCACGTCAGTTAATATTTAGTTGGGTAACCTTTAGCATGAATTACGGCCTTCCAACATCTTCCCATGGAGTGAACCAAGTCTTTTAGTTCTGCAGCTGTTATAATGTGAAACCAAGATTGAATGATTGCTTCTATTAACTGGGTTTTATTGCTGGGTCACTTCTGAGTCTGACTAACAAGTTTCTTTAGTTGGCTCCATAGATTTTCAACTGGGTTAAGGTCTGGGCTATCCCAAGACCATTCCAGCAATGGAATATGATTATCTTGAAACTCAAAAAATAAATAAATGGTGTTATTAGCCATCAAACCTCAAAAATACGCTTTTCCCAAAAGGTTTCCACAATTTTGGCCACTACTGTATGTGTGCATGTGTGTGTGTGTGTTTATGTGTGTGTATATATATATATGTTGCTTGTACTTTTATGATTGTTTGCTGGCCAGAGTCTTCAATCTGACAAATTGAATGAAGAAATCAATAGCCAATATTTATTGTCAGCATTTCCCTCTAATAACAAGGCATAAATTGCAGGTTTATTCAGTTGTGAGACACTCTCAGTCAACATATTATTTCCCTCTCTAATCAGCAAATCAATTAATTAGCCAATTAAAAATTATAGCATCAGCAACCCTTGTAAGTGAAAGGCGAGTCGGTATGTTTACCTGATTATGTCATGTTAAGTAGCATGATGATGATGAGTTTTAGAAAATGAGTTTTCTTTCCTTTCTTTCAATAAAATAGAAGAAATATTGAAATGCTTATGTGGGAAATTTTTTGACCATACATCGCAGAGAAAATGGTAAGGCAAATAGCAGTGGGAATATAGAATTTTGTAGGATACCACACAGGGAGATCTTCAGGTTCTATTTTCCTAGGAGAGCTACATCTTCAAAAGAACCAAACTCCTTTCTGCACACCTTCATATATCTCCCACCTGAAACTGACAGCATAAAACAAGAATTTTTGCTTTTATCTTCTGGGTATTTAAAAGAGGATACATAGTGCACGCTTCCTGAGATTATTTCCTAGAACAATTTTGTGGGACAGATTGGTCTGAGTTCTAGTTAGCATCACTAGTAAAGTTAATGAGATTAGACAAAAAATCTTAATCCTGGTCTAATTCTATCACTACATGACACAGGGACAGTTACAACACAAGTTTTCCCTCTAATTCTTGTTTAAAGTTGCTGTAAATTTTATTAGTGTCAGCATGAAAAATACGAGGAATCTTTTCATTATGGAATAATTTGTATGATATGCCTTTTTTTTCTTTCTCTGGTTTGCAATATTTTCCCCTTGATGTTAATCTAAAATTGATGTTCAAATGATGTGAAGCACTTCTAGTTTTATAAGGAGGAGTCCCTGCAATTTTACTCTGCTGATATCTATTTTATTTATTTATTTGTTTATTTTGTCACACAGTATATATAAGCATAAGCATGTAGTAATTATACAATATATAAGCATATATATAAGTATGAGTATGTAATAACTATATTAATTGGATATAACGAAAGGAAACAATAGGACAGGAATGGTAGGCACGTTTGTGCTCTTATGCACGCCCCTTACAGACCTCTTAGAAATGGGATGAGGTTAATAGTAGACAGTTTTTGGTTGAAGCTTTGGGGATTATGGGACGAGACCACAGAATCAGGTAGTTTATTCCAAGCATTAACAACTCTGTTACTGAAGTCATATTTTCTGCAATCCAGTTTGGAGCGGTTCACATTAAGCTTAAATCTATTTTGTGCTCGTGTATTGTTGCAATTGAAGCTGAAGTAGTCTTCGACAGGAAGTACATTGTAATAGATGATTTTATGAGTTAAACTCAGGTCATGTCGAAGGCGGCACAGTTCTAAATTTTCTAAGCTCTGCAGAAATTGGGTATGGCCACTCTAGGGAAAAGAAGGACTAGAGGTGACATGATAGCAGAATTCCAGTATTTGAGGGGCTGCCACAAAGAAGAAGGGGTCAACTTATTTTCCAAAGCACCAGAAGACAAGTTAAGAAACAATGGATGGAAATTAATCAAGGAGAGAAGCAACCTGGAATTAAGGAGAAACTTCCTAACATTGAGGACAATTAACCAATGGAACAGCTTTGCCTTCAGAAATTGTAGGTACTTCATCACTGGAGGGTTTTTAGGAAAAGACTGGACAGTCATCTGCCTGAAATGGTATAGGGCAGCGGTATCAAACTCAAGGCCTGAGGGCTGCATCCGGCCCATGATGTGGTCAGATCCGGCCTGTGGGGCTGTCCAGGAAAATGTAAGGGGCTGGCCCATGTCACTTTGGCCTGGTCTACCAAATACAGCTTCTGCACACTCTACCCAGTGTGAAGAGGAAACTTGCCAGAAGTTTGGGGAGTGGCACCAAGCTGACTATGCCCAACCAGTTGGCCACACCCACCCAGTCGGCCACGCCCCCAGACCGCCCAAGTCAACTACAGCCCTGATGCGGCTGTCAATGAAATTGAATTTGACACCTCTGGTATAGAATCTCTTACTTGAGCTTGGGATTGGACCTCCAAGGTCCCTTCCAGCTCTATTCTGATTGATTAATTGTTGTGGATTATAGGGATTGTGCTGAACTACATTTCAAGGTCCATAAGCCAGCATTGTCCAAAGACATTTCTGTGATCATGTGGCCAGCATGACATCATGGAGTGCTGTTACCTTCCCACCAAAGTGGTAACTAGTTATGTACTTGTATTTGTATGCTTTTGTGGTAAACCCCCCACCCAAAGAATGAAATATTTTGGGAAATATTAAAAAGGCAAAACATTATATTTCCTTAAAGGAGAAATGGAGAAACATGTTTTTAGAAGCAGGAAGCGTTTCCCAAGTCTTTCTTAATAGCCCACAGCAGATGCCAACACTTAAGAGATAAAGAGCTTATTTTTTTTTATTCAAAAAGTTTTTATTAGTCAAAAAAGGTTTATACAAATACATATCAGGTATGGTAAATTTTCATTTTTCTTATCTAAAATAAGAATTTTACTCAAATTTTTTAACACATACAACAGCCATAAGGCAAGCAGGTGACACGAAGTAGCTAAGTTTGCAAATTTTAAATACGTAATAAAGAAGAGTCAAGAATAAACAGAATATCGTACAAAAGAGAATAAGGAAAACCAACACAATCCCAAATATCTTTATCACTTCCTAGTTTTGGATCTCAGAACTCTGGGTTCAGCCTGACCCAACTCCAGGGCCGCAACAGCGGCAGCCGCTTCAGCCCCATGATCTATAACCTCCCCTTCTTCAATTCCTGGGTCATCTGATTCCAGGAAGGCTTTGTGTTCCTCCACATAGGCCGTAGCCTCCGCAATTGTACTGATTTTTTTCGTAATGCCCTCCCGGAAAATCATCAATCCCTCTGGCATCAGCCATCTGAAGCCCACTCCCTTCTGGTACAATTTGCTTGACAAAAAATAATATTTCTTTCTTTTTTCACGTACCTGTCTGGGAATCTGCCTCAGAATGGCTATCTCCCTGCCCCTGTAAATCAGTGCCCCACTCCTATGTTTTCTAAGAATTTCATCTCTCGTCTCTCTTCTCACAAATTTGACATGAACCTCTCTGGGAACTGCATGCGTGCGTGCATATTGCGAATTAACTCTATAAACTCGATCCACATCCCAATTCATGAAATCAACACCTCTCCCAAGAAATTCTCCCAACAATTTAGTCACAACATCTCTCAAGTCTTCTTGGTCCACTTCTTCCAAATTTTGAAACCTAAGGAAATAAGACATTTTATCCATCTGTGGTCAAGCACAGCATTGCCTGTCGTCTCCTCTCTTTTCTGCACTGCCCATCTCACCCTCAAACCTTCCACTTTCTGCTTGTTTTCTGCTGAAACTTGTTGAGTATCCTTTAAATCCTTTTGGATAGTCACAATTTCTGCTCTTATTTCATCAATTTCTTGTCCATATTAGATAACTTTTCCAAAATTCTCTCCATCTCTCCAGCAGTTGGTCTCTGACCTTTGCCATTAAGGAAAAAAATACAAAATCCTCAGGCAGGCACAGTATCCTTGTAATTTCCTCCGGATCCACCAGGGGCACTCACAGGAGCAACGAGTCCAGAGTACAGTTAGTCAACCAGGAAGCCGAAGGAAGTGATGTCATCAAAATTCTCATAGTGAAGGCGGAAGCTGGGCGCCACCACTGTTCCCCAGAAGGAGGGGCCTCAAACCTTCCCTCCTAAATTTCTCCATCACCTCTTCTCCAGAGCTCCACAAAACCGGTAATCTTCTTATTTTAAGTTCTCCTCTCTCCAGAATAACTCGTGCTCCTTCCAACCCCAGGGCAGAGAAAACCCCCCCGCACTCCGGAGCACTCCACTCACGTTTACCGATATTCCCTTCCCTTCTCCTCCTCAATCCTTCTCCCTGCCCTGCTCACCACCAGGCTGGTGCAGTTATAAATCCAATGCCCGGTGTCACGGGCTGGCAGCAAGCGGCGACCAAAATAATGGCGCGGCCTGTGGCCTCGAACCCCGCCGAGCCTAGGACGCGCCAGCATCGGTCCCCACAGTCCTGTATGTCGGCTGGGAGACCCCTGGCGAGCCGTCCGTGCGGCAGGTGTCCTTTTCGGAACACCTGGCCCCTGAGGGCCTCGGCGGCGGCCGGATTCGGGCGCTGGAGGCAGGAGAAGCCTTCCAGACGTCCGTTGCCGCTGGATACCGGAAGTCGTCTCCAGAGATAAAGAGCTTATTGAAAGAAGACGCCAACTATCTAGATGGGTCTATTCATAAGCAAAGCAAAAACTGCAGGCAGAAATCCAACTGCTTGCATCAAAAACTGCTTGCAGCAACGTTTGACACCTAACAAAAGTGGAGTGATAGGATTAGAAGCAGCACCTCACCCAAGATCCACAATAGGAATTGCCCAACATCCTTTCAGAACACAAGCCCCTTCATTGCATGACCTCCAGAGCAGTCCAAACTTCACCTGGGAGCTCAGATAAACAAGGTTGACTAGATTAGTGCAGACAAACACCTATGATTTGTATTTCCTCTTTTGCCTATAGAGCCAGCTAGGACACCTACATGTCCCCTGCATGACCCCTATAGGAATCTGACAACAGCCAACAGAACATTAAAGGACATGTTCTTGCATAGGAACAGGAAGCTCAAATATAAAGCCCAAAGAAGGTATAACCCCCCCTCCCAACTCCATTTTGTCAGCTGACCCAGGACTGCTCTTTGTTCTGTTCATCATTAAACCATCTTTCCAATCAGCCTCTGTGTTTCCAGTGTCTTTCTCCCAGCTTGGAACTGAACCAAATGAATATCTCTTCCAACACTTTCAGACTGCTAGAGATGACAGGAGCTGGGATGAGGACAGGAGTTCACACCATCATGTGAAGCTCGGATCTTGAACCTAGGCTGCTGGCTTTCCAGTTGACAAACCCAAAGTCTTAACTGCCTAGCCATCGCACTGCCTAGTTTAGCATTACCAGAAATCATAAGTAGATACAAAAATCTAAATGAAAAACACAATTTAAATGTCTGCAACTGAAAAAAACACACTAATTCATTAATGTATCTAAGAAAATACTGGTCTGAGAGCATAATCATATTTTAAGTTTTTGATACATGCTATCAAACTTGGTTTCCTTGTGGATATTTCACAATTTATACTATTTAAAATAAAATAGCCTTGTGGATAAGATTGTACTGTATCTTATTTTTGTTTCACATTAAAAGGTGACCAATTGTTCTCTTGACAAAAATAGTTCTACTTTTATACATAAATGGATATCTTTAGCTACCTGATTCTTAAGCAATGCTACCCCAGTTTTCGGATCTGCAGCTAATCTAAAAGTATCTCTAACCGAAATGTGGTCACTACAGGATATAGATCTGTATTTTAGCCTAAAATCCCTAACTGCAAAAAGGAAGGAAGGAAGGAAGGAAGGAAGGAAGGAAGGAAGGAAGGAAGGAAGGAAGGAAGGAAGGAAGGAAACTATGTCTGAGTATATCGTTAATTTTACTTGTGAGGATAACGGTGAATCCAAATATTAACTTTAAGCTATATTATGTTGTTATTGTTTTCCATTGCACATGCCATATTGAGAAGCTTCATCAGATCTGAGTATCTGTTAATACGAGCTTGTTAATATATAATAGATAAAACAATTTATCTTAAATAGAAAACTTAGGGGTGACATGATAGCTGTCTTCTAACTAGTGATGGGATTCAGCTGGTTCTGGCCGGTTTGGGCAAACCAATAGTTAAATTGCTGGCTGGCTCCACCCCTTACTGCCCTGCCCCTTCCAGCAGTCCCCATGTACCACATTTTGGCTCCCAGGTAAGTGCAGGGAGGCCTCCTAGCCCCAAAATGGGGCACAGGGGTGTGTTTGATCCCCCCCACCCCGTGGCCCATTTTCTCTCCCAGGAGGCTTCAGGGAGGCCTCCTAGGCCCAAAACAGGGTATGGGGTACGACCCATTTTTGCTCCAAGTGGGGGGTGAAGGCAGCTGCCTGCTGCCTGTCACGCCCCTGCCCACGCCCACCCAGCCGGTCATTAGGGCAGAGAACCGGTTGTTAAATTATTTGAATTCCACCACTGCTTCTAATACTTGAAGGAGAGGAGGAGGTCAATTCATTCTTCATACCACCTGAGGGCAGAGCAAGAAGCAATGGGTGGAAGCTCCTCAGAGGGAGATTCAACCGGGAATTAAGAGGAATTTCCTGACAGTGAGAACAATCAATCAATAGAACATCTTTCCTCCTGGAGTTGTGGGTGCTCCATTGCTGGAGATTTTCAAGAAAAGATTGACCACCATTTGTCCTGGATGTTATAAATACTCCTGTCACAGACAGAGACTTAGACTAGTAGATCACCAAAGATTGACAGCCCTATGACTCTATGATTCTTCCGGCCCTATGACTCTATGATTCTTAATCTGGGTGCACCATAAACAGCTAATTTAAAAAATAATTATATAAAGAAATATTTTTACAGTGAAGTTCTTACTATTTAATGAATGTTTAAATGCCCACACATTTTCCTGTCACAGAGGTAAATGACAAATTGTTTATTCCACTTTTATTTGAAATGTTATAGAATTCTGTGCAAATTAAAGATTGGGAAAAGGAAGTAGACAGAAAAAAATATAGAAATGTCAGTGCAATTAATGCTTTGTCACTATGTATTTTCATATATTTGTGATTCTAGTTTAGGGGTTCCCACCCTTTTCTATACCCCGCACCCCTAGAACGCTTCTGATATATTCTCGCACCCCTTACAAAAATAAATATTTTATGCATATAATTTGCATATAATTATGCATATATACGTATAATTTTGAAACTTCTAAAACCAAGGTTTCACACCCCCTGGAATATCATCTCGCATCCCCAGGGATGCGAGCACCCCAGGTTGGGAACACCTGTTCTAGTTGCAGAATAATGAATAAGTGTGAAGAAAAAGTATAGAATCTTAGAATATGTCTTCTAAGAGATATAGCTATAGGACTTAGACGTATATACCGCTTCAGAGTGCTTTACAGCCCTCTCTAAGCGGTTTACAGAGTCAGCATAATGCCCCCAACAATCTGAGTCCTCATTTTACCAACCTCGGAAGATGGAAGGCTAAGTCAACTTTGAGCCTGCAGGACTGCATTCTAACCACTGCACCACCACGGCTTTTATAATAATGTTAAGGATAATTGATTTGACTGCCTTTGTCCACAGTGCATAAATATTATAGTTTCCTTCCAAAGCTGTTCGGAACAATTGCTTCAAAAAGTTTTATTTGAGAAAAATCTATTGGAAGGGAAACAGAGATAGAATTCCTAGTACAACTCAGAGGAAAGAAATAGCTTCCATAGTAAGAAAGCTACGGAATCTGATTTGACATGCGTCGTCGAACAAAGAGCTAAAATTTCAGGAGTGCAACACGTTACACATAATTAAATATGGATCCCTGCTAATCAATAGTGAGTGCATAATTACTTTTCTCAAGGTTAGTTAGGCAGGGCATTGAGAGGGACAGTCCTTAGTGAAAGAATCAACAGTCTGTTGTTTGAAAGCCAGAGAGCCTGCCAGGATCATAGTTACTTGAGAGGGTCAGACTGAATTTCTTAAACTGTAGTCTCATTAATGAGCTGCTGAACAAGGTCAAACAAGCCTCTGAGATGTGACAGAAACTCTCAAATTGGCTTGCTATCTCCTTTTGGTTTGCTCCCACAGAGAAGTAGAGACACTTTGATTACACCAGACTTTAGAAAGGCAAAGTAGGAAAGAAGTCCTCCACAGGCCTGGGGTGCAAGGTGTAAAATGACCCTTTAATAGAGAAATACCTAGGCATTTTTAGGAGATTCGTTTGATCACGTTTTTCACGTTTAGAGCTGAGTATCTAGAGTTTTGAGAAAGCCTTGTTCCCTCAAATGTTTGTCTCATGTGCAAGCCTTTGAATGGTAATATGGGCCCTTGCCCCAAGAGCTCAAATCAGAGGAAACTTCCATGTTTGCAACAATATTGAGAATTTTCATTTATTGGTAGAAAATTTGAACAACTAGAGTATGATCCCAAGGGTTATTTTGTACATTAGGTTTCTACACTCACTTTTGTATACTGGCATATACTTTACTAGAACACACACACAAACAAATATATTACAATAAAAAGAGGGTATCTGATTCCTTAATGATTGTCATCCTGGATTCGACCATAAATTCTGTATGATATTATACCCACATGATAAAAGTAAAAATAAAGGAATCCCTGCAAATTTTACTCCACTATTTGTTACTGACTATAGGAAGCAGTGCTCATATCTGTTTCAAGGCCATTGAGTCAAAGACATTGAGACAAAGGCCAGTAGGTCATCACAGAGCGCTGTTACCTTTTTACTGAAGTGATATCTATTTATCTACTCACATTTGCATTCTTTTGAACTGCTAAATCGGCAGGAGCTGGGGTAAAGATAGTCGCTCACCCCATTGCACGGCACTTGGGTCTCAAACCTTGACTGCCTCAAACCTTTCCAGCTGATGAGCCCAGTGCCTTAATCACTAAGCCACCCACCCACATGATAAGAGATCTAAAATCTTGAAGCATATTTTACCATATGATTAGCTTTCATTTTCTGATCTAAACTTTTTTTTTCCCGGGCAAAATTTATTTTCCATAATAATTCCCACAATTTGACCAGTGTACAATACAATCACTTATCCAACAATCGATCCTATACTCAAATTATGCTCAATCAGGCCTGCTCGGCCGCCACTCCCTTCCTTAATCCTTTCTACCCTTCTCTTCCTTCTTCTACTTTCTCCACCATCCTTCTCCTCGCTTTCCTACTTCCCCTCCTCTTTCCCACTTCTCACTACCATCCTTTCTAACCCTCTATCTTCCCCTCCTTCTTCTCCTCCTATCCTTTCTTCTCCCTCCCTTCTTTCCTACCTACCTACCTGCCTACCTACTTTCTTCCTTCTTTACTCCTCTTTCCTTACCCTTTCCCTTCCGGAGTGGTTACCGAGCAGTCCCGACTTTACACCATTCCAACTTGTTTAATCCTACCATTATTCCTGTACAATGGCAATCAATCAATTTATAATCTTCCCCTCCCCCCCCCGAGACTTCCCAGAACAGAATACAGGGTATAGTAACTAACAAACATAATCTAAAATATAACATAAAACATATTCCATTTCACACCATCACACTATCAATTCCCTTCTTTCTTAAACTCTGATACATAGCAATTCCTAATTTCACTCAAAAACTAATTGGTATTTTTTAATCTGATACTTATTTTGAATATAATCAGTCCACTTTCTCCATTCCAAAATATATTTTTCTTGTGTACAGTCTTTCAAGTAGGCAGAAATTTTTGCCATTTCTGCTAAATTTGATACTTTACTAATCCATTCTCCAATTGTAGGTAAGTCTTCTTTCTTCCAATATTGTGCAATCAATAGTCTTGCAGCAGTTATTAAATTCAAAATCAGTTTTGTCTCTATAACAGTGCAATCTGGAATTATTCCTAATAAAAAGAACTGTGGAACAAACTTGATCTTCTTTTTCAAAATGTTCTGCATAATCCACCATATTTTAATCCAAAAAGCTTTAACTTTTTTGCAAGTCCACCATATATGATAATAGGTAGCATCCTCACAATCACATCTCCAACATTTTGCTTTCACATTTGGATACATACATGACAGTTTTTTAGGATCTAAATGCCATCTATAAAACATTTTATAAAAATTTTCTCTTAAATTTTGTGCTTGCGTAAATTTAACATTCCTCACCCAAATTTTTCCCCATGTTTCTAACATTATAGGTTGTTGAAAATTTTGTGCCCATTTTACCATACAATCTTTAACCAATTCCATTTCTGAATCAATTTCAACCAATGCATTATATAATCTCTTTATATGCTGTTGACCTTGATCTTTTATTTGTTTTACCAAGTTATCATCACTTTGCCTAATACCAATTTTCTGATCTATTTTCCATCTAGATTGCAATTGTCCATACTGGAACCACGTATAATTTCTCCCTTCATCCCTCAATTTCTCCCTAGATTTTAACTGTAATTCCCCTTTTTCCATAATCAAAAGCTCTTTGTAAATGATAACCTCCATTTTTTGTAATATATTTATATTCTCTATCATATGTCTGGGGATAGTCCATATTGGTATCTTTCCATCTAACTTATATTGATATTTTTTCCAAACCCTCAACAAAGCACTTCTGACCATATTATTCTTAAATATCATCAATTTTCTTGTCATATAATACATATGCATGCCAACCATATAACAAACCATAACCTTCTATATTCAAAATCCTTTCCTCTGTTAAATTAATCCAATCAGAAATTAAAGCTAAAGCAACTGCATCATATTACAATTTCAAGTTAGGCATTTTTAAACCCCCTCTTTCCCTAACGTCTTGCATTATTTTTAACTTTATTCTCGGTTTTTTGCCCATCCATACAAATTTACTAATCCCCTTTTGCCATTCCTGTAAATTTGCATCTTTCTTCAATATTGGAATCATTTGAAACAAAAATAAAAATCTAGGCAAAACATTCATTTTTATACCTGCCACTCTTCCCAGCAATGATGATAATAATAATAACAATAATAACAATAATAATAATAATAATAATAATAATAAAATAATAATAATAATAAAATAATAATAATAATAATATTTTTAATTTGTATATTCCAAGGACTCAGGGTGCTTAAAATATGAAACAATACTATACTCAATTTAAAAACTTATTCAAATGGCCAAATTTTAAAATATAATAATCTATAAAATTGACAGAAATTTTAAACCCATAAAATCAAATTAAAAATATAATAATAATTTTTTTTTTTAATAATAATAATTTTTTTTTTTAATAATAATAATAATAATTTTTTTTTTTAATAATAATATAATAATCTATAAAATTGACAGAAATTTTAAACCCCTCTTTCCTAACGTCTTGCATTATTTTTAACTTTATTCTCGGTTTTACCCTTCCATACAAAATTACTAATCCTTTTGCCATTCCTGTAAATTTGCATCTTTCTTCAATATTGGAATCATTTGAAACAAAATAAAAATCTAGGCAAAACATTCATTTTATAGCTGCCACTCTTCCCAACAATGATAATAATAATTTTCAAAAGCCCCATGTAGAGAGCATTGCAATAGTCACAAATCAGCATGAGTGACTGCATATATCTCCAAACTTAACTCATCACAACCTGATAAAAAGCTCTCCTAGATTTCAAATTCTTCAAAGACATCCATCCAAATTGCATTTCCATCAATGATCAACAGACAGCTGCATCTGCAGCTGACTGTACTGGGGTGCCGGCATCCACAGCCACTCTGTCTTGGAGGGATTAAGCTTGAGCCTGTTTCTCCCCATCCAGACCCATATGGCTTCCAAACACTGGGACAGTACTTCGATAGCTTCATTTGGCCTTAAATACAGCATTCAAAACATTGGTACCTCACCCCAAAACCACTGATGATCTCACCTTTTATATAGATGTTGAACAGGAGGGGCGAGAGAATCGATCCCTGTGGCACCCCACACATGAGGCACCTCGGGATCGATCTCTGCCCCCCTGTCAACACCGTCTGCATCCGGTCAGAGAGGTAGGAGGAGAACCACCGATAAACGGTGCCTCCCACTCCCAAACCCTCCAACTGGCACAGCAGGATACCATGGTCGATGGTATCGAAAGCTGCTGAGAGGTCTAATAGGACCAGGGCGGAGGAGTAACCCTTATCCCTGGCCCTCCAGAGATCATCCACCAATGTGACCAAAGCCGTCTCAGTACTGTATCCGGGCCAGAAGCCGGACTGGAACGGGTCTAGATAGACAGTTTCATCCAGGTACTGGGGTAATTGACGTGCCACCACACTCTCTACAACCTTCACCGTAAAACGAAGGTTGGAGACTGGACGGTAATTTCCTAAAACATCTGGGTCCAGGGAAGGCTTCTTGAGAAGAGGTCTCACCACCACCTCTTTCAAGGCAGCGGGAAAGACCCCCTCCTAGAAAGAAGCAGTTGTAATTCCCCGGAGCCAGCCTCGTGTCACCTCCTGCGTGGCCAGTACCAACCAGGAGGGGCACGGGTCCAGTAAACATGTGGTGGCATTCAACCTTCCCAGCAACCTGTCCATGTCCTCGGGAGTCACAGGGTCAAAACTATCCCAAACAGTCTCAACAAGACGGGTCTCAAAACTTTCGCCTGGATCTACCCAATTTTGATCCAATCCATTCCGAAGCTGAACGATTTTATCGTATAGATAACCATTAAACTCCTCGGCACGCCCTTGTAATGGGTCCTCCCGCCCCTCCTATTGAAGGAGAGAGCGGGTCTGGCTGGGGCAGCATAATCTTATCTACCAATGAGGAAATGTAAGAATGTTTCGCATCCCTCAATGCCACTAGGTAGGTCCTACTATAGGACCTAACTAGTGTCCGGTCAGCCTCAGAACGGCTGGATCTCCAGGCACTCTCTAGGCGTCTTTTCCGGCGTTTCATCTCCCTCAGCTCCTCGGAGAACAAAGGAGCCGGTTGAGACCTGCGCCGGGTCAGAGGCCGCAAAGGCACGACACGGTCCAAAGCTCCAGTTGCGGCCTGTTCCCAGGCTGCGACTAGTTCTTCAGTCGTGCCGCGGGCCAGATTCTTGGGTAACGGCCCAAGCTCCATCAGGAACCTCTCTGGGTCCATCAGGCGCCTGGGACGGAACCAATGCATTGGTTCCGTCTCCCTGCGGTGGTGAGTAGCAGTCCGAAAGTCCAGACAAAGGAGAGAATGATCCGACCATGACAAAGGCTCGATAACTAAATCGTTTAAAATCAGATCATTATTCGATCTAAACCACGTATATTACTCAATAATATTTCCAAAGTTAGAATGAATAATAACGGTGACAAGGGACATCCTTGTCTAGTCCCTTTCTCAATCTTGAAGGATTCTGTTAATCCACCATTTACTATTATTTGAGCTGTTTGCTTTCGACATATAGCCTTAATTGCTTGAATAAAATAATCCCCAAATTGCATTTTTTCTATTACTTTAAACAAAAACCGCCAATCCAATCTATCAAAAGCTTTTTCCACATCCAAAAAGAAGAGTGCTGCTGAGACCTGGCTGTTTCTTTCCAAATATTCAAGTAAATTTACAATTTGTCTCATATTATATCTCATCTGTCTCCCCTTAATAAATCCTGTTTGATCATTATATATTAATTGAGTCATCAGTGGCATCAATCTATTCGCTAATATCTTAGCAAATATCTTATAATCAGTATTTAAAAGCGATATTGGCCTATAATTCTCTGGTTTAACACCATCTCGATCTTCTTTGGGTATTAATGAAATAAAAGCTGTCCTCCCCTTTGTATTCTGTTAAATAACTCCTTAAGTGGTACAATCATCTCATTTTGTAAATTTTTATAATAAGTAGTTGTCAAACCATCTGTACCTGGTGCTTTATTCGCTTTAAGCTGCTTAATTGCAAACACTATTTCCTTTGAAGAAATTAATTGATTCAACTCTTCCCTTTGATCTACTGTAATTTCTAAGATACCGTGGTCCTGTAAATATCTATCTATATCTTTATCATTAATCACATCTCTAGAATATAACTTAGTATAATATTCTAAAAAAGCTTTTTTAATCAAGTTTTGCTGATATACTTCCTTACCTCTATATTCTATTTTATCAATTATACGTCGTTTCTGTTTCTTTCTTAATAAATATGCTAACCACCTTCCAGGTTTATTAGTATTATTAAACAAATTATGCTTTGCATATTGTAAATTAGTTGCCACCTGATCTGCCATTAACATATTAAATTGACCTCTTAATATATTTATTAACTCTTTTATTTTACTATCTTCTGGATTACATACCAATAACTGCTCCTTCCTTTTAATTTCCTCTTCTAATTCTTTTCGCTTTTTCTGCAATCTATTTCTATATTTATTATTCATATCTAATAAAATTCCCCTCATATAAGCCTTGCTAGTGTCCCAAACTATCTCTATAGGTGTCCCCTTATCCATATTCAAAGAAAAAAAATTCCTTCATTTGAGTTTTACATTCATTTACATTTTGTTCATATTTAAACAAATTCTCATTCATCCTCCATGACCTCCTAGCCTCCTTTTCCCGATCTAGCTCAATCCAAACCGGGCTATGATCAGACAAAGTTCTAGAACAAATTTTTGTCTTCTTCACTCTGAAAAACAAATCATTAATAATTAAAATAAAATAATTAAAATAAAACCTAGAAAATGATTGATGTCTATCAGAAAAAAATGTAAAATCTCTCTCTTTTTCATTGCGTTCTCGCCATACATCTCTCAATTCTAAATCTTCCATCAAATCAAAGAAGGCCTTTGGCAGTTTTACACGATTGGAAATATTTCTAAGACTTCTTTTATCTTTCTGAATATCCATCACTCCATTCCAATCACCCATTAATATACGAGTTTTATAATCCCAAGATATTATTCTTTTATGTAAAAACTTATAAAATTTTTCTTGTTGTTGATTTGGTGCATAAACTCCTATTAAAAGCATCTTTCTCCCCTCCAATAAAAGTTCAATGGCAATATATCTTCCTTGATTATCCGCCTCAATTAATGTTGCAGATAAATTACTCTTTATATAAACAACTAGTCCATTCTTCTTTTCTGTAGCAGATGCAACAAAATGTATTCCCAATTTTGAATTTATCAAATATTTCTGGTCTGATGTTCTAATATGTGTTTCTTGTAAACATACAATGTCATTTTTAAATTGTTTCAAATAATGAAATATCTTTCTTCTCTTTTGTGGTGAGTTTAATCCATTAACATTCCAAGATAAAAGTCTAATTGCCATTATCAGCGATCGGAAACTTTTGAAGCATCAGCCGCAAATCATATCTTTCTTTGGGCCTTGCTCCTCCCACTGTTTCCATCTTGGTAGTAGCAGATTGAGCCTGTTGAGCCTTTTCTTCTTGTTCCTTGCATTTGACAGCTGCTCTTCTCATCCTTGGCTCTTTTGGAATCTCTGATCCCATCTTAGATACATCCAACACTTGTAAAAGGTCTTCTTCCATTACTATCACTTCTTTTTCTTTAATTTCGCCTTCCTTTCTCCTACCATCTGAAGATGGTGGACTTCCATCTTTAAGCACATAAGCATAAAACTCTCGTGCTTTACTGACTGTATTAAGACGATGTGCTTTCCCTTCATAGTAAACTATTATACCAGTTGGGATGTCCCATCTGTACTCAATCTGACATTTTTTAAGTTCGTTCACCAAAAAAGCAAATTCCTTCCTACCTCTCAACATTTTTGGGGGAATTTCCTTTAGTATTAAAATATCTTGGCCAGCCGCTTGAATCTTGTCTCCTTTAAAAGAAGCTTGTAAAATCTCATTTCTCACTGTTCTAGTAGTAAAATAAATGACAATGTCTCTCGGAAGATTTCTTTGTCTTGCTATCCAGGAATTCACACAATAATTTTTGTCAATATAAAAAGCCACATCTGCTGGCTGAACTGCCAAAATCTCCGCAAAGGCCTCAGAAAAAATTTGCTTCAAATTCTCTTGTCTATTCTCTTTTAGACCGCGTATTCTTAAAGCAAATTCCATAGCTCTATATTGTACCAAAACAATTTCATCATCAGCTTTATCCTATTACTTTGAGCTACCTCAATCTTATTTTCCAATTTTAAATTAACTTTCTTTATTTCTTCTACTTCCTGCTCCAATAAAATCACATTTGATGCCAAACCCTGTACTGCTGACACCAGACCTTCCTTGACTTCTTTATTTCCAATTTGAATTTCTAACATCTGTTTTTTCAGCTCTGACATTTCTTCTGTAATTAATTTAAAATTATCTTCTATCTGAGAGGTTTGCAAATTCATAGCATCATTAAGAGATTCTTTCATAAAATCTTTCAAATTATCCTGAAGTGCTTCCAAATTTAGTGATTTTGTATCAGCTGTATGTGCTGGAGAAACTCCCAGTGTTGATGTTCCTGGGGTTTTTGTTACAGTTGTCTTTAATTGTTTTGCTGCCATCTCTTAAAATTTCTCTTTAACTTAATGTTATGTATAAATCTTCTAAGTCTTTTAAAGAAACAGTCTCAATGTCTCTTCCATCCTCTCGTTACAACGTTTTAAAAAATCTCCAGCAGTTCTTCAGCAATAAACAGCAAACAGTGAGAATTGTAACACTTTCGTTTTCAACTGATTAACTCATTAAAGAACAGCCGCCATTTTCGCTTTGAAGTCAACTCCAAAACTTAAAAAAAAAATAACAGGAAATTGATTTAATTACTTGCTTTTATAGTTAGAGCTCTCCCATTTCTGTTCAGTCCGGTATTTTCTTCTTTAAGCTAAAATCGGTCCCGGCAATTGGTCATGACAATTAGGTCTGCCGAAGCAGAAAAAAAAGCCTCAGATCTGGAGTGCTTTGAAGTTCTGAGGGGGCTTAACCCTTCGAGCCCCCTGGTGTCTTCCAGGAGTTCTAGGGAAGCTCTACCTCTGCCTCTTTCGCTCACCTCCTCTTCTTTGCCCGAAGAGGGGGAATTTCGAACCGCTGGGCAGCTGATTGTCGCTGTCTTAGCGGTCCAACACGATCCAGAGGTTGGTGATCAAACAGATCACCTCCATTGCCAACGGAGCCAACCCGGAAGTCCCTGATCTAAACTTTTAACGGTTACATCAATGCATCCAACAAAGCATGGTCAAAGCAAAGGATGAAACAACTGCAATTGTTATCCCAGATTGTCAGACAATTATCTGTGTTAGCTACCAAGATAATAAAACTAAATTATTTCTGGTGAAAATAAATGTCTATTCACCAATGAGTGGATTTTTATCAATTCCAAGAAACACATCAGCTTCTGAGAGATGAGGGATGGAATCATGGATAGATCAGGGGTGGGTTCTACTTACCTTTACTACTTCGCAACAGGGCCTCATGCGCACACTCACTTCACTCGCACATGCATCTGGGCATGCGTAGATGCTTCCTGATGACATCAGGGTCGGTGGGTCGAGCCTCCTGCTGGTTTTATTACCAGTTCTATACAACCGGTCCGAACCAGGGGCAACCCACCACTGGGATAGATGTTCTGCAATGAAACGTTTTCCTGATGTTATAACAGCTCCCTTCATTTCCCTGTTTTATTATAGCAACTTCCCTGTTTAACCTGTTGGAGGAAGCAAATGGACATTGAAGCAAAGAGCAGCTGTTGAAGTACTGTTGACCTTTCATTGTACATACAGATGGAGAAATCCAAAAGATTAAATCCTCACTGTTGACCAGGAAAACTAGGCAAGAAAATAAAGAGTTGGCAGCAGCTTTCCCAGAGCAATATTCCCTTAGTTGTTGCCCAATGGATTTTGGCAGAAGAAGTTGGCTAATAGCTCAGAAAGCAAAGTATTTGACTATGCCAATTTTATGTGCTTCTCTTCATCATATGAAATTGGCAAATTATGAATTATACATAATCCCCATCATGGCAAATTTGGCTAAGAAAACAGCACACCAGGCCAGTGTTACACTTCATGCACTGGATGAAAATGAAGTTGTTATTATATACTGCATTATGATATTTTTCTGGGTTTTTTAGTTAAATCCACTCTCAACAATTTATATGCCACTTCAGTTCCATAGAGGTCAAAGCTCTATACACATGGATTATGGTGTAGTGTGGCTCCTACTAGTACATGATATCAAAACTGATCAAGATATCAGATATTTCAGCAAGGCATACAATACATAGCAGCTTAATTTGAGAGACACTACCTTATCTTTATTTATCTGCTTAATACCTTTAATACAGCTACTGTACTTTTGTCAATTACTCATTATGGAAAAATCTATTTTGTTTTTGTGAAGTTTTCATATTGAGAAAGGTGAATGGTTTTATTAGATTACTCAGAGTTGCAGTTTATGCAAGGATTTTTTGCAGCTTTGCTTCTTGAGACCTTTACAACTGGAAATATCAGGGATAGACTAAGAGGGAGGAGGTTCTGTTTTATTCCAAGCATGTACTTTGCTGTAGAGTTACCCCTCCCTTTCTCACCAGTTGCATGTTCTACGTTAAGTAGAACAGGACAGAACAGAACAGAACAGAATAGAACACTTTATTGTCACTTTGAATGTACACTAATCGGAATACATTAAAATGAATTTAGGTTGCATACAGCTCTCAAAGGGACTCCACCTCTAATATAAACATAAACATGACAAGATAAATAAATAAATAAATAAATACAAAATTATGCATGTACCCACATATATTATATGACACAGAGAAACAACAGTCTTGTTCAGATGTATATATGAACATGACAAGAAAAACCAATCTTGCAAATTTACCAGATGGATGGGATAGGGGCCTCTGTGGCTCAGACTGGTAAGACAGTCTGTTATTAACAGCAGCTGCCTGCAATTACTGCAGGTTCAAGCCCCACCAGGCCCAAGGTTGACTCAGCCTTCCATCCTTTTTTTTTTTTAAATTTTTTTATTACTTTTTTCCAACAAACAAAAAAGAAAATACATTATTGCACCCTTGTGCTATACATAAAAAAAAGGAAGATTTGGGTCTTCGGATATGTCCTCATGATTGCCAAAATCCACGTTCTCGAGGTACAGGTACCGAAGCATCCAATTTTCCAAGCGCATAGTCCACGAATGGTTTCCAAGTCTTCCAGAAAATATCTTCTTTATACACACCACTTCTAATTTTAATATCACATGTCATTTTATCATTTATGGCTAATTTCCACATTTCAGAATTCCACTCTTCTATTCTAAAAATCACATCTAATTTCCAATATCTAGCTATTATAATTCTACCTATTATAATCATAATTCTAATCAATTCTTTTTCATATTTTGTTAATTCTATTTCCTTAATTACCAACAATAATATAGTTTCCACTCTCAATATTATTACTTTCCCCATCATTTCAAATATCATTTTCTCCAATTGTTGCCAAAACTTTTTAACCTTGTCACATTTACATCACATATGTTCATAAGTCCCCAATTCCATCTCACATCTCCAGCATTTTTTACTAATTTTTTTATCCATTTGTAACAATCTTACTGGAGTCAAATACCATTTCCAAACAACTTTATAATTATGCTCTTTAATCCTTATAGATAAAGTTCTCATAATTCTACTATTCCAATTCACATTCCAATCTGACTCTGGTATTTCAATATTAAGATCTTTTTCCCAATTTGTCCTCATCACTCTTTGTAATTTTTCATCAGAATTTATAATCTTATAAACCCTACTAACGAGTCCCTTTAGCCCAATTTCATCTTTCATAATCCGAGATACTAAATATTCAAATTCAGTTTCGCATCTATTTATCAAGTAATTTTCCCTTAATTTTTTTGTCCATTTTTCTATCTGTATTTTTTCAAACCAACTTAACCCCAATTTTTCAATAATTTCTTTATTCCTCCTTTCATTTTCCATAACTTTTATCCAATCTCTAATAATTTCTATATTTTCCTCTTTAATCACTTCATTACGTTTTATATTATTTTTAATCGGCCAATTTCCAATTGTCTCCCATCCTTTATAAGGTAGGTAAAATGAGGACCCAGATTGTTGGGGGCAATAAGTTGACTTCGTATATAATATACAAATGGATGAAGACTATTGCTTGACATAGTGTAAGCTGCCCTGAGTCTTCGGAGAAGGGCAGGATATAAATGCAAATAAATAAATAAAAAAACAAAGCTGCTACAGATTCTAGAAGTCCTGCTAGAAATACTTTGAAATCTCCTCCCAAGGGGGAGAAACAGAAACAGACCATGAAGTGGGTATGTGGGGTCTCTAACAATGCTTTGAGCGCTAAGCACATAATTATTTATTTATTTATTTATTTATTCAAATTTATATACCGCCCTATCTCCCGAAGGACTCAGGGCGGTTCACAGGCACATAAAACATTTATTTACAATTAAAATAACTATTAAAAAACTTATTCTAATGCCAAATATTAAAAATATAAATATAAATCTTAAAACCAAATTTAAACCCCTGTGAATTTAAAAATCTATAAATTTAAAATCTAAATTTAAAATCTAAGCCAGTCCTGCACAAATGAATAAATGCGTCTTGAGCTCGCGACGGAAGGTTCGGAGGTCCGGAAGTTGACGGAGTCCTGGGGGGAGTTCGTTCCAGAGGGTGGGAGCCCCCACAGAGAAGGCCCTTCCCCTGGGCATCGCCAGACGACACTGTCTAGCTGACGGCACCCTGAGGAGTCCCTCTCTGTATTCGGTAGCAGTAGGCGGTCCCGTAGATAACCCGGCCCTATGCCATGGAGCGCTTTAAAGGTGGTTACCAACACCTTGAAGCGCACCCGGAAGGCCACAGGTAGCCAGTGCAGTCTGCGCAGGATAGGTGTCATACGGGAGCCACGAGGGGCTCCCTCTATAACCCGCGCAGCCGCATTCTGAACTAACTGCAGCCTCCGGATGCCCTTCAAGGGGAGCCCCATGTAGAGAGCATTGCAGTAATCCAGGCGAGACGTCACGAGGGCGTGAGTGACCGTGCATAGGGCATCCCGGTCTAGAAAGGGGCGCAACTGGCGCACCAGGCGAACCTGGTAAAAAGCTCTCCTGGAGACGGCCGTCAAATGATCTTCAAAAGACAGCCGTTCATCCAGGAGGACTTGCGCACCTCCATCGGGGCCAATGACTCGCCCCCAACAGTCAGCCGAGGACTCAGCTGACTGTACCGGGATGCCGGCATCCACAGCCACTCTGTCTTGGCTAATAACACTTATAAGCAGTATCCTGAATAACAGGAAGTGAGCTTCCTGTAGTCTTCTCAGCTGTCCTTACCACTCTCTGAATGGACTTTCTATCGGAGGCACTGCTGCCACCAACCGAAACAGGAATGCAGTTTGATAAGACACTCTCTATAAAAAGTGGATGCAGGAAATGCAGGTGCTGGTTTACACGCTTCATTAAGGATGACGTGTGGAGAGACCAGTTCAGATTGTTAGTTATCTACACCCCCAGATACTTAATACTGTTGACCACCTCTACAGCTGCATCCTTGATACTGAGTGGAGTACGACCATGCCGGCTCTTTCTAAAATCTACAATGACCTCCTTTGTTTTATTAACATTTAGAACCAGGTTACTTTTATTGCACCAGTCCACCAGATCCTTCCTCTCTTTCCTATATGCATCTTCCATAGTGGAGACCCACAACTTCCATAGTGGTAGAAGTGGAATAAATAATTCTGTTGCTTTTAATTCTACTAGAATAGAATAGAATAGAATAGAATAGAATTTTATTGGCCAAGTGTGATTGGACACACAAGGAATTTGTCTTGGTGCATATGCTCTCAGTGTACATAAAAGAAAAGATACGTTCATCAAGGTACAACATTTACAACACAATTGATGATCAATATATCAATATAAATCATAAGGATTGCCAGCAACAAGTTATAGTCATACAGTCATAAGTGGAAAGAGATTGGTGATGGGAACTATGAAACGATTAATAGTAGTGCAGATTCAGTAAATAGTCTGACAGTGTTGAGGGAATTATTTGTTTAGCAGAGTGATGGCCTTCGGGAAAAAACTGTTCTTGTGTCTAGTTGTTCTGGTGTGCAGTGCTCTATAGCGTCGTTTTGAGGGTAGGAGTTGAAAGTTTGAGGGTACTAAGTTTTATCTTTCTATGAGAATGTCATAGTTGAGCTTAAGAAAAAGCAGGACTAAAATTTAACAAGTCTTGGAAATTACAGCAGGGCAATGAAATAATTTTTATGGCTGAACAAACTTTTTGAGCTGGGCTTATCATAATAAATATATCCCCATGTAAACATGAATATTCACTAACTGTATACATATAGAGGGTCAGGGTGCGCAAAAGGCTTATGCCAACTGTAAAGGACTGAAATTTATACTTCAGCTGACAGATGTTTGATGGCTGACACTATAAGTGAATGCAACTTAATAGAGTTGTGTGCATTCTAGTGTAAACAATTCTTTGGCTTATATTGTACCACACAACCATATGGGCCAATCTCCTAGATGAGGTAGACTGAATTCTAAACAAAAAATGTGTGATAGAAAATTCAGCATCAGGATCCAATAGAAAAACAGATATAAACAATCTGGTGCAGAGGAAATGAACAAGCGGGTTCAGTGAATCAAATATCCCCCACTTTGCTTCTGTTTTATGTACTATATGAAACTCTGAAAGATTTGATTTAAACATATTTTCAGAGTTCAGGATCTAAGTTGAGATGGGGAGATGGATTGAGATACTAAACAGACAACAGAAATAATAAATCCTGCAGAGGAGAAAATATATTAGTGGTTTCTTTTAGTTCTAGGAAAGAACTAATCAGTTGAATCAGGAACAAGTCCAATTTCCTGTTGTGCCCTATTGGCCGCTGGCCCCTCCAGCTGCCGAATCAGATGAAGAGGCAGCATGGGAATAAGAGCCAGCATCAAGGCAAACTGAGAGCTCCGAAGGGGAGGAAAGAATGGAGCTATCAGAGATAGAGACAGAGGCGGAGCCTGGGCCATCCATTAGTCCTCAGATGGAGAGTCAACAGCCCCCAGGTCTAGAGGTGGCTGATGAGGAAGAGGAGGAACAGCTGGATCCAGTGCCTGACACATGGATGCGGAGAAGGCAGAGGAGAGGAGAACAGTAGAAATCTATGGGCCAGTCCTTGGGACGGAAGAGCCACTGCTGCTAGCGAAGCCCCACCCTAGCACTGGGGATAAAAGGCAGGGGGCGGAGCTGAATAGGTGTGGCAGACTTGTTAGTCTGCTGTGTGTGAAAGAGAGACTTTTTGCCAGGGCTGCTGGTGCTCCTAATAAAGGAAACATTTATTTAACTACAGAGAGTTTGTCATGTTTGGGAGCCAGGTCAGAACATTTTCATGAGCTGGCTTAGCTATTGGCATGATCCTTTTATTAGATTTTTTTTTAAAAAAAATATATAATTATAAAAGTATCATTCACTAATCATCCCTCTTACCTGTTCTACAATGCCAGATTCAAGGAAGAGGAATGATCTTACTTACACTGCCTTTCCTTAATTTTGGACCTCCACTGCATCTTCTGCTAGATCTTCTTCCTATTCTTGAGTAGATTTTATCTCCAAGTAGATTTTCTTAGTCATCACTAGACCTTTTTGTACATCTAACTAAATATCTGTATGGTGTATTAGAATAGAAATATTACATAGGCAAACTAAGTGACACTTTTAACTGCTTGAACCACACATTATGGACCACCTAAAGCTTCTTTATGGTTTTCAAGGGCAGATCCATTTGGAGCAGTGGTGGGTTTCTACCAGTGGTGGATTTCAAAAATTGTTACTACTGGTTCTGTGGGTGTGGTTTGGTGGGTGTGGCATGGCTTAGTGGGTGTGGCTTAGTGAGCATGGTAGGGGAAGGATACTGTAAAATCTTCATTCCGACCCCACTCCAGGGGAAGGTTACTGCAAAATCCCCATTTCCTCCTGATCAGCTGGGATTTGGGAGGTAGAGCCATGAGGGCGGGGCCAGACAGAATTTTACTACCGGTTCTCCGAACTACTCAAAATTTCCGCTACCGGTTCTCCAGAACTGATCAGAACCTGCTGAAACCCACCTCTGGTTTCTAATGGTTCACCCCAATTAGGGCGAACTGCTAATAGTGGTGGTGGGAGGCTCTGCCCACCCACCTAGATGTAATCACAGATGCTCTGTGCATATGCAGAAGGTTCTGCACACATGCGCTCTCCCAGTTCCGAACTGGTAGAAATGTAAGATTTAGAGTATATAAGAGTGATCAAAATAGGAGTTGACTAAGGCAGTATAGTAATACAGTCAGCTATTTGTTGTGATCTATCAGTTTGAAACATTGAAGGAACACACTAATATGATAAAGGCATATTGGTTGCAAATAATGGTTTGTCAATTATAATTTGACATAATTTGATCCATTATTTAAAAAGATAGATAGGCTGATTGATTTCCAGGTGATACTTTTATTTATTTATTTTATTTATTTGTCAAGCACATATAAAATAACAGGTAAAAGTATAAACATAATTTGAATACATGAACAGAGTAAGTAAAAAGGAATATTAGGACAGGGGTGGTAGGCACGCTGGTGCATTTATGCATGCCTCTTACATACCTTTTAGGAATGGGGTGAGGTCAACAGTAGACAGTCTACGGTTCAAATTTTGGGGGTTTGGGGAAGAAACTTCAGAGTCAGGTAGTGCATTCCAGGCATTGACCACTCTGTTGCTGAAGTCATAATTTCTGCAGTCGAGTTTGGAGCGGTTTATCTTGAGTTTGTATCTGTTATTTGTTTGTGTATTGTTGTGATTAAAGCTGAAGTATTCATTGACAGGTAGGACATTGTGGTAGATAATTTTATGTACTATGCTTAGGTCAGACTGAAGTAGGCATAATTCTAAATTGTCTAAGCTCAAAATTTGGAGTCTGTTGGCATAAGGTATTTTATTATGGGTAGAGGAATGGAGGACTCTTCTTGTAAAATATCTCTGGATTCTCTTGATTGTATTTATGTACAATATGCAGTGTGGGTTCTAGACAGATGAGCTGATTTCAAGAATTGGTCTAGCAAATGTTTTGTATACTCTAGTTAGTAGTACAATATTACCAGAGAAGAAGCTATACAAGATTAGGTTAACAACTCTTAGTGCCGTTTTGGCAATGTTGTTACAGTGGGCTCTGGCACTTAGATCTTTAGAAATGAGTACTCCAAGGTCCTTGACAGAGTGAGGGTCATCTACAAGGTCATGCCCATCTAATTTGTATTTTATGTTTTGATTTTTTTTGCCAATGTGCAAGACAGAGCATTTGTTGGTTGAGATTTGAAGTTGCCACTTGTTAGACTAATCTAACACATAGTCAAGGTCTTTTTGAAGGGTAGTTGCATTGTTGGTGGTGTTGAGTAGTTTAACATCATCAGCAAACCAAATTGTTTGTTAGGAAGTAGGTTGTTTGTCTCTAGGTGGAGGGTAATAGATTGGTTAATGATTGATTCCATGACTTTGCAGGTGACGCAACATAAAGATATTGGTCTCTAATTTTCAACTAGGCTAGGGTCTCCCTTTTTGAAGATAGGGATGACCTTGGCTTGTGAGCATTGGTAGAGCAAGGTGGCTGGTACTGAAAGATTTTTCAAAAATTATGCTTAGAGGTTCTGCAATTGCAGTGGAAAGCTTTTTTAGAAGTATGTGAGGTCCAAAAGATAGAGATGGTTTTAGATTGCATAGTGCATGTTGTCTTTTGTAAAATCAATATGTATAAGATCACTGTAATCGTTGTAATTGTCTGTAGTACAACTGGGAAATATTGGGTATGTGTTGTTGCTGTTTACAAAAACTGAGCTGAAGAACATGTTAAAGAGATTGGCTTTATCTGTTTCATCAATACATTTTCATTGTTTGGTCCTTTTAGGGGTGGGATGGATCTCGAGTCTTTAAGTTTGTTGTTTACAAAATTATAGAAGGCATGGGTGGATTTTGTGCGTAGAAGGTTTTCTTGATGTTATAATTGATGCATTCAATCTTCATTTGTTGGCATAAGTTTTTGTAGCATTTTTTGAAGTTAGTTATGCGGTTAGTTTTGTTTTTTCGCCAAAGAGATTTTTTTCTGAATTGTAATTTTCTTATTGTTATTGGTAGTTAATTTTTTCTGGTTTTGTGGGATATTAGTGGTACATTTGACTTCGCGCAAGAAAATGTTGTAATGGTCGTCAGCAGTATTACAGCCAAAGAATAGAATTTGCCAATCAAGATATGAGAGTTCATTGTCTATGAGATCATTGTTGGCTTTTTAAAAGTTATGGGGATCCCATCATACTGGGAATACATACATAATGGGAATACATACTGAGCAAAATAAAAGAAGCATGGACTTCTAAGTTAAAATCCCTAAACTTGCAAGGTTTTTTCATTTACTTTTTCATCATGCAAGCATTTCTCCATATCTTATTTAAACAACTGTATGTCAGGGAGCTTTGAGGAACTGTAACGATGTTTTTCAGAAAAAGAAAATAAAACTTATATACAGATGGCGATTCAAGATGAAAAGTGTAGAATGAAGAGCAAATGAGAAAATACATATGTTTTGTCCTTGAACATATTTTGAGTTTTGTCCATGTATCACATAGTCATTATCAAGTAAGAATAAAGCATTTCACTACAAGAATATAATGTGGACAGCCAATGGATGCAGTGACTGCTTTTTGTGTATAGTTACAGCCTGCAAAATGAATTCTTGTGTCATCCTTCATATTAATAAAGTTTCATATTTCCTTCTTTCTGTAGAATAAAATGAAATAAAAATGGAATACAATGATCAGGCTTTAGTGCAATTGAGACCAGAAAAGTAGGGAGAATGCACTTAGATTCTGGTGTTAAATACTGCACATAACAAAAAGCCAAGGTGGTGCAGTGGTTAGAGTGCAGTACTGCAGGCTACTTCAGCTGACTTCTAGATGCAGTTCGGCAGTTCAAATCTTGCCGGCTCAAGGTTGGCTCAGCCTTCCACCCTTCCAAGGTGAGTTCAATGAGGACTCAGATTGTTGGGGGCAATATGCTGGCTCTGTAAACCACTTAGAGAAGGCTGTAAAAGCACTATGAAGCGGTATATAAGTCTAAGTGCTATTGCTATAATGAAATTAAACTTATGCAATATTTCAAATAAATACCTGTAGAGATTATGGTGATTGGACAGTGATGTTATTACAAAAGAATGGGATGAAGCGTTATCATTTTTTGGGGTGTGAATGTTTGAGTTTTTTAAGGTTGCTGATTTATTCCAAATAGGCCAGTAAAGTTATTAAATCATTAATTAGCCTATTTAGGCAATTTTTTTTAATACAAAGAAGATCTCTCCAAACATGCTGAAAATTGCTACTTTCTGAGCAAATGTTATGATGCAATCTTGGAAGAGAAGAGGGTAAGAATAAAAGTGGTCATGAAGGAAGTGAAATGCATTAACCTTATACATGGTGTAAAGCAGTGGCGGGTTGTCTCCAGTTTGGACCGGTTCTTGCGAACTGGTAGTAAAACCAGGGGAGGCTCCGCCTACGGACCCCGAGGTCATCAGAAAGCTTCTGCGCATATGATCCCGCTGTAAACCGGTAGTAAAGCTAAGTAGAACCCACCCCTGGTGTAAAGGAAGTTGTCCAAAGAAACAGAAGTGCTACTTCATGCTGCTTCTTCACTATCCCAAGGCAGAGCACTGGAAATCAGCTAAGCAGAACTAGATTAATTTATGGACAATAAAACTAATATGGCTATTTGTACAGTCACAGTGCAGAAGACCATTGTTACTTTGAGAGGACTTTATGAGTTTTGAATTCTCCTTCATATTAAGAATAAAGGACAAGCTGGGAAGGGGGAGGGGAGTGTTCTTCACACACCTGCAAATCTGTGAACATCTCAGTTTTTTGATTCCCATCTTAGAGTCATGTGCCATCCAATTAAGGTCAGGTCTTGCATCATCATAAATGAAGAAGCAGGGCCATGAAGACATGGTGCCAACCTTGCAATTGTTTTTTTGGGGAGTTTCTTCATAGAACCTGACATTGGGCACTGTGGAAATTGGCTGCTATTGGGATATCTCTGCTGTTGTTATTAATGCACTCCTGACAGCTTGTAAGGGATTGGGATATCATTTTGCTTGTCATCTATGCTTTTTAATGTTATGCTTTTAAATCTATTTGCTTGAATTAATAATAAAGCTCTTTTTTTTAATTCACTGGTGTGTTCATTGTCTCCAGATCCAAAACAACCAATTTACTGGGCACCGTTGCACTGAAATTCAGAACAAACAATCAAAGATTTATAGCTGTTATTTTATACATGTTTGACAAATAAATAGAATAGAATAGAATAGAATAGCATAGAATAGAATAGAATTTTATTGGCCAAGTGTGATCGGACACACAAGGAATTTGTCTTGGTGCATATGCTCTTAGTGTACATAAAAGAAAAGATACCTTCATCAAGGTACACTTACAACACTTAATGATGGTCATAGGGTACAAATTTAACATTTAATAATAAAACACTTAATGATAGTCATAGGCTACAAATAAGCAATCAGGAAACAATCAATATCAATATAAATCATAAGGATTACCGGCAACAAAGTTACAGTCATACAGTCATAAACAAATAATTCCCTCAACACTGTCAAACTATTTACTAAATCTGCACTATTAATCTTCTCATCATTCCCATCATCCATCTCCTTCCACTTATGACTGTATGACTGTAGCCACAGTCATCCCTATCTTCAAAAAAGGAGACCCCAGCTTAGTCGAAAACTACAGACCGATCTCCCTTTGCTGTGTCACCTGCAAAGTCATGGAATCTATCATCAACCAATCCATTATCTCATACTTAGAAACAAACAACCTACTCTCCAACAAACAATTTGGTTTCAGAAAAAAATTATCATGTAACTTACAACTTCTGCACTGCAAAAACATATGGACTTCAAATCTTGATCAAGGCAAATCAATAGATGCAATCTACATAGACTTCTGCAAAGCTTTCGACTCAGTAGTACACGATAAACTTCTCCTAAAACTAATATCCTATGGCATCTCAGGACCCCTCCACAAATGGATATCTGCTTTTCTGTCTAACAGACAACAAGTGGTCAAAATTGGCAATGCTCTATCAAATCCTGTTCCTGTCAAGAGTGGCGTTCCTCAAGGCAGCGTTCTTGGACCAACACTCTTTATACTATACATTAATGATCTTTGTGACCATATCTCAAGTAATTGTGTTCTCTTTGCTGATGATGTCAAACTATTTAACATCACAGACAATACTTCTATCATTCAAAACGACCTTGATCATCTAACCGCTTGGTCTAAAAATTGGCAGCTCCAAATTTCAACCAGCAAATGCTCAGTCTTACATATAGGAAAAAAGAACCCAAAAACTAAGTACACACTAGATGGACATTACCTTACAGATGACCCCCATCCCGTTAAAGACCTTGGAGTTTTCATGTCAAATGATCTAAGTGCCAAAGCCCACTGCAATTACATAGCAAAAAAAGCTCTAAGAGTTGTAAACCTAATCTTGCGCAGTTTCTTTTCCAAAAAGAATTAACCACACTATTAACCAGAGCATATAAAACATTTGCTAGACCAATTCTAGAATACAGCTCGCCTGTTTGGAACCCTCACCACATCTCTGACATCAATACAATTGAACGTGTCCAGAAATATTTTACAAGGAGAGTTCTCCATTCCTCTGAAAACAATAGAATACCCTATCCCACCAGACTTGAAATCCTAGGCTTAGAAAACTTGGAACTCCGTCGCCTTCGACAAGACCTAAGCTTAACTCACAGAATCATCTATTGTAATGTCCTTCCGGTTAAAGACTACTTCAGCTTTAATTGCAATAATACTAGAGCAACTAATAGATTTAAACTTAATGTCAACCGCTTTAATCTAGATTGCAGAAAATATGACTTCTGTAACAGAATCATCAGTGCTTGGGACACTTTACTTGACTCTGTGGTCTCTTCCCATAATCCTAAAAGCTTTATCCAAAAACTTTCTACTATTGACCTCACCCCATTCCTAAGAGGACCATAAGGGGCGTGCATAAGCGCACAAACGTGCCTACCGTTCCTGTCCTATTGTTTTTCTTTTCTTCTTTCTATATATATGCTTATACCTCCTTATATTTACCCATATATGTTTATATACTATATAATCTTTTGTATGATTCCTACATATATTGTTGTGACAAAATAAATAAATAAATAAATAAATAAATAAATAAATAAAGTATGACTGAAACTTTGTTGCCGGTAATCCTTATGATTTATATTGATATTGATTGTTTCCTGATTGCTTATTTAACATAACATAACAACAGAGTTGGAAGGGACCTTGGAGGCCTTCTAGTCCAACCCCCTGCCTAGGCAGGAACCCTACACCATCTCAGTCAGATGGTTATCCAACATTTTCTTAAAAATTTCCACTGTTGGAGCATTCACAACTTCTGCAGGCAAGTCGTTCCACTTATTAATTGTTCTAACTGTCAGGAAATTTCTCTTTAGTTCTAAGTTGCTTCTTTCTTTGATCAGTTTCCACCCATTGCTTCTTGTTCTACCCTCAGGTGCTTTGGAGAACAGCCCGACTCCCTCTTCTTTGTGGCAACCCCTGAGATATTGGAACACAGCTATCATGTCTCCCCTAGTCCTTCTTTTTATTAAACTAGACATACCCAGTTCCTGCAACCGTTCTTCATATGTTTTAGCCTCCAGTCCTCTAATCATCTTTGTTGCTCTTCTCTGCACTTTTTCTAGAGTCTCAACATCTTTTTTACATCGTGGAGACCAAAACTGGATGCAATATTCCAAGTGTGGCCTTACCAAGGCATTATAAAGTGGCACTAACACTTCACGTGATCTTGATTTTATCCCTCTGTTTATGCAGCCCAGAACTGTGTTGGCTTTTTTAGCAGCTGCTGCACACTGCTGGCTCATATCTATTTGTACCCTATATCTTATATCTTATACCTTATAACTATTTGTACCCTATGATTATCATTAAGTGTTTTAAGTGTTGTACTTTGATGAAGGTATCTTTTCTTTTATGTACACTGAGAGCATATGCACCAAGACAAATTCCTTGTGTGTCCAATCACACTTGGTCAATAAAAAAAAAATTCTATTCGAAATTCTATTCGAAATTCTATTCGAAATTCTATTCTTGTTAAGAACTAGTTTTTGGTTTGAGAAAAAAACACCGTGTACTATTTCCGCTCTCTGACTTAAAGCATTAAATCTCCTGCAGTGACAGGCAGTCATATTTATTTTTGTGATGGGACGAAACCAATTTTCATCCTTTTTTTGCACCTCCTGGCTTCTTGGAGACACCTTTCAATGGTAGTGCCTACACCTGTGGCATCAAACTTCACATTCCAGGGAATGTGCTTATAGGTATATTGTTCAGAGAACATTCCCCCACCCCCAAATTTTGCACAAACAGTCCAGGCCTTTAAACACCCTTGTTGGTTTTTTTGCTTTATTTTTAAACAGGGAAAGAAAGCTACAATTTGCTTAAATTGCTTCTCATGGCTGAAAATGAAAATTGAATGGGCAGCGTAGAGCGCATGACAGAGAAAATGACTACCATTCTAACTGAAGCCATGAGTCCATTTTTAGGTGTTACTGCTATTAATTTTGTTGGTCTAGTCTAAGATTACTGTGGTACTGTCAAAATCTTTTTTTCTCCTTAGAATGAAAAACACGAAGAAAGGAGTACAAAAAGATCCTGAATTTGTTTTCTGCAGAAATAGCAAATTCAACAGAAATCATTAACTTCATGCCATGGGAGAGAAAGACAAAAGGTAGTTTATCTTCTTATTGTGTTATTTTTAGCACAGAAACATTCTTCCACAAAAGGAAGAACGGCAAGTGATGAAATATGATATAAGCTCTAAGTCTCAAAATGACTGTAATCTAGGTGGCTGGGACTCCCCCAATTAACGTTCCAGCCACTTGGTGGAATTTAATTGGGTGAGACCCAGCCACCCAGATGTATGGTGATATAAATATAAAGAGTCACTTTATGTATCATACAGGTAGTTCTTAACTTATGACTATAATAGATCATGCCAATTGTTGTTGTCAGTTGTGATGGTCATCATATGAAGTAGGTCATCATATGAAAATCACGTGAAGTATTAGTACCGCTTTATAAATCCTTAGTAAGGCCACATCTGGAATACTGCATCCAGTTTTTGTCACAGCATTACAAAAAGATGTTGAGATTTTGAAAAAATTGCGAAGAAGAGCAACTAAGATGATTAAAGGCAGGAGTGAAATGCTCCCGGTTTGGACAGGATCATGCGAGTCGGTAGCGATGGGAGCAGGTGGTTCAGAGAACTGGTAGCAAAAATCCCTGCCCCCCCCCACTGCCCACACCTCGCTGTTCCTCTTTTCCATCGCTGAAGCGCTTGGTGGTGATATAGCTGCAAATGGCCTTAAATGACTGCCGCGCCACTTCAAAGGGCCACACTATAGCTGATCAGTGCTGTAGGCAGCTAGTAGACCGGTGCCTCTATTTTTAAAGAAGGTATACCAGTGCCTGCCAAAAAAAGGCACTTGGTAGACCGGTGCCTCTCAGTAAAACGTAATTGGTAGACCGGGGCCTCTATTTTTAAAGAAGGTAGACCAGTGCCCCTCAGTAAAATGCAATTGGTAGACTGAAGCCTCTTATTTTTAAAGAAGGTAGACCGGTGCCTCCCAAGTTTTGTATACTTTATTATTTTTATTATTTATTATAAATAATAATATTATGAGAGCCCGTTTTTACGAGAGCTGGCATGCTAAATCCAGGAGACTTAGGGGATTTTTAACTAATTGTTTTAATAGATTTTTTAAGGGGAGTTTTAATGGGGATTTTAAGGGTGAGGGATTCTTAAGGGGTGGGAGGGGTAGGGCGGGTGTTGGGGAAACCCGGGTGGGAGTTTTAATGGAAATTTTAAGGGGGGGAGGGAAACCGACGGGTTTGGGTTGGGGGTGGGTGGGAGGGTTAGGGTGGGTGATGGGGGTAGCCCGTCGGGAGGGAAACCAGTTCCAGCGCATGCTCGTGGCGACTATCAAATCGGTTCGGAGGTTATGGAGTGTGTTCCTTTGTGTGAGGTGAGTCCATCTGCACGGTAAGTGGGAGGGGCAGATATGGCGGAAGGGGATCGCATCGGTTTAGGGGTCACGCGTTCGATGTATACAGGCGATTGCGTGCCCCGATCCCCCTGACTTCTCCCGTTCCCCGGATGGTCAAGACCCCCAGAGCCTGGGCCTTCGTCTGATGTTATGCAACGCACGGTCCGTGGCCAATAAGGCCCCCCTAATACATGATCTGATTCAGGGGGGTGCCGCGGATATTATAGGCGTTACGGGGACCTGGCTGGGCACTGAAGGGGGCGTGCCCCTGGTTGAGATGTGCCCACCGGGTTTCTGTGCATTCCATCAGCCGAGGCCCAGGGTAGGGGTGGGGGTGGCGGTTGTTATTAAAGAGAGTCTAGAGCCGAGGAGACCACTGTACCTCAGATTGCGGGTGTGAATCCCTCTTTGTGAGGTGGGGTCATAGATGTCAGATGGGCTTGCTGGTGGCGTACCTGGCTCCTTGCTGCGTGACAGCGGCCCTGCCCGAGCTCCTGGAGGTGCTTGCGGGGTGGCAGTGGAGACCCCAGACTTTTAGTCATGGGGACTTTAACTGCCATCTGCTGGCTCGTCATCGACAGTAGCTCGGGAGTTCATGGCCTCCATGACGGCCCTGGACCTGACTCAAGTAGTGGATGGCCCTACTCACATTGGGGGAGGCACACTGGACCTGATTTTTATCTCTGGTCAGTGGCTGAAGGATCTGGACTTGGGAGATATAGTCACAGAGCCTTTGTCATGGTCAGATCACTCTCCTTCGCCTGGACTTTCTGACCGCTACCCAACACCGCAGGGAGACGGAACCATTACGTTGGTACCGTCCCAGGCGCCTGATGGACCCAGAGAGGTTCCGGACGGAGCTTGGGCCATTCCCTGAGGGTCTGGCTCACGGCACGGCAGAGGAACTGGCCGCAGCCTGGGAACGGGCTGCGGCTGGGGCTTTAGACCGTGTCGTGCCTCTGCGGCCTCTGACCCGCGCAGATCCCAACCGCCCTTGGTTCTCCGAGGAGCTGAGGGGATGAAACGCCGGAGAAGACGCCTAGAGAGTTCTTGGAGGTCCAGCCGTTCAGAGGCTGATCGGACACTAGTTAGATCCTATACTAGACCTACCTAGTGGCACTGAGGGAAGCGAGGCGTTGCTCGCCTCCTCCCTCATTGCGTCGGCAGATAACCGCCCAGCTGCCCTGTTTGGTGGCCCGCTCCTCCTTCACCAGGGGAGCGGGATGACCCGTGCAGGGACGTGCTGAGGAGTTTAACGTTATCTATACGATAAAATCGTTCAGCTGGGACGGTCTGGACCAAAATTGTGGCGATTCGGACGGGCGTCTGAGGCGGTCTTGGTGATATTGTTTGGGATGAGTTTGACCCTGTGGCTCCGAGGACATGGACAGGTTGCTGGGTAGATTGAATGCCACCACGTGTTTACTGGACCCGTGCCCTCCTGGCTGGTGCTGGCCACTCAGGAGGTGACACGAGGCTGGCTCCAGGGATTACGGCGCTTCTTTGGTGGAGGGAGTCTTCCGCCGCCTTGAAAGAGGCGGTGGTGAGGCCCTCCTCAAGAAGCCTTCCTGACCCGCTGTTTTAGGTAATTATCGTCCGGTCTCCAACCCGCCCGCGGCGAAGGTTGTAGAGAGTATGGTGGCATATCAGTTTCCCCTGCACCTGGAGGAAACTGTCTATCTAGACCCGTTCCAGTCCGGCTTCTGGCCCGGTTACAGCGCTGAGACGGCTTTGGTCGCGTTGGTGGATGATCTCTGGAGGGCCAGGGATAGGGGTTGTTCCTCTGCCCTGGTCCTATTAGACCTCTCAGCGGCTTTCGATACCATCGACCATGGTATCCTGCTGCGCTGGCTGGAGGGATTGGGAGTGAGAGGCACCGTTTATCGGTGGTTCTCCTCCTATCTCTCCGACCGGACGCAGACGGTGTTGGCGGGGGGGCAGAGGTCGGCTCCGCGGCGCCTCACTTGTGGGGTGCCGCAGGGGTCGATTCTCTCGCCCCTTCTGTTCAACATCTACATGAAGCCGCTGGGTGAGATCATCAGTGGCTTCGGTGTGAGGTACCAGCTGTACGCTGATGACACCCAGCTGTACTTTTCCACACCGGGCCACCCCAATGAAGCTATCAAAGTGCTGTCCCGTGTCTGGAAGCCGACGGGTCTGGATGGGGAGAAACAGGCTCAAGCTCAATCCTCCAAGACGGAGTGGTTGTGGATGCCGGCATCCCGGTACAGTCAGCTGAGTCCACGGCTGACTGTTGGGAGCGAGTCATTGGCCCCGATGGAGAGGGTGCGCAACTTGGGCGTTCTCCTGGATGAACGGCTGTCTTTTGAAGACCACCTGACGGCCGTCTCCAGGAGAGCTTTCCACCAGGTTCGCCTGGTGCGCCAGCTGCGCCCCTTTCTAGACCGGGATGCCTTATGCACAGTCACTCACGCCCTTGTGACGTCTCGTCTGGATTACTGCAATGCTCTCTACATGGGGCTCCCCTTGAGGGGCATCCGGAGGCTTCAGTTAGTCCAGAATGCAGCTGCGCGGGTGATAGAGGGAGCCCCTCGTGGCTCCCACGTGACACCTATCCTGCGCAGGCTGCACTGGCTACCTGTGGCCTTCCGGGTGCGCTTCAAGGTGTTGGTGAACGTCTTCAAAGCGCTCCATGGCATAGGGCCGGGCTATCTACGGGACCGCCTGCTGCTACCGAATACCTCTCACCGACCCGTGCGCTCTCACAGAGAGGGACTCCTCAGGGTGCCGTCGGCGCGACAGTGTCGTCTGGCGACGCCCAGGGGAAGGGCCTTCTCTGTGGGGGCTCCCGCCCTCTGGAATGAACTCCCCCCAGGACTCCGTCAACTTCCGGACCTCCGAACCTTTCGTCGCGAGCTTAAAACTCACCTATTCATCTGCGCTGGACTGGGTTAGTTTTTAAACTTATGGGTTTTTAATGGGTTTTATTCTAAATTTTAATCATGGCCAATTTAATAAGTTTTTTAATTATATTTTAATCGTATTTATATTGTATTATTTTGTATTTTTTATCAGGCTGTGAACCGCCCTGAGTCCTTCGGGAGAAGGGCGGTATAAAAATTTAAATAAATAAATAAAATAAATAAATAAATAAATTATTATTGACCATGCCCATTCAGTCACCTGACCACCAAGTCACACCCACCAATTAAGCCACGCCCACAGAACCGGTAGGGAAAATTTTTAGATTTCACCCCTGATTAAAGGCCTTGAGACTAAAACATATGAAGAAAGGTTGCAGGATTTGTGTTTTGGCTAGTCTAGAGAAAAAGAAAGAGAAGGGGGGGTGGGAACATGATAGCAGTATTCCAGTGTTTGAGAGGCTGCCACAAAGAGGAGGGGGTCAATTTATTTTCCAAAGCATCAGAGAGTAGGACAAGAAACAATGCATGGAAATTAATCAAGGAGAGAAGCAACCTGGAATTGAGGAGAAATTTCCTAACAGTGAGGACAATTAACCAATGGACCAGCTTTGCCTTCAGAAGTTGGAGGTGCTTCATCATTGGAGGTGTTTAAGAAGAGACTGGACAGTCACTTGTCTGAAATGGTATAGGATATCCTGCTTGAGCAGTGGGTTGACTAGAAGACCCCCAAGGTCCCTTCTAGCTCTATTCTGATTGACCTGATTTTACACAGTCATAAGGTGAAGCTATTTTTTGTTATGGGGCATTTTTGCCCACCACTGGAAGTTAATGCTGGTTTTCCAGCAAAAATTTTATAAACACTGCATAAATTTATTTATTTACTTATTTATTTATTTAAATTTTTATACCGCCCTTCTCCTGAAGGACTCAGGGCGGTGTACAGCCAAAGATAAAAACAGTAAGTATACAAAGTTAAAATATCAATTTAAAATACCTATTCAATAGTGGCCGAATTAAAACCGTCAGATTGACCTAACCTAAAATACCCCATATAAAATTACAAAGGATTAAAAATTTAAAATTTAAAATTTAAAAAATCAGTCCAGTCCCGCTTGAATAAATAAGTGAGTTTTTAATTCCTGGCGAAAGGTCCGAAGGTCAGATATTTGGCGCAAACCGGGGGGAAGGCCGTTCCAGAGAGTAGGTGCTCCAACAGAGAAGGCCCTTCCCCTGGGGGCCGCCAGCCGGCATTGCTTGGTGGACGGCACCCTGAGGAGACCCTCTCTGTGAGAGCGTACGGGTCGATGGGAGGCATAAGGTAACAGCAGGCGGTCCCGTAAGTACCCGGGCCCTAAGCCATGGAGCGCTTTAAAAGTGGTAACCAAAACCTTGAAGCGCACCCGAAAGACCACAGGTAGCCAGTGCAGACTGCGCAGGAGCGGTGTTACCCGGGAGCAATGAGGAGTTCCCTTGATCACCCGCGCAGCTGCATTCTGGACTAACTGGAGTCTCTGAGTGCACTTCAGGGGTAGCCCCATGTAGAGAGCATTGCAATAATCCAGACGGGAAGTGACGAGAGCATGAGTGACCGTGCATAAGGCATCCCGGTCCAGAAAGGGATGCAACTGGCGGACCAGGCGAACCTGGTAAAAGGCTCTTCTGGAGACGGCCGCCAAATGATCTTCAAACGACAGCTGTCCATCCAGGAGAACGCCCAAGTTGCGTACCCTCTCTGTTGGGGCCAGTGACTCGCCCCCAACAGACAGCTGCGGTTGCAGCTGACTGTACCGGGGTGCCGGCATCCACAGCCACTCCGTCTTGGATGGATTGAGTCTGAGTCTGTTTCTCTCCATCCAGACCCGTACGGCCTCCAGGCAATGAGACAGCAGTTCAACAGCTTCGTTGGGGTGGCCCGGGGTGGAAAAGTACAGCTGAGTGTCATCAGCGTACAGCTGATAACTCACCCCGAAGCCACTGATGACCTCGTATAACGGGTTCATGTAGATGTTGAACAGGAGAGGCGAGAGAATCGACCCCTGAGGCACCCCACAAGTAAGGCACCTCGCGGTCAATCTCTGCCCCCCGTCAACACCGTCTGCGATCGGTCAGAGAGATAGGAGGAGAACCACCGATAAACGGTGCCTCCCACTCCCAAACTCTCCAACCGGCGCAGCAGGATACCATGGTCGATGGTATCAAAAGCCGATGAAAGATCCAACAGGACCAGGGCAGAGGAACAACCCCTATCCCTGGCCCTCCAGAGGTCCTCCACCAATGCGACCAAAGCTGTCTCCGTGCTGTACCCGAACCGGAAGCCGGACTGGAACGGGTCTAGATAGACGGCTTCATCCAGGTACTGGGGAAGCTGCCATGCCACCACACTCTCTACAACCTTCGCCACAAAGCGAAGGTTGGAGACTGGACGGTAGTTACCCAAAATAGCTGGGTCCAGGGAAGGTTTCTTGAGGAGGGGTCTCACCACCGCCTCTTTCAAGGCAGCGGGGAAAACCCCTTCCAACAAAGAAGCATTTATAATTCCCCAGAGCCAGCCTTGTGTCACCTCCTGAGTGGCCAGCACCAGCCAGGAGGGACACGGGTCCAATAAACATGTAGTGGCATGTAACCTCCCCAGCAGCTTGTCCACGTCCTCGGGAGCCACAGAATCAAACCCATCCCAAACAACATCAACAAGACGTGTCTCAGTCATCCCATCCGGATCATCACAATCTTGGTCCAAACTATCCCGAAGTTGAGTGATTTTATCGTATAGATAACCACTAAACTCCTCAGCACGTCCCTGCAAGGGGTCATCCCATCCCCCCTGGTGTAGAAGGGAACGGGTCACCCGAAACAGGGCAGCCGGGCGGTTATCTGCCGACGCAATGAGGGTGGAAACATAGGAACGCTTCGCAACCCTCATTGCCACTAGGTAGGCTTTCGAAAAAGACCTAACTAGTGTCCGATCAGCCTCGGAACGGCTGGACCTCCAGGTACTCTCTAGGCGTCTTCTCCGGCGTTTCATCTCTCTCAGCTCCTCAGAGAACCAAGGAGCCAATTGAGATCTACGCCGGGTCAGAGGCGGCAAAGGCACGACACGGTCCAAAGCCCCAGCCGCAGCCTGTTCCCAGGCCGCAACTAGTTAAATGTGGGCCAATTGCCCTAAATGTGGTCACATGACCATGGCACCTCATTTCAAGTGGTTGTCAGAACTTTGGAACTGGTTCATAAGTACCTTCTGGAGATGGTCCATGGTAACTTTCAAATGTTCGTTAAGCAACCACTCATAACTTGTAAATCAAGGACTACCTGTAATTTTTTTTTTGTAATTTTAGATTAATGGGAATGGGTGACTTTGACTATGAACAGAAGACATTCTAAGGTTGAAGAATTTTCAAAAAGTTCCTTTTGGGATTAATTGAAGCAAGGAAATAAATTGCTTGTCATAATCACTGAATAACATTTTATTGAACTTGCATCTTCATGGTAATTGGCTCAAGCAGCGAGGCATTAGGTTATTTTTGGCTTGCACACAAATTAACCCTCCAATCTATAATTTTAATGAAAAGCCTAAATACAGGCAGACGTATATTCAGGTTAAAAAGAGGATATGTTAGACATTAAGTCTCTAAAACTAATATCTAAATAATATCCCTATATATAATCCAAGCCAATGGATATCAGTTTTTATGGATTGTCAGAGGCTTTTCAAATTACTTATTTTAGAAAAATCTATTAATTATCCAAGTCATGATATACACAAAAGTATGTATTGATATATTAAGTTAAATATGTATTTTGAAAGTTTCACAAAATATATATTTCTACACTTAGGGATAAAACGATTGGACAGCATAATATGTTTTATATTAAATATTAACCCTCTTGGTATTTTTCTACATTTTTCTGAGCCAAGACATGCATTGCAAGTGTTTGAAGAACTGTAAAATCCAGGTGTTCACTTCAGACCAATTTGCATATTAGTCTTGGAGTTGCAGATCAGGTACGTTCACTTTGAAATGAGGATCAAAAGCAAATGTTGTAGTATTTCTATAGCGACTCCAGCTTGTTACTTGTATAAGAGGGTGAGAGACAGATACCTCGGTCTATAAACCAAACGAATGACCCATTGGGATTCCCATATCAAAACAGCTTACCTTATGTGTGGCCAGAATCTGAAAATAACATTTAACACAGCATAGACTTAAACAAATGGTTCAGTTGAGATCTGCATATGTGAGACCCCATATTGGGGTAGATTGCAGGAGTGACACTGAAATATAATTTTATCATATTTTATCTACATCTTAAATTATTGTATTTTATTCCAATTTCATTTTAAATTGTATTTTATCCCATTCCATTTTAAATTGCTTTTATCAAATTTTAGTAATAATTTGTTTCTGGAACTCTGCACTTTGATATGACCCAAGGGCTAATCAATAAATAAAGATTGAGATACAGCTACTGCGGCTTGCCAAAACCAGCTTAGCTTTCCTTGGATAAGGAAAGCTATCCTATTGAGGCTTCCGGTGGCTCCACCTCTTCGCTGAGCCCCTAATTAAAGGGGCTCCGCACTGAACATCGTAAAAGCCAGGAAAAGCCGGATTTAATCTTTTTCCCTGGATGAAAGGGAAAAGATAAGTGTTAGATTCGGGCAATAACGAGGCAGGAGACCAGGATAGTGACAACAGCTCTTTACTATATGGTGAACCCAGCAGCCAGTGCTGGGAAAAACCTCTCCTTATATACAGTTTAACCGGGGGCTTCAACCAATCAGCAACGTGCTATTTTCCCGCCAAAACTTTTAAAGATACATTACACTCCTTCCCTCCCAGAAAACACTTTACCACTATTTACATAAAAATTTACATATTATTTTTCAACGTAATCACGCAAGTAGACTGGGCGTCTCCTGACTCTTTCAGACCTGCGCAATTCATTCTCTGGGAGTGAGTCGAGCTGACCGAAGGGACTGTCTGTTCCTCTCAGCTCCTCCTCTAGGCCATCCGGCCCTGGATTATTTGCAGAGTCGTCCCTGCTGTTTTCTGACGGGACCTGTTGGCGTCGCTGGACCTCCTGGAATTCAGATAAGTCCCGCGTTTGCCCCGGGTTTGAGTCAGCTGCGGATTCAAACATTGTATAGTCAGGGCCTGTTTCGTCTAATTCGGGTTGTTCGGTTATGTGTTTTCTTATTTGGTCTATGTGGCGCTTCCATACCCGGCCATCCTTTATCTCCACTAAATATGACTTGGGACCTGTTATTTCTAGGATTTTTCCTGCTAACCAGGTCGGGCCTTCGCTATAGTTGTGTGCCCACACTCGGTCGCCTATTGCCATTCCTCTTGTTTTTTCGAGTCCCCCCTTGTACCCGTCTGGTGTGTAGTTTGGGTTTAAACGGTCTAGTGGGCACCTGAGTTTCCGACCCATTAATAACTCTGCTGGGCTTCTGCCAGTTGTGACACAGGGGGTTCTGTGTTGGACGGCTAGGAAGGTATCGATTTTTGTTTGCCAGTCGCCTGGCTTGATTCTGGACAATGCCTCTTTTGCACTCCGGACGGAACGCTCTGCAAGGCCATTCGTCGCAGGGTGGAAAGGCGCCGAGAGGACATGCCGGGTGCCCTCTTCTGCCAAGTACCCCTCATACTGGGTTGCCGTGGTGCGGGCCGTTATCGGATACTAACGTGTCAGGCAACCCATGGGTTACAAATAGGTGCCGTAGGACTGAGATCACTGCCTCGGCTGTCATGGATCTCATGAGAATGATTTCCAGCCATTTGGAGTAGGCATCGACTACCACCAGAAAGGTTTGGCCGTGGAAGGGGCCGGCAAAATCGATGTGGATCCTAGACCAGGGCCCTTGGGGTCTCTCCCATTCCCGAACCGGGGCCGTTGGGGGTAGCGGTCTAGACTCCTGGCAGGCCTGGCATTTCCCTACCCTCTCAGCAATTTCCGAGTCCATTAAGGGCCACCACACATAGCTTCTCGCTAGACCCTTCATCCTCACGATCCCTGGGTGACCTTCGTGAAGGAGATCTAACACCCTTTTCCTCAATTTCTCTGGGATCACCACTCGATCCCCCCATAGCAGGCACCCCCCTTGAGCCGAAAGTTCCCCTCGTTTCTTTACAAACTCTTTAAACGCTGCCGGTGCGGCCACCCTCTTTGTACCCAACCAAGTACAGTTCGTATTGTAATGTCCTTATACGAAGCCCGAGCCACCTCTTTGGATGTGACTGGGCCAGAGTCCAAAGAGTCAATTAGCAGGACTGGTATTCCTGGAGTGGGGTCTTCAATAGTCTCTGGTAACGGGCATCTGCTTAGTGCGTCTGCGTGCCCTAAATCCTTTCCTGGCCGGTGTAGCAATTTGTAAGAATAGGCTGCCAGGAAGATAGTCCATCAGGTCAGTCTTGGTGAAAGTGCCACGGGCGTTGGGCGGTCGCCTGCCAGCAGACCTAGCAAAGGTCTATGGTCCGTGATGATTTCAAAATCACGACCAAATACATACTCATGGAATTTCTTTACCCCTGCGACTATAGCCAAGGCTTCCTTATCAAGCTGGCTATAATTCCTTTCAGTTGGTGACATGGTTCGGGAGTAGTATGCAATGGGGGCTTCTGTGCCATTAGGTAACCTGTGGCTGAGCACAGCCCCCACCCCGTAGGGAGATGCATCGCAGCTTAACACTAGAGGTAGTGTGCCATTGTACTGGATAAGGAGGCTATCACTCGTTAGGAGATTTTTTACCCCTTCGAATGCCCTAGCTTCCGCCTTTCCCCAAGACCATGCAGCCGTCTTAGCTAATAATTTATGCAGCGGCTCAGCTACTGTTGCTGTTGATAGGCTTGGGCCAGGTCTAGCTTGGCAAAAACTTGCCCTTGCCCCATTGAGTGCAGTAAGTGCTGTACCACCGGAACGGGGTAAGCACTCTTTTGCAACGCTTTGTTAAGCGTTGCCTTGTAGTCAGCGCAAATCCGGACCGATCCGTCCAGTTTGACTGGGGTGACTATAGGAGTCTCCCACTTAGCATGGTCAACTGGCACTAGAATTCCCTGGTTTACTAGCTTGTCCAGTTCCCGGTCAATCCTGGGCTTAAGGGCGAACGGGACCCTCCTAGCCTTTAGGCGGATAGGGGCAACTTGAGGGTCTAAGTTAAAGGATATAGGGGTCCCCTTGTACTTGCCCAGGCAGTCTTTGAAAACGTCCCCAAACTCCTTCGTGAGTGCGTCTTTGAGGTCGACTTCGTTTCTGAAGATTCCGGTCACTCCCATGCCCAATGCTCGGAACCAGTCCAGTCCCAACAAGCTTGGCAGGGTCCCATCGATGATGGTGATGGGCAGAGTTTTCTTGTAGTGTCCATACTCGACGTGGACGGACGTTACCCCTCGAACAGGGATGCGATTCCCCTGGTAGTCCTGTACTTTTAGTCTTTGTGGTTGCAGCTTGCGCTTTGCGATGGCGGGTAAGGCTCTCACAAGGTTGTCCCAGGACATGATCGTGATCGATGAGCCGGTGTCCACCTCCAGTCGGCATGGCACCCCCTCAATCTTCGCTTTTGTGAAGATTTTCTTTTCTAGGCGAGTTGATGTGTGACCCACTCTCACAATCGTTTGATTTAGTTTCGCGCCTTTTTTAAACTGCCCACTCGCGGGCCGCTTCGTCGTTCCCGCGCTCTGATTGGCTGGTTTGAATTTTTGGCGGGAAGGTTGGGGAGCTCGACAGACCTGTGCTAGGTGCCCCTTCCTTTCGCATCGCCGACATCTTTTTGTTGCATCTTTAAATCTGCATTGTTGTCGTTGGTGTTGCCCTCCGCAACTCGCGCAGTCGCCCCGGTCGTCTTTCTCCGGCCTCCCGGTGTGGAAGACTCCTTCCTCGTCCTCCCCCTCCGATTCGGCCTGGACCTCTTCACTGTGGACCGGGGTTGATTTCGCACCAGCCGTTGGTGTGACCTGCTTCTGTAAGGTCTCTGCCGCTTGGGTGGACATCTCGTGAGCCCTGGCTTCGTCCAGGGCGTTTGCCAGCGTTAGGTTGCTTTTAGCCAGCAGCCGCCTCCGCAAACGGATGTCCCTGACCCCTCGGATGAGTTGCTCCAGCAATGCCTCGTCTAAGTCTCGATATTCACAATGTTTTGAGGCTTTTCTTAGGGCGGCCATATATGCACTAATGGACTCGCCTTCTTGCTGTCTGCGCTCTCCGAATTCAAACCGTTGCACATACTTGGATGGCATCGGTGCGAAATGCGCTTTCAGCAGAGTTTGTAGAGTTTGCCACGGTACCGACTGTACCGGCGTTGGCTCAGCCAGGGATTCTGCGGTGTCGAAAACTTCTGGACCGCAGTGGCTCAGAAAATAGGCTCGTTTCCTGTTGTCGGAAACCCCTTGCAGTTCGTTTGCTTCGAGGAAACATTCGAAGCGAGCCATGTATGACCCCCATTTCTCTTTGGCTGGGTCGAATGGCGCTGGCGGTGTGTAGCTGGACATCGCTGCTTTCCGCCCTTGTTTTGCTGGGTTCGCGTCTTCCTGGTGAGTTCAGCTCTTTTCCTGGCGCTCTTAGCCTCGAGATCCCACCTTCGTCGCCAGTGTTAGATTCGGGCAATAACGAGGCAGGAGACCAGGATAGTGACAACAGCTCTTTACTATATGGTGAACCCAGCAGCCAGTGCTGGGAAAAACCTCTCCTTATATACAGTTTAACCGGGGGCTTCAACCAATCAGCAACGTGCTATTTCCCGCCAAAACTTTTAAAGATACATTACAATAAGAGCAGCAGGGAAATGTTGGTAGACCTCCCCAGAGGCTTTGTTTTAATTAAGCAGAGCCCCGAAGGGTCGACGGGTCCCATAAATATTCCTGCCATACTCCGACTTCAGTGCGTGCCTGCAAAAGCAGGAAAAGAAGAAAGTGTCCATCTCTGCTAATTGTCTTATCTTCATGGATCTCTTTAAGCAGACGGAATGAGTGCCAGCGGACAATTATTGGATTGCAAGTATTTTTGATTTCCTGACTTCTACCTTTTAAAAAAAGAGAAATTTTTTTCCCTTTGTTTTAATTGACTCTTAAAGATGGCGCCTGAATGGGAGTGAAAGTGACGAATGGAATTTCAAACAGTCTGTGCAACTAAGAAGATAAGAAATGTTATGTGTGGATTTTAATGAAGTGAACTGAGCTCTCCTATACTTAAAGGGAAAAGAAGTTTCTAGACTTATATTTTGTGAATTTTAAAACTGAAATGGCTACTAAACCACCTAAGACTGGGGCAGAAGGGTTCTGAACCAGCTTTAGAAGATCTGATTAAAGAGCAAGGAAAGTGTCTGAAGAAAGGTTTAAGGAGATTATGGATAATAATGAGAAAATAAGAGAAGAAATAAAGAGAATAATAAAAAATAAGAGAAGATATCTTGATGGCTTTTCAAGGTTTGGCAAAAGACTGGAGGTGGTGGAGGAGGAGGTGCAAGAAATTGTTCAGTCAAATCAACAAATAGAAAATAGAATGGGGGGAATGCAAATCAAATTGGATAAAAATGAAGATCAAGTGGTGGTGATGCAGTATAGAATGATGGAAGGAGCTCTGAGAATTAGGGGTTTGAATGAGGAGAAAGGGGAAGATTTAAAAAAAATTTATCAGAAGCTCTGGCTGAATTTATTGAACTTGATCCACAAGAGGTTGCTTATCAAATTGACAAAATTTATAGAGTTAATTCTTGGATTGCTAGGCAAAAGAAACTTCCTAGAGACATTGTGGTTTATTTTTTGAAAAGAACAGTGAGGAATCAAATTTTGCAAGTTGCTTTTCAGAAAAACTTGAAAATAGGGGAACAGGAGTTGAAGGTTTTGAAAGAGATTCCTCCCAAGATGTTAAGGGATAGAAAGGACTTTACATTTTTCACACAAGAACTTAAGAAATACCAGATTCAATTTAGATGGGAGGTTCCAGTTGGCTTGACAGTGTATTATCAAGGAAGGAGATATCGTATTGACACAGTGCTTAAGGCCAAAGATTTTCTTTCTACAGTGCTGAAACTTGAAATAGAAATAATAGAAAAAAGAATTCAAGAGACTCAAATGGGTGTGGAAGCTGAGGTGATTCCAGTGATGTTACCATCAGAGGAACAACCACAAGAACAAAGACTGACGAGGGGAGCCCTTAAGCGTAAAGAAAAGGAGCAACAAACTCAAAGTAAAGTTCAGGATTCTGCTACAGAAGCGGTGGGAGGAGCACGGCCGAAGATACGGGAGGACGATCTTCAGTTGATTGCTCAAAAGCTTCAGCAGCCCAGTAATGGCAAATAAAATCTTGACTTGGAATGTCAATGGTTTGAACTCAGCTCAGAAGAGAAGACAAATATTTCATTATTTGAAACAATTTAAAAATGATGTTATTTGCTTACAAGAAACACATATTAAATTATCAGATCGAAAGTACCTAATAAACTCAAAGTTAGGTAAACATTTTGTTGCTTCAGCTTTGGAGAAAAAACATGGCATAGTGGTTTATTTGAGAAAAGATATACCAGCCAAGTTAATAGAGGCAGATATTCACGGAAGATATATTGCTATTGAACTTACAATAGAAACAAAAAGGACTCTCTTGCTTGGTATATATGCACCCAATCAGCAACAAGAAAAATTTTATAGAATGTTATATGATAAGTTGATTCTATGGGATTATAAATCGTGCATTATATTGGGAGATTGGAATGGAGTAATAGATACACGAAAGGACAAGAGAATTTCTTCCAAGAAGATACCTGCACATGCAAAGCTGCCTAAATCCTTTTTTGATATGATAGAAGATTTTGAGTTAAGAGATGTATGGAGACTGCGAATTTGGAGGAAAGAGACTATACTTTTTCTCTGATAGGCACCAATCCTTCTCACGTATTGATTTTATTTTAATTTCTAATGATTTGCTTTTTAGGGTGAAGAAAACTAAGATATTTCCAAGATGTTTGTCTGATCATAGTCCTGTTTGGATGGAATTGCAATATGGAAAAGAGGGTAGAAGAACTTGGAGATTAAATGAAAATTTGTTTAGATATCAGGATAATGTAAATCAATGTAAAAAGCAGATGAAAGAATTTTTTGATTATAATTTGAATAATGAAACATCGATAGAAATGGTTTGGGACTCAGTAAAGCTTTTATGAGAGGTGTATTAATATATCTTAATAATAGACAGAGAAATAAGCAACAAAGACAGCGAGGTATTTAGAAGAGGAAATTTATAAGAAACAACAATTATTAATACATAATCCACATGATCAAAAACTTAAAGATGCAATAAAGTTACTACAGAATCAATTTAATATGATAATGGCTGATCAGGTGGCAACAAATATACAATATGCCAAACATAAAACTTTTGTAATGCAAATAGACCTGGTAGGTGGTTAGCATACACTTTAAGGAAAAGACAAAAACAACGTACTATAGAAAAAATAGAATATAAAGGCAAAGAGAGATATCAACAGGATAAAATTAAAAAAGCTTTTTTAGAATATTATACAAATTTATATCTTAAAGATAATATATTGAATAGGGATATTGATAATTATTTGAAGGAATATAAGGTTAAAAATATAACTTTAGAACAAATGGATGAACTGAATCGGCCTATAACCTCGGAAGAAATTATTTTGGTAATTAAACAATTAAAAATGGGGGAAACTCCTGGTACGGAGGGGCTGACAGTTAGTTATTATAGGAATTTACAGGATGAGATGTTAGGTCCACTTAAGAAATTATTTAATCAGATACAGCTAGGAGGGGGAATTCCCCCCTCATGGAGAACCTCTTTAATTTCATTGATACCAAAAGAGGAACAGGATTGTTCTAAACCTGGGAATTATAGGCCAATCTCACTTTTAAATAATGATTATAAGATTTTGTTAAAATAATAGCTAATAGATTAATGTTGATTCTGCAGCGAAGAATTCATAATGATCAATCTGGATTTATAAAAGGGAGACAGATGAGGAATAATGTTAGGCAGATTGTTAATTTACTGGAGTACTTAGAAAAGAAAAATTTTATTCCAGCAGCATTTATTTTTCTCGATGCAGAGAAAGCTTTTGATCGATTGCATTGGGATTTTTTATTTAAATTAATAGAAAAGATGCAATTTGGAGATGGTTTTTTAAGAATAATTAGGGCAATTTATGGAGAGCAAACAGCACAGATTATAATCAATGGTAGCTTAACAGAACCTTTTAAGATTGCGAAAGGAACAAGACAGGGATGTCCTTTATCACCATTATTGTTTATTTTAACTCTAGAACCATTATTGGATAAAATACGAGAAGTAAAGGAGATAGAGGGAATTAGAGTTAGATAATATGAATATAAGTTAAGAGCTTTTGCAGATGATTTGGTGATTACTTTAACAAACCCTATAAATTCTAGTAAATCTTTGTTGGAAATAATTGATCAATATGGGAATGTCTCAGGGTTTAAGGTAAATCAGAAAAGACAAAAGTGATAATAAAAATATGGCCAGACAACAGAAAGAAAAACTAGAGGAAGTAACAGGATTTGAAATTGTAAAGAAGGTTAAGTACTTAGGGGTTTATATTACGTCATCAAATGTGAAATTGTATAAGAATAACTATGAGGTTTTATGGCAAAAAGTTCAGAAGGAGTTGATTGTTTGGAAAAATTGCAATTATCTTTGCTGGGAGAATTGCTGCTATTAAAATGAATGTTTTACCTAGATATTTATTCCTCTTTCAGATGATACCAATAATTAAGAAAGATAAGAATCTTGAGGAATGGCAGAAGGGAATTAACAAATTTATATGGGAAGGTAAAAAAGCTAGGGTTAAAATGAAAATAATTCAAGATTCTCGGAAAGGGAGGTTTAAAATGCCTAATTTTAAATTATATTATGAAGCAGCTGCTCTCTCTGCAATAAGTGATTGGTTTAATTTAACAGAGGACAGAATTTTGAATATAGAAGGTTATGATTTGCTATATGGATGGCATGCATATTTAATTTATGACAAAAAGTGGATAAGGCCTTTAAAAATCATGTGCTAAGAAATGCCCTTCTGCGTGTTTGGAAAAATACTCTTATAAACTAAATTATAAGGTTCCTATATGGGCAAGTCCTAGACATACAATAGAAAATATAAACATAGAACAGAATCAGGAAATGATTACATATAAAGATCTTTTGTATACTGAAAGAGGTAATTTGCAGTTAAAATCTCTGCAAGTATTAAGAGAGGAAGGGAAAAATTATACTTGGTTTCAATATGAGCAACTACGTGCTAGATGGAAGGGAGATCAGAAAATTGGTATAGAGCAGAACGAGGGAAATTTGGTAAAGCAAATTAGAAATCAGTCTCAGGAGCATATAAAGAGATTGTATAATGTGTTACTTGAAATAGATTCTGAAAGGGACTTGGTAAAGGACTGTATGATAAAGTGGGCACAAAATTTTCAGGAGCCAATATTATTGGAAACGTGGGAAAAAATTTGGGTTAGAAATGTTAAATTCACGCAGGCACAGAATCTGAGGGAAATTTTTTATAAAATGTTTTATAGATGGCATCTAGATCCTAAAAAATTATCGTGTATGTATCCAGATATGCAAGCAAAATGTTGGAGATGTAATTGTGATGATGCTACATATTTTCACATTTGGTGGACTTGTAAGGACATAAAGGCCTTTTGGATAAAAATTTGGTGGATTTTACAAAATGTTTTGAAAAAGAAGATAAAGTTCCTGCCGCAATTTTTCTTGTTGGGAATTATTACGGATTGTACAGTAATTGAGACTAAATTGATTTTAAATCTAATAACTGCAGCAAGATTACTAATAGGACAATATTGGAAGAAAAAAGAAGTACCAACAATAGAAGAATGGATATTGAAAGTTGCCAATTTGGCTGAGATGGCGAAGATATCAGCCTTTTTGAAAGACAATACGCAAGAAAGATACTTAAAGGAATGGAAAAATGGATTGACTATATTCAACGAGATATCAGACTAAGAGTTATCAGACTGTTTTGAATGATTATGATGTATTATTTTGATTGCTTTTGGGGAAGTTAGGAATTGATGATTGTAGGGGTATAATTAAGTTGGGACGAAAATTTTTTAGCATATGTTTGTTTTATTTTTAACTATACCTTGTGCTCGTTCCGGGAAGTCGGGGGGGGGGGGAGGGGGGTTGCTAAGGGAGGGGGGAGGAGGGGGGGAAAGGGGGAAAAAAATTTTGTAAAACTTTTTGAATAAAAAAAAAAAAAAAAAAGGAAAGCTATCCTATCTAAGCTAACCTTATCCTCCTTCTATTTTCCAGCCTTGTCTTTTCTTTCAGTTGTGTGGTATGTTCTAAGTTAAATCACAATCAAGTAATACCAAAACTTTTTTTCCCTGTGTAATAATTAAATGAAACCTGTAGTCCTGCAAAAAAATGTACAGGTAGTGTACAGGTAGTCCTTGATAATTACAATAATGATTTTGATGATAGTGGAGCCGAACATTCCTATTGCTAAGCAAAACATTTGTTAAGTGAATTTGTCCCATTTTATGACCTTTCTTGCCATAGTTGTTAAGTGAATCACTGCAGTTGTTAATAGCACAGTTGTTAAGTGAAACTGATTTTTCCCCACTGAATTTGCTTATAAGAAGGTTGCAAAAGGGGATCACATGACCTCAGGAGACTGCAACCTGTCATGGTTCCAAAAAAACCCCCAAACAAATCCCAACTTCAAGTAAAAACTCTGAAGCAAGCATCTTTCAAAGTTCTATTTACTAGGAAAGTTAAACTGGCACATCTGGGAAAACCTGAATATGAGAGGACCGGGATTTCCCTCAGTAAATCAAAACCCCCAAAACCATCTCCTCACTCCTCAGTCGATCACATGCTCCAATCGCCAACCATCCCATCTCGAGACAACACTCTGACCACTCCTTCTCCAAATTCAGAATCGGCCTGACCTTGACTGACAGGAAGAATGCTATTATGTCTAAAGACAACCCCTCTACTAAATCCCCCCTCCTACTTTCCCACACATGAGAAAGTGGCAGCATGGAAGCTTCCGGCCTAATATGGCTTCCAAAGCCGACACAACCATCATAACTATGTTGTCATCAGTTGTCAAGTGTCTGAATTTTGATCACATCACCATGGGGATGCTGCAATGGTCATAAGTGTGAAAAACAGTCATAAGTCACTTTTTTCAGTGCCATTGTAACTTTTATAAGGGGGAAATAACAGGGACTCCCTTCTACGCAGTAAAGTTTGGGGGCGGGGGGCTGAAGGGGGTTCAATATTGTCATTACCGTATATACTCGAGTATAAGCCGAGTTTTTCAGCACGTTTTTTGTGCTGAAAAACGTCCCCTCGGCTTATACTCGGGTCTATACGGCTTATACTCGAGTTTTTTTTTTTTAAGCCCCTCGGCTTATACTCGAGTATATACGGCTTATACTCGAGTTTTTTTTTCTTTTTCACATTTTACGGACGGAAGCCCTGCGGTGCAGTGAGAGGGCGGGCGGGGGCCGCCAGCCTTCTCAGCTGAGGGAGGGAGGGTTTCCCCAACCGGTAGGTGCCTCATTTCCCACCCTCGGCTTATACTCGAGTCCCCAGTTTACCCCAGTTTTTGGGGTAAAATTGGGGACCTCGGCTTATACTCGGATCGGCTTATATTCGAGTATATACGGTAATTGCCTGATGGAAGTATGCAAGAAATATTTGTAATCAGCATGTGCATCTGATGAAATGGTGGCTAACTTGAACACTGTAGTACCCTACATGCCGAAATGAGTGGGGGGGATGAGGCTATGGGAAAAGAGGAAGTTTATGCTTTTAAACTACTTGTAAAAATAACCATGTTGTACAGTGGTGGGTTTCAATTTTTTTTACTCACTTGGACTACTGTAATGCTCTCTACATGGGGCTCCCCTTGAAGAGTACCCGGAGGCTCCAGTTGGTTCAGAATGCAGCTGCGCGGGTGATAGTGGGAGCCACACGTTGCTCCCATGTAACACCTCTCCTGCGCAGTCTGCACTGGCTACCTCTGGTCTTTTGGGTGCACTTCAAGGTGTTGGTGACTACCTTTAAAGCGCTCCATGGCTTAGGGCCAGGGTACTTACGGGACCGCCTGCTGTTACCGAATGCCTCCCACCGACCTGTATGCTCGCACAGAGAGGGACTCCTTAGGGTGCCGTCCGCCAAGCAATGTCAGCTGGCGGCCCCCAGGGGGAGGGCCTTCTCTGTGGGGGCTCCCACCCTTTGGAACGAACTTCCCCCTGGACTTCGGCAACTGCCGGACCTTTGGACTTTCCGCCGAGAGCTGAAGACTTATCTGTTTGTTTGTGCAGGACTGGCATAGGATTTTAATAGGATTTTAATTAGTTTTAATGTTTTAACATTTTATAATTTGGGGTTTTATTCTAAATGTTTTAATTCGGCCATTTGTATAATAAGTTTTTTAATTATGGTTTTATGTGTATATTGCTGTTGTTTTTTATTATGGCTGTAAACCGCCCTGAGTCCTTCGGGAGAAGGGTGGTATAAAAATTTAATAAATAATAATAATAATAATAATAATACCGGTTCTGTTGGTGTGGCTTGGTGGGCAATGGCATGGGTTGGTGGGTGTGGCTTGGTGGGTGTGGTAGGGGAAGGTTATTGAAAAATTCCCATTTCCTCCTGATCAGTTGGGACTTGGGAGGCAGATAATAGATGGGGGTGGGGCCAGTCAGAGGTGGTATTTACCTGTTCTCCGAACTACTCAAAATTTCCGCTACCGGTTCTCCAGAACTGGTCAGAACCTGCTGAAACCCATCTCTGATGTTGTAACATTGAGGTTAAAGGAATGGAAAACTGCCCTTGCTGCTAGGACAGCATGGACAGAGCTCAAAAGTCACATGGTTTGTCATTTTAAGGTATAAAAGGCAAAGTTGAATAATGGGAGGTTGCCAATCGGCCTCAAGCATTCCATTTTGACTGCTTGTCCGATTGATTCTCATTACAATGTGATGTAAGTGTCTATAGCAAAGGCTTTATGTTTGCTATGCTTTAAATTCTAATAAACCTCTGAATCCTAAAGTGAGACTTCTTGTGGTGTGCTGTCTATTCAATTGTTATTAAGTGCAGTTATGCTCATAATCAGGATTTTTCCCCTGACACTTTGCACAATCACTAAATGAACTGTTGTAAGTCAAAGACCACCTGTATTGACATAATGAAAAAAAAAATATACGGTATGGTATGAATTCCATTTTCCATAATCTCAAGGTAATATCAATTGCTTTTTCCTTTTTAAAACGAACTATTTAAACAAGCCTTAATGCAGAGGATCTTAGATAAGAATTGTGCACAAGTATTTTAATAAATAATAATAATAATAATAATAATACCGGTTCTGTTGGTGTGGCTTGGTGGGCAATGGCATGGGTTGGTGGGTGTGGCTTGGTGGGTGTGGTAGGGGAAGGTTATTGAAAAATTCCCATTTCCTCCTGATCAGTTGGGACTTGGGAGGCAGATAATAGATGGGGTGGGGCCAGACAGAGGTGGTATTTACCTGTTCTCCGAACTACTCAAAATTTCCGATACCGGTTCTTCAGAAGTGGTCAGAACCTGCTGAAACCCATCTCTGATGTTGTAACATTGAGGTTAAAGGAATGGAAAACTGCCCTTGCTGCTAGGACAGCATGGACAGAGCTCAAAAGTCACATGGTTTGTCATTTTAAGGTATAAAAGGCAAAGTTGAATAATGGGAGGTTGCCAATCGGCCTCAAGCATTCCATTTTGACTGCTTGTCCGATTGATTCTCATTACAATGTGATGTAAGTGTCTATAGCAAAGGCTTTATGTTTGCTATGCTTTAAATTCTAATAAACCTCTGAATCCTAAAGTGAGACTTCTTGTGGTGTGCTGTCTATTCAATTGTTATTAAGTGCAGTTATGCTCATAATCAGGATTTTTCCCCTGACACTTTGCACAATCACTAAATGAACTGTTGTAAGTCAAAGACCACCTGTATTGACATAATGAAAAAAAAAATATACGGTATGGTATGAATTCCATTTTCCATAATCTCAAGGTAATATCAATTGCTTTTTCCTTTTTTTAAAACGAACTATTTAAACAAGCCTTAATGCAGAGGATCTTAGATAAGAATTGTGCACAAGTATTTTAATAATAATACATATTCTATTTAAAGTTTTAAAAATGCCAGTATTCATAATCCATAATTAATTAATACAAAGTAGATTATAGGAATGAAATAGATTAAAACACAGCCCCAAATAATATGTTAATAATTAATGCAAAAATCATGGACTTCTGCAGGGATGACAAATGATGACACAAAAATGATCATGAGACAAATTCTATTGCATTTTTTTTGCTTGAATATCCAACACCGTATATAGATTCAGCTGATGGAATGCACAGGAAGCATCCATATGCAAATACACTAAGGGAAGCGTTTGCATCATGATATCATGGTTCACGTTTTGTCATTTCAATCATGGTTTGTGGCAGTTGTAATTTCCAGATGGTGCTTTAAATTGATATTGGACTCTGAACAATTCTGAGCTGTAATTCTGACTTTGCTAGGTGAATCCTTTTGGCATGACTTTGCATGCAGCTTAGTCATTGCTGATATATAAACATACTAATTCTATGGACTCATGTTTCTGAAATACTCCCGGTTTGGACTGGATTGCCCAATCGATGGGTGGGTGGTTCGGAGAACTGGTAGCAAAAATCCCTACCCCTCTGCCCATGCCCAGCTGAGCCATGCGATCGTCAGAGGCTTTTTCTTTACTTTTAAAAGCATTTTTTCTACAACCTCTTCGACCAAAGAGGTTATAAAAATGCTTTTCAAAGGCTCTGACGATCCCAGGTGAGCCGCATGATCGTCAGAGGCTTTTTTACTTTTAAAGGCATTTTTTCTACAACATCTTCAACTGAATAGGTTGTTAAAAAATGCTTTTAAAATTAAAAAAAAAATGTGCACCATAGCTGATCACCCCCCCCCCATGCACTGTTCTACTTACCGCATGCCTCTTTTTGCCATGCACAGTGGGCGCGCACCTTGCATTTGGTGTGTGCATGCGCATCCAGCGAACCGGTAGTAAACCAGTTCAGATTTCACCACTGATACCACAAATGATCCTTTGACTTTGTAAGTGTGGAGGTGGAGAGTTTTTAGCTCACATAAAACTTATTGTATATACTGCTTGGCTTTCCACTGCAAAAAATTGTACTATAAGCATGGAGACTTACAATTCTTTTACCAGCGTGGCTACATAAGAAGAGAACCATATTGGTCTCAAAATGGCCTGAACATCTGAAGATAATTCTAGAACAGTGCTTGTATTTCTTCCCTAGTTGAGAAGGCCCTAGGCATGAAAATTTCTGAGGGAAATCTCAGGGCAACACTAATTTTTTCCACAGTGGATAAAAGTTGGAGCAGACAAATATGTGTATATATGTTTTAATAAAATCATAGAATTACAATGAAAATCTAGCTCAGGAGTACCCAGCTGTTTCCAGGCTGATGACATTAGATCTTTGCACAGCAGGCTGAAGAACACATGCTAAAAGGCATCGTGTGAGGTCAAAACAAAACTGTACCTCATTTCTTTTATATTTATAATGAATAAAAATAATATTGCTTATGTGATTATTCCACAGATATATGGAATAATCCAATACATTTCCATTAATTTTTTTTTCATTAAAAATACAGTGAATTTTGAAGAACCTGAAACTTTCAGGAACCACATGCAGTCTGCAGCTTCAGATCAACATCTTTTTCACAGTCCAGATTAATGAAGTGGCCTGCTAAATATACACAATAAGTTGCTTCCTATCCTGTGTCATATTATTTGCCTTTCAATTGATCACTTAGTCAACACTCAAGCCCCTTTTTAACCATTCTCACAAGACTAAAAAAAGACTATTGAAGTATAATATGGTAGGGAATACAGTAGGAATTCCAGCTGCAGGCTCTATAAATCTATTCATTTTAGTCTAAAAGGCCTTTTTTCTGACACTAAAATGAACCTCTATTCTTTCACACAAATCTTTATACCAGGCAAAAGACTGGCACTTTATATTAGACAGAACATTAGAAGTACGGACCAGACCTATAGAAAGAGGGGTGTGAATAAGGGGCGTGCATAAGAGCACAAAAGTGCCTGTCCTATTGTTCTCTTCATATAGTATTATATGCATACTTTTACTTATACTTTTACTTATATATACTTTTTCTCTCATGATGAATTATTGTTTATGTTGATGATTGTATATACTGTCGTGACAAAATTAAAAAAAAAAAAGATCTCCTCTTAGAGAATGTTTTTCCAGCAGTTGTATGCAATTGTGAATGTTTATTTAGTTTACAGACTAAATAACAGATACTATTTAGTCAGATAATAATTACAGATTCCCAACTTAAAAGATTCTGGGTGGGTAACAAGTTAAATTATAAACAATCTCTTCTTCCACATCTGTTTACATCTATCTATCTATCTATCTATCTATCTATCTATCTATCTATCTATCTATCTATCTATCTATCTATAATCCATAGCTCTCTCGCTCTCTCGCTCTCTCCCTACCTACCTACCTACTACCTTCCTTCTATCTACCTTTCTTCTCTCTCTCTTTCTCTCTCCCCCAATCCTCTCCCTCTCCCCCTCCCCACTCCCTATTACTAACCCTATCTCTCTCTCCTTTCTCTCTCTCCCCCTCCCTTCCTCTCTCTCTTGTTATCTATCTATCTATCTATCTATCTATCTATCTATCTATCTATCTATCTATCTATCTATCTATCTATCTATCTATCTATCTATCTATCTATCTATCATCTATCTATCTTCCATCATCTCTCTCTCTACCCACCTACCTACCTTCTATCTACCTTTCTTCTCTCTCTCTTTCTCTCTCCCCCAATCCTCTCCCTCTTCCTATTCCTAACCCTATCTCTCTCCCTCCCTTCCTCTCTCTCTTGTTATCTATCTATCTATCTATCTATCTATCTATCTATCTATCTATCTATCTATCTATCTATCTATCTATCTATCTATCTATCATCTATCTATACACACACACGCACACACACAAAATCTATCATCTATCCCTTTATAATTGAATATGAACCAATTATTTCAGGGAGTAAGCACCAGTGGTATGGTAATATCACTGACAAGGAAACAATAGTAGTCTAAAGGGGGAGCCTTTAATATTCTGCCTGTGAGGAAAGAGCAACAAGAAACACTATTAGAGCAGAAAGTTTGTTTTCAGTGAGCCAGCGGAGTTCCTGTCACTCAAAAGAGATGTGAAACAACCTAGCAGAGATACAGGAAAGGTTGAGGAGTGAAAGTGAGACATGCCACTTAAAGTCATTTCATGAAACTTTGCTTTCTTTTATATATCATCTGTGTGTCTCCTGGAAGGCCTTGCGGGGGGGCGTGTTTGAAGAATGAATTTCTACTTGGCATTTGACCTGGATTGGGAAAATACTTGCAGTAATTGTAGCAGAGTTCAAGGCATTCCAGCCAATGGTGAAATCCAATTATTTTTACTACCGGTTCTGTGGGCAAGGCTTGGTAGGCGTGGTATGGCTTCGTGAGCATGGCAAGGGAAGGATTCTGCAAAATCCCCATTCCCTCCCCACTCGTGGGAGAAGGATATTGCAAAATCCCCGTTTCCACCCCACTCTGGGGCCAGCCAGAGGTGGTATTTGCCAGTTTTCTGAACTGCTCAAAATTTCTGCTACCGGTTCTCCAGAACCTGTCCGAACCTGCTGGATTTCACCCCTGATTCCAGCAGCTATTTGTTAAGTGAACTATTTACTATGGGTCATGGTTTTTTTCAGAAGCTTTTTGTCTACTTGGTTGGTTTTTTAATCTGTTCAGCACATTGATCGGTGTCAGAAATCTGGCTGAAGGGAAGGAACTCTGTGTTATTTGGGGAGGGGTGGGAGAAGTTTGAAGACAGCTTGATAACCTATTTTGCACATCATTGTCAGCTATACATGGACATTTTTAGTAAAATAGAAAACTACAGGTAATGCTCAACTTGCAACTAACATTGGGAGCAGAATTTCCATTGCTGAGCAAGATTGTTAAGTAAGTCATGCCCTATTTTACAATCTATTTTGGCCACAATTCTCAAGGGAATTACTGCAGCTATTAAATAAAACATGTGGTCTGTAAGCGAATCCTATTTCCATCATATCCTTGACTTTGTTTGTTAGAAGCCAGCTGAGACGGCCACAAATGATGATCAGAATAATGGAGTTGGAAACAGTTGGAATTCAAAATTTTTTACTACCGGTTCTGTGGGGGTGGCTTGGTGGGCTTGGCAGGGGAAGGATACTATAAAATCTCCATTCCCTACTCATTCCAGGGGAAGGTTATTGCAAAATCCCCATTTCCTCCCGATCAGCTGAGAATAGATGGGGGCGGGGCCAGTCAGAGGTGGTATTTTCCGGTTCTCCAAACTACTCAAAATTTACTCTACCGGTTCTCCAGAACTGGGCAGAACCTGCTGAATATCGCTTCTGGTTGGAAGGGACAAATAGTTGTCCAATCTCTTCTTAAAAACATTCAGTGTTGGAGCACCCACAACTTCTGGATGGAAGTCGTGCCACTGATTGATTGTTCTAAATTTCTCCTTAGTTCTAGATTGGTTCACTCCTTGATTAAGGCGAGATGATCCTTGGCACTTCAACCATTGTAAATACATGCTGGTTTCCAAGCGCCCAAATGTTGATCACTTGACTGTGGGGATGCTGCAAAGCTCATATGTATGACAATCATAAGTCACCTTTTTCAGTGCCATTGGAACATTCCCTAAATGGTTGTAAGTCGACAATTACCTCTAGTCAAGTTCTTTTGAAGCAGAACTCCTTGAACTCACTAGGTTTACTCCCAATTTTGCATGCAGATGGCTTTTAGTTCAATTCCGGGCATCTCCAAATAGCAGAATTATATAGCAATGAGTCTAAGAGGCCTCCAGTCACAAGAGGCCCTATTGAGATAGAGATAGCAATATTTCTCCTTTTATAATGTAGGTATCCATGAGCCCGATATTGCAGAGATTACTTGAAAGACTCTTCCCGGATTGAGTTCAGACACTATGCAAACAAAGCCTTATTGAATAAGCCTTGGCTCATCCATATATCTAACATTAAGCCATGATTTACAGCCGTAAAGGGTAGATTTATAAACCTTGATAAGCCTAAGCAATGTGAACATCTTTATACAATGTAAGAGCTGTGGTGGCGCAGCGGTTAGAGTGCAGTACTGCAGGTTACTTCTGCTGACTGCCGGCTGTCTGCAATTTGGCAGTTCAAATCTCACCCAGCTCAAGGTTGACTTAGCTTTCCATCCTTCCAAGGTGGGTAAAATGAGGACCCAGATTGTTGGGGGCAATATGGTGACTCTGTAAACTGCTTAGAGAGGGTCTGTACAGCACTGTGAAGCACTATATAAGTCTAAGTGCTATTGCTATTGCTAACCAACCATTTATAATATCATTATCAACAAGCTGTTCCCAAAGAACAGCTTATCTATCATTTATCAATTTTTCCTCATGGTGCACAATGAGCCCAAAATACCAACACCTTCCAGATTTTGAACACGGCTCATTGCTTGCCAATTAGTTTCTGGACTAATTAAATAATAAAGAACACTCTCCATCCCATAGGAGAAAATGTTTTTGCCTACCACTCTCTGGTTTGGCCATCTTGAAATGCATATATTTTTTTTACTGTCGTTTTGATTTGGTTGCTTTTTTTAAAATCACACCCAGTTAGGATGAGATTTTTTTCAAATGGTATTCAGTCCTAAATGAAATCATATCAACAATAAAGTTTTATTAATTTAGTCAAGCAGCATTAGCTCCATATATCTTCATTCATACACTTTTTACTTGGACACATTCAGGGGTGCTATTCAGCAGGTTCTGACAGGTTCTGGAGAACTGGTAGCGGAAATTTTGAGTAGTTCGGAGAACTAGTAAATACCATCTCTGGCTGGCCCCAGAGTGGGGTGGGAATGGAGATTTTGCAATATCCTTCCCCCAGGAGTGGGGAGGGAATGGGGATTTTGCAGCATCCTTCCTCTGCCACGCCCACCAAGCCAGGCCACCAAGCCACACCATGCCCACCAAGCCACACCCATAGAACTAGTAGTAAAAAATTTTGAATTCCACCACTGGACTCATTCAATCAGATTTAGCCAAAGCATTGCCTAAGGGCAGTGGGAAAAGGCTGGTTTGAACACAGAAACAAACTCAACTCTTTGCTCCATTTACACACACACACACACACACACACACACACACACACACACACACACACACACACATATATAAAGTAAGTGGAGATTTATATATATAAATCTGTCGTGGGACAGATTTTTAGACATGGGCTGTTGATGGATGAATTTAGGTACTTGAGAAATGAGTCACTGGTTTCCAAGCTCTGCTGAAGTTACCAGGACCTTTCAGCATACAGTACATAGCTGGCTTCCCCTTGTGATTTCCTGCCACTGTGAATGTGTTGGCTCTACTTCAAGCTTATGGCAGACAGTGCGTAAGTTCATAAAGATGGCTGTGCTCTTGCCTGTTGTATAACACTTCACAGAAGTGGAAAAGAGATCCCCACAGGAAAGTTTCTGTGAAAAAGCATAGGGTGAATAGTTATTAGATGCTGAAGTCTTCTGGCATGGAAGATGATAGCATTACTAGATACCCCACAGTTATTCCTACTAATTTAGATAACCAGTTTAAAAGGTAGATATGTATGATTTTTTGTTTGTTTGTATGTATAATTATACGTACATGTATAAATTCATACCCAACTAATTGGAATATTTTCCCTTTGTGCTTCAACTAATGTGGTAGAACGGTCAATTTTATCTAGTTTCTCCAAACTAACAAGAAGTAAAAGGAATGATCGGTCAACGTAATGTTTAAATGTTTGTCACATCTTACAGCATTGTGTGTTGTGTGCATATACTTATATCATACATACATTTGTTGTTGTTGTTGTTAGTTGCGAAGTTGTGTCTGACCCATCGTGACTCCATGGACAATGTTCCTCCAGGCCTTCCTGTCCTCTACCATCCTCTGGAGTCCATTTAAGCTCACTCCTAATGCTTCAGTGACTCTATCCAGCCACCTCGTTCTCTGTTGTCCCCTTCTTCTTTTATTTATTTATTTTATTTATTTATTTATTATTCAAATTTCTATACCGCCCTATCTCCCGAAGGACTCAGGGCGGTTTACAGCCTTATAAAACATAAAGTATAAAATAAATACATGTTAAAACAACATTTAAAAAACTTATTCCATTAGGCCAAATTTAAAACTATAGTTAAAAAATACAAAACCCCATTTAAAATTAATTTTAAAATTAAACCCTAGGCCAGCCCTGCACAAATAAATAGATGTGTCTTAAGCTCGCGGTGGAAGGTTCGAAGGTCAGGAAGTTGACGTAATCCTGGGGGGGAGCTCGTTCCAGAGGGTGGGGCCCCCCACAGAGAAGGCCCTTCCCCTGGGTGTCGCCAGTCGGCACTGCCTGGCGGATGGCACCCTAAGGAGTCCCTCCCTGTGAGAGCATATGGGTCAGTGGGAGGTAGTCGGTGGCAGCAGGCGGTCCCGTAAATAACCCGGCCCTATGCCATGGAGCGCTTTAAAGATGGTAACCAAAACCTTGAAGCGCACCCAAAAGGCCACAGGTAGTCAGTGCAGTCTGCGCAGGAGAGGTGTCACGTGGGAGCCACGAGGGGCTCCCTCTATTACCCGCGCAGCTGCGTTCTGAACCAACTGAAGCCTCCGGATGCTCTTCAAGGGGAGCCCCATGTAGAGAGCATTGCAGTAATCCAAGCGAGATGTGACGAGCGCATGAGTGACCGTGCATAGGGCACCCCGGTCTAGAAAGGGGCGCAACTGGTGAACTAGGCGAACCTGGTAAAAAGCTCTCCTGGAGACGGCCGTCAAATGATCTTCAAAAGACAGCTGTCCATCCAGGAGGACGCCCAAGTTGCGGACCCTTTCCATCAGGGCCAATAACTCGCCCCCAACAGTCAGCTGTGGCTGCAACTGACTGTACCGAGGTGCCGGCATCCACAGCCACTCTGTCTTGGAGGGATTGAGTTTGAGCTGTTTCTCCCCATCCAGACCTGTACAGCTTCCAGGCACTTCGATAGCTTCATTGGGCTGGCCCGGGGTGGAAAAGTACAGCTGAGTATCATCAGCGTACAGATGGTATCTCACCCCAAAGCCACTGATGATCTCACCCAGCGGCTTCATATAGATGTTGAATAGAAGGGGTGAGAGAATCGACCCCTGCGGCACCCCACAAGTGAGGTACCTCGGGGACGACCTCTGCCCCCCTGTCAACACTGTCTGCGACCGATCGGAGAGATAGGAGGAGAACCACCGATAAACGGTGCCTCCCACTCCCAATCCCTCCAATCGGTGCAGCAGGATATCAAGGTCGATGGTATCAAAATGAGAGGTCTAATAGGACCAGGGCAGAGGAAAAACCCCTATCCCTGGCCCTCCAGAGATCATCAACCAACGCGACCAAAGCCGTCTCCGTGCTATAACCGGGCCAAAAGTTGGACTGGAACGGGTCCAGATAGACAGTTTCATCCAGGTACCGGGGTAATTGATATGCCACCACACTCTCTACAACCTTCGCCGTAAAGCAAAGGTTGGAGACTGGACGATAATTACCTAAAACAGCCGGATCCAGGGAAGGCTTCTTGAGGAGGGGTCTCACCACCGCCCCTTTCAAGGCGGCAGGGACGACCCCCTCCAACAAGGAAGCATTTATAATCCCCCGGAGCCAACCTCGTGTCACCTCCTGTGTGGCCAGCACCAACCAGGAGGGGCACGGGTCCAGTAAACATGTGGTGGCATTCAACCTCCCCAGTAACCTGTCCATGTCCTCGGGCGCCACAGGATCAAATCCATCCCAAACAGGGTCTCTGACATCTCACCTGGATCCACCCAATTTTGATCCAGGCCATCCGGAAGCTGAGTGATTTTATTGTATAGATAACCACTAAACTCCTCGGCATGCCCTTGTAATGGGTCATCCCACACCCCCTGTTGAAGGAGGGAGCGGGTCACCCGAAACAGGGCAGCCGGGTGGTTATCTGCCGACGCAATGAGGGAGGAGACGTAAGAACGTCTCGCTTCCCTCAGTGCCACCAGGTAGGTCCTACTAAAAGACCTAACTAGTGTCCGATCAGCTTCCGAACGGCTGGATCTCCAGACACTCTCTAGGTGTCTTCTCCGGCATTTCATCTCCCTCAGCTCCTCAGAGAACCAAGGAGCTGGTTGAGACCTACGCTGGGTCAGAGGCCACAAAGGCACGACACGGTCTAAAGCCCCAGCCGCGGCCCGTTCCCAAGCCGCGACTAGTTCTTCAACCGTGCCATGGGCAAGATCCTCAGGGAATGGCCCAAGCTCCGTCAGGAACCTCTCCGGGTCCATTAGGTGCCTGGGACGGAACCACCGTAGTGGTCCCGTCTCCCTGCGGTGTTGGGTGGCGGTCTGAAAGTCCAGACGAAGGAGAGAGTGATCTGACCATGACAACGGCTCAGTGACTACATCTCCCAAAACCAGATCACTCATCCACTGTCCAGAGATAAAAATCAAATCCAGTGTGCCTCCCCCGATGTGGGTAGGGCCATCCACTACTTGAGTCAGGTCCATGGCCGTCATGGAGGCCATGAACTCCCGAGCCGATGTTGATGACATGCCGGTAGAAGGCAGGTTAAAGTCCCCCATGACCATAAGTCTAGGGGTCTCAACCGGCACCCCGGCAACCACATCCAACAACTCGGGCAGGGCTGTTGTCACGCAGCAAGGAGCCAGGTACGTGACTAACAAGCCCAACTGACCCCTATGGCCCCACTTCACAAGGAGGGATTCACAACCGGCAATCTGAGGAACAGTGGTCTCCCTCGGCTCTAGACTCTCTTTTATAACAACCGCCACCCCCCCACCCCTACCTTGGGCCCTCGGTTGATGAAATGCTCAGAAACCCAGTGGGCACATTTCCCCAAGGGGAACCCCCCCCCTTCTGTGCCTAACCAGGTTTCCATAATGCCCATAAGGTCCGCGGAGCCCCCCGTATAAGATCACAGATGAGGGGGGCTTTGTTCACCATGGACCGTGCATTGCACAGTATCAACCGAAGGCCCAAGCTCTGAGGATCCGGGGCACAGGAGAAGTCTAAGGGGTCGGAGCGCGTGATCGCTTTCAAACCTTGAGCACACGCTCCCGGAAATTGATATGACCCCTCGCTTTCGCCGTACCTGCCCCTCCCACTTACCGTATCAATAAAGCCACCCTCACAAGTAGGAACATACTCCTCCCCCATAACCTCCGAACCTAATAAAGAACCGCCGCGAGCATATGTAGGGACTGGCCCCCCACCCGATGGGTTACCCCCATTACCCGACCTTACTCTCCCTCCCCTTAAAAATTTCCTCTCTAAAAAACCCCACAAGCTCTTCTTTTTCGCATGCCACCTCTGTGGGTCCCAAAACCCGTCATGGAGGCCGGCCTTCGATAATGTGGAGGGCCATTCCTGCGAGGCGGGGGCACCTCGCAGGCGCAAGAGTTCACAAGAAGTTGTGAACAACTGAAGCTGAGCAACTGAAGATAGAAATCGGCGATATAGGGGCTCCATCTCCAAATGGCAGGATGATAACAGATGATACTAGTCCGGAATGAGGACGGGCATAGAATGGAAACACCAAATGACAGTCTGGATGGTAGTCTGTCTGGTGCCTAGTCCAAAACATCCTGGAACAGGGGGTGGGGGGGGGAGGGTACTCCGGTCGCTGGCAGTGTCTTCCTCTGTCTTCCTCTGTCCCCAAGCAAATCTCTTACCTACTCCAGAAGAGTCCTAATAGGACCAATAACGGCCATAAAGATCCCAAAAGGCCAAGGAGAGGCATGGATGATGTTATCACAGTCAAAGACTGGCTACAGGGGAACAAATCAGGAATGCCTCCGTCATCTCCCCGCAGTCCTCCAACAACCACCTCCAAACATGGCCAGAAATAAATCCTAACCATTCCGGGGCCAGGTCTCTCCAAACCTCTCCCTCCAAGAGGCCAGGCCCATCCAGAGGGCTAAACCTCTCCGAGAGGCTGGAGGATATGAAGGATGCCAAGTCTACAATCCGGCAGCAGGGAGAAAGCCAAAGAGCCGAGGCAACGAGGCAGATGGCAATAACTAGGGTAGATGAAATGTCTCCGCTGTCATCCAGATCGTCCAGGGGACCATAGGTCCAAATTGCAGCGGAGAAAACCCAAACAATCCGGAAAACACAGCCAGAAAACGGACCGGAAAGCGAACCAGAGACCAGAGACCAGCCGGCTAAAAAATCGGCCGAAAAATGGCCGAAGAAAAAACGTCGACTCATCGCCCCACCTCCAGGCCTGAAAAACATGGCCGACGGAATCCACCGCTTGCTTACCCGGCCTCGTTCTCAGCAGCCGTGGGTACGAGAAAGCCCGAAGACTTCTCCCACGGCTGCCGGAGAGATGATCCACCGGGCCGGGGACAGCAAGCAGCTAAGCGGGCGGCCGAGGCATCGCCAGCGTCGGAGGGGCCTCTCAATGCCGGAGCCGGATCTTCAGCGCCGCGCCATCTTGCGCATGCGCAGAGCAGGAAATCTACCCTAGTTTTGCCCTCAGTCTTTCCCAGCATTAGGCTCTTCTCCAGTGAGTCCTTCCTTCTCATTAGGTGGCCAAAGTATTTGAGTTTCATCTTCAGGATCTGGCCTTCTAAAGAGCATTCAGGGTTGATCTCCTCCAGGACTGACCGGTCTGATCACCTTGCAGTCCAAGGGACTCACAGGTGTCTTCTCCAGCACCAGAGTTCAAACGCACACATGAAAATCATTGATGTAATCCCCAAGGATTCTTTACACCAGTGCATGAAATCTGGGTAACATGAGTGAAATTAGAGTTTCCTGGTCTGTTGTAAAGATAGAGAAGAATGTAAGAGCTTTTTGTTTGTACACATTCCTTAAAAAAAAAAGCCAAATGCATTTTGAATACACTTTGTGTGTATTCTGCCCACAAGATCTTGCTTCTGCTAAATTCTCTTCCCCCTGTTGCTAGTCTCAAATGGATTACTACTGTCTTAATGCATTCATTGAGAGAAGCCACTTTTCACCTTAACTCATCAAATCATAGAGCTGGAAGGGACTTTGGAAGTGTTCCAGTCCAACTCCTCCAAGGCAGGAGTCATTATACATGGACAACAAATGATTGTTCAATCTTTTCTTAAAATCCTCCAGCAGCCCTTTAAGAATTGAACTATTCAAAGTAGCTAGATGTTCCCTTACAAATTCCTTGCCTATTTAGATCTGCATTCCTCTTCTGTCTCCCATTAGTAACGTATTCCAATTGTGGATACCACTCCATCAAATTTTAGTAATAGCAATAGTATCATATTATACTGGGACGTTTAAGTCCTTGTAATACTTTGACCATTAGCGTATAGGTATCTGAGCCCTTTATGGCTGACCTTCCACTTGTTAACTGCATTGCCTATTTTGTATCTGAATGCTCCTTCCTTCTCATAACTTCCTTCTTCTTTGTCCAAGTCATTTTTTGAGGGGATTATGTATTGGTTTGGTCCTAGAAATTGGTCTCCTTGCCCCTGTAGATTTAGCTTAAAGTTCTTGAAATGACCCAAGCAAGTTATATTCCAAACACATTTTTCCAGCTCTTGTGAGGTGCTGCAGCCCATCTCTTTCCAAAAGACCTTCAGGTATACAGTGTAGACCATGGTCCAGAAATTCAAAAGTGATAGTATCCTCTCTTGAGATAGCAGTTTCCCTCTGAAATCTTCCATTCTCTCATTGGACATTGACCATCTGTTGGATGTACAGATGAAAACACCAACACTGCTCCTAACCTTTTCCCTTACCAGAACAATCTTGAACTAAATACACTTAAAACTGTAAAAATGGTGGAATTTTAGAAGAAACCTCCCATACTATCACCTCTTAAAATACTAGACAGCACAGTATCAACAGAAGAGTCCTTCAGGTTTCTAGGTTCTATCATATCTCAAGACTTAAAATGGACACCTAACATCAAAAACATCCTCAAAAAAGCACAACAAAGAATGTTCTTTATGCATAAACTCAGAAAGCTCAAACTGCCCAAAGAGCTGCTGATTCAGTTCTATAGAGGAATTATTGAATCTGTCATCTGCACTTCCACAACTGTCTGGTTTGGTTCTGCAACCCAACAAGACAGACACAGACTTCAGAGGATAATTAGAACTGCAGAAAAAACAATTCTCAACTCCTCTGATTACAACAAAATACCTTATGCCACCAGACTTGAAATCCTGGGTTTAGAAAATTTAGAAGTCCACCGCCTTCGACATGACCTGAGTTTAACTCATAGAATCATCCATTACAATGTCCTTCCTGTTGAAGACTACTTCAGCTTCAATCATAACAATACATGAGCACACAATAGATTAATGTGAACCGCTCCAATCTTGATTGCAGAAAATATGACTTCAGAAACAGAATTATTAATGCCTGGAATTCACTACCAGACTCTGTGGTCTCTTCCCAAAATCCCCAAAGCTTTAACCAAAAACTATCTACTATTGACCTCACCCCATTCCTAAGAGGTCTGTAAGGGGCGTGCATAAGAGCACCAACATGCCTACCGTTCCTATCCTAATGTTCCCTTTGATTGTATCCAATTTCATATAGTTATTACATACTTAGGGTTATATTTATGCTTATATATTGTATAGTTATTTCATGCTTATGCTTATATATACTGTTGTGATAAATAAAATAAATAAATAAAATAAAACAAATTGCTACCAACCTGCCTTCCATTGAGGATCTGTATACTGCACGAGTCAAAAAGAGAGCTGTGAAAATATCTACTGACCCCTCACATCATGGACATAAATTATTTCAACTTCTGCCCTCAAAACGATGCTATAAGAAACCACACACCAAAACAACTAGACACAAGGGCAGTTTTTTTCCCGAATGCCATCACTCTGCTTAACAACTAATTCTCACAACACTGTCAAATAATTCACTAAAACTGTATTACTATTATTTTTCTCTTCCTTACTAGTATCTATCTCTTCCCACTTATTATTATAACTATGTTGCTTGTATCTTTCAATTTATATTGTTTTTATTTGTTTCCTTGTATGATTTGATAGCTTATTAGTAACCTTGACTATCACGAAGTGTTGTATCTTTTTATTCTTGATGAATGTATTTTAGTTTCCTTATGCACATGAGAGCATATATACCTAAGACAAATTCCTTGTATGTCCAATCACACTTGGCCAATAAAGAATTCTATTCTATTCTATTCTATTCTATTCTATTCTATTCTATTCTATTCTATTCTATTCTATTCTATTCTATTCTATTCTTAGCTCCTCATTCTTCATTGATACTTTTTTCAGGCTGCTTTTCGTGTGCTCAAATGTCTGAATCGAATCTTTGCTTTAGTTTTTCTTTTATGGCTTTAAAATTGCTCCTTTCATGACTGCTATTCACCAGAAAGATCTGTAAGACTTTGGAAAGTCCTCAATCTGCTTGAGAGAGAAAAATTTCTGTTTCATGTTATAGCTGCCAGACTGATATAGCACATTTCTTTTCATTGCCATAATGCCATTGTATCTAAATGTAAGCACAACGGCTAAACAATATCAGAACCAAATGTGAATAAGATATGCAGCAAATATCATCCTCCATATCACACCGTATCTTTCCAATTTTCATAAATGATATAATGACTCTTGTCATGATGCGAACTACACTTTCATCTTTATCTCTGATTACTGAGTAGTTACTTTGCCTCAGTATAAAATAATTGACATAGCACTGAAAGTGTAAACCTGGCCAATTTGCATACAGAAAGAGTAGCTCAAGTCTAGCTTTACCTAAGAGAAATAAGCTTTATTTACTTCAATAACTTCATCTGGTAAGGGTCAAACTAAGTTAAATGGCTACCGGAATATGATCTTTCAGGTCCTGCCCATTTATATGTCCACTTAATACTATTTTGATGACAAAGATGAATTGAATTGATACATGTTTGTTTCAAGTTGAGGGAAATCTTCAATGCTGGCCTCTCCATTGTGTATTCAATATTATCACTTACTTAAAATTCTCCACATGTGATTTAGTTAGCCCCTATACTTTGTATGAATAACTAATTGCTGGTGTAACTATGGCATTCAAATATTTTGGCCAGTTAATGAGAAGGAAGGACTCACTGGAGAAGAGCCTAATGCTGGGAAAGATTGAGGGCAAAAGAAAAATGGGACGACAGAGAATGAGGTGGCTGGATGGAGTCACTGAAGCAGTCGGTGTGAGCTTAAATGGACATCAGGGATGGTAGAGGACAGGAAAGCCTGGAGGAAAATTGTCCATGGGGTTGCGATGGGTCGGACATGACTTTGTGACTAACAACAACAAACTATGGCATTGAAGGTGTCCACTGTTGCTTTGGTTTTTCCCAAATATTATAGTATTGAATATGTTTGGAGTTCGACAGAGTCAACGAATCTGTTGTGTCCCACTCCTCCTCTGACGGCCGGGTCGGGGAAGTCCGTATCAAGTGTGCCTCTGCAGCTTTGCCAAAGTTCTGTCAGAGTTCTCAGGGCAGGCAGGAGACCAGGATGTGACTTCAGCAATCCAATTTAGACTTTGCCTGACTCAAAGAATGCCAGAAAGCAGATCCTTTATATAGGCCATCATGTGTGGTTCCATGACTCAGCACTTATCTAGGCCTGCCCCTCCCTTCCTTTTGCTGATGTCGCCTCTCCACTCTCCGGAAGCGTGGGTCCCTCCAGCCTCCAGCTGCCGGTAATTTCAGCTCGTGACTGGCTTCACACTCCCCAGGCTCACATGCTGTGGGGGAGGGGCCCAGCTGCTCCATTTGTCCGGGCATGGTGCCAGGACTGGGGGCTGGAGGCATGTCAGGCCATTCGTCTTGCTCGGTCTGTCCGGGCATGGTGCCAGGACTGGGGGCTGGAAGCATGCCAGGACATTCTTCTGCACTATCAGAGTCTGGCAAGAGACGAGAGGGGCCCGGCTGCGGAGAGGGGGGCGAGCGAGGCACAACAGAATCCAAATAAATGAATAAAATTAAAGCTGAACTGTGTCATAGTTCTTTGGTGGGATATTTTTATGATGGTTGTGCATCAAATTAATTTTTTTCTCACAGTGGATATAGGAATTAACATCCCCTATCAGTTTACTATCTTGTTTCATTTCACAAAAAAATGGAATTGGTTTTTCAAGTGTTGAGGGTTTTCTGTTGATTTCAGGGCAGCTGTTCTACTTGCCATATTGAACTTGTGTAAGTTTCTGTTCAGCTTCTATGACAATAATAATAGATTTAAACTTAAAGTGAACCGCTCCAATCTTGATTGTAGAAAATATGACTTCAGTAACAGAGTTATTAATGCCTGGAATGCACTACCTGACTCTGTGGTCTCTTCCCTAAATCCCAAAAGCTTTAACTAAAAACTATCTACTATTGACCTCACCCCATTCCTAAGAGGTCTGTAAGGGGCATGCATAAGAGCACCAACGTGCCTACCTTTCCTGTCCTAATGTTCCCTTTGATTGTATCCAATTCGTATAGTTATTTCATGCTTATACTTATATATACTGTTGTGTTTGACAAATAAATAAATAAATAAATAAATAAATAAATAAATAAATAAATAAATAAATAAATAAATAAATAAATAAATACTATTGGTAACCTGGAGGTGGGTGAGCTTCTCACCATCAATGTGGTATAGGCGTTGACCTTGTTACTTCGCATTTCATCAAGATTATTGTGACATTTATGGTGCACTTCGATTGATACTCTTATTTTGCTCACATTGCTCATGTCATAGTTAATTTTTGTGAATACTTCTGTGAGATGGTTTTGGCATGCAGCCCTGAATCTACATTTCCTCCTTACTGTGACTGAAGGAAGCATATATCTCCATTTCTGCAGCCTTCAGCTCTTTTCCTGTCAATGTTTTGCCTGCCCTTTGTGGTGGAGGCTTTATATCCACTCTTTTGTGGAACTTGTACACAACTTGTATTTCTGTGCATCTTGACATTGCTGTAGAGTATTTCCCACTGCTACAACTTGGAGGTGTCAATATTAATGGTGCAACAGCTAGCACATTTCATAATAGTCCTTTATCAAACCACTCTTCAGAAACCATAAATGTCAACATATACCAAAACCAGAAAAGTTTTGCAATGCCAACATTTTAATCAATTCACTGAGTTTTGCAGAGCCAATCTAAGCTCCAGCTCTTCAGGACTTCAGTTCAGTTCAGTTCAGTTTGGTTCAGAAAAGTATATGCAGAGATTGACAAGCAAAGAAGCAAAAAGCAAAGATAACATTGTAGCAATAGCTATTCTGATTTTTAAAAATTGAGAGTTGCAAAATGTGCACACTACATACTGATTTTTTTCTAAAGATTTCAGCACTTTCAAAACTTTAGAAAATTAACCAGTCTAGTGCAGGGGTGTCAAACTCAAGGCCCGCGGGCTGGATCCAGCCCATGCGGTACTTAGATCTGGCCTGTGGGGCTACCCTGGAAACAATGAAAGACTGGCCCGTCATGCGTCTGCAAGCAAAAACAGAGATTGGGAGGGTCTTGCGCAGCTCTCCCAGGCTCCGTTTTTAGCTGGGACGGCCTCCTGCAGCCCTCTGCCAGCGAAAATTGATTCTTTTTATCTTGTTTTCACTGGCAGAGGATTGCAGGAGACTGTCCCGGCTGGAAAAGGGGCCCAGGGGCTGTGCATGGCCCCTCCCAAGCTCTGTTTTCACTGGCAGAGGGCCACATCCACCTCATCCTCCCCCTTCCTCCCCCCCACGAGGTCAAACACAACCCTGATGTGGCCCTCAATGAAATCAAGTTTGACACCCCTGGTCTAGTGTAAGAAAGTTACATGCATTTTAACCTGGTTTCAGAATTTGAAGTCTGATGGGTCGGTCCTTGCTTATCAGGGAAGACTCTGTGCAAACTTACAACCAAGCGTCTTCTTTCTTAGCAGAAAGGAAAGAGCTTTTCATAACTTTTCAAGTTCCCCTAAGAAAAAAAACTTCTATCCCACTCCTATTACTTTGATTAAAATCCAAGGTGCAAAGATGAGGCTGGCAAAACATACTCTGTATTTGTCAATCAGAGAAGGGAAAACAAAAACAAAAACCATGAATAGTGAAATCAGCCGCTGGGCTTGTTGGAGTTATCTTCATGGGAAAGATGTCAGTATATTGTTTCCCATGCCTGACTTCTACATGCGAGAGGTAGCAGAGCATATCCTGCTTCTTTTATGTTTCTCAGGAGAGCAGCCAAGTGGCATAATCAATTCTTCCAGCTTTTTGTCTTTTACCTGATGTTTATTTTGCTCAGCGCATAAGTCTCCGCTGCACCGCCACTATTTTCAAATC